>NC_140593.1:752422871-753011659 GCF_964204655.1 Triturus cristatus | reverse complement strand
AGTCCAGATTTATTTTCCGAGGGTACTCTTTCTTTCCCTTCAAAAAACCTATTCAGTCTGATTTTGCGAAAAAAGCTCCTCAAATCTCTTTCTAGATTGAACTGGTCAATGGGAGAGGAAATGGCAAAACCTAATCCCTTCTCTAAAATCCCTATTTCATCACTTGTTTAAACTCTGCTGGATCGATATATAATTGGAGCTTTATTATCTATTCCCAACTCTTTTGACTTCTCGTCTTCATATATGTTCGTTTTTGTGTCTGATTTTGGGAATAGAATCCCCCTCTCCCTCGCCCCCTGTTGTTTTGACCATAATTCATCTGGTGTTCTAAAAAAGTGAAATTATCTCTGCTTGTACCAGGAGCTGACTCTCTATCTTTACCTAATCGTGTATTCTGAGCTGTATCATTATCTGAGTCCGAACCGGTGTAGGAAGTGTCAGAAAAGGTCACCCTTTTCTTAGGGAAAGTTCTCTTGTTGTGTTGCCAGTTATTTCTGTTTGAATATTCCTTTGGTTTATTGTAATAATCTTTTTGTAAGTATTGATATACATATTCAATGTTATATTTACTAATCTCTTTTCTGAATTTATTTGATTTCTTGTTGAGGAGATATTCCTTATATCCATTTAAATCTCCTTGTATTTCATCCAACTTACTCTTCGCTTCCTCCAAGGAGGTATTTTCTTTTAATTTTAATTCCATATCATCTATTCTTTTTTCTATTACTAGTACTTCATGGGCTGTTTCTATTATTAAGAGCATTCATTCGCGACTGCATCTGTTTGCTATAAATGTCCAATTCTCTATGAATTTCTAATTTTTAATTGAAAGACCTGGCTCATTCTTTACTTGTAGGCCTTTTGGAACAATATCTTTTTTACAGTATTCTATTAAAAAGTCAGCATGTAGTTCTGTCCTAATGACCTTCTTTTCGTATTTCATAGGTTTCTCCACTGTTCTTCATCACTAT
Source organism: Triturus cristatus (assembly GCF_964204655.1). NCBI lineage: Eukaryota > Metazoa > Chordata > Amphibia > Caudata > Salamandridae > Triturus > Triturus cristatus. Next base: position 753,010,688 of record NC_140593.1, on the reverse strand, counting down.
TTCTCATTGTGATTGCATTAATGTTTTTGGAGGTACTATTAATAATTTTGTTGAACTGGTCTTCCGAGAAGCCATACATTTTGAAAGTGTCCATATTAAATTAGAACACGTGTAAAATAAGGTGATGAATCACTACTGAATCAAAGAAGCTCCCCAGCTAACAAGCTGTACTAGCAAATTGCCAAAATATGAGGGAGGTACCCTGATACTTAGAAAGGGACGGGTTTATGAAACAAAGTAAAGAAGTCCCTTTCCAATAGACTAAAAAGTGAGTGAGGTAGATAAATAAGTGAATTATGTAAACCTACGCAAAATGAGGATCATGTGCTATAGCCACCTTCTACAATAAAATAATAGAGGTAAGTTACGACAATAAAGACAATAGTTATCTTGAAAAAAATAGTACCACTCTGCAAAAACCGTTTTTTTTTAAATTTTATTTTTTTAAATAAAATATAGAAGAAATTGTACCATCAGAAACTGCCTCATACATACTTGCAGGACAAACTCCGAGAGTAAACAGCTTAGTATAATTGATGGTCTGGTTCTCAAGGGCAAAATCCCATGTAGTTCCTGCAACAACTGTGCCAGCATAGTAAAAGATTCTGTTATAACACATGATGGGATTACACATCATTTGAAAAATGTGGTTAATTGCAGCACCAAAAACTTTATTTAATATTGTGCCCCTGTAATGAGGGGTACATAGGCGAAACCTCACATGAGATTAGAATAAGACTAAATGAGCAGAAATCTGCTATCCGCACAAAAACGAAAAATGCCCCTTTAGTGGGACATTGGATAGAGATGAGCCATAAAATAGAGGAGTTAAAATGGTGCATTGTAGAAGCTATACAAATAAATATACGAGGCGGTAATTTAATGACAAAAAGGAAAAGGAGAGAACAATTCTTTATGTCAAAATTCAACACTTCTGAAAATGGACTGAAAAGTAAAGAAGAATGGGAGAGGCTGATATAATACTTTATTTAAGCACAGACCTTTCATTTTCTCTTTTTAACTGGCATCTAATCAGACCAAGATGTAGGTTAGTTTATATGAATCATCCTTGGATAGGTGCCTTTGAATCAATGACATTTTGACAAAAATGAACAAATTAATTTTCCTGATATCCCCCCTCTTATTTTTGTCGGAGTGCCTATTTTTGTCACAGTGCCCGTTAGGGTTTTACTACCATTAATGTTGTTCTAGGCCGGATATGGTTGATATTGGTAGTATTCCCTGTAGACTTCTTCCGAAGTCTAAGTTAACTATCGGACTCATGCATTTTATAGGTTTTAGTTTTATGATACACTTAGGAGAAAAAAGATAATATTCTTTGTATCTTCCCTTCCTCTTCTATTAATAAACAGCTTGATAGGAAGTTTGATATATTATCTATGATGTCGATTCATTGCCTAAAGATGGCCTCCATATTTTTGGAGTTTTAACATCATCGCATTACGATTATTATGGTATGTTGATTTGAAGATTATTTCAAACCACATTAAGTACATTAGCTCATAAATAGCACACAACTTCTGTTTGTCTCTTGTAATAGACATGCTTAAATATTATAATACTTTGAATATGTATAATTTTAAAATGGCTGACATAGTTCAGTACTTGATTATACTTTCAACTTGGAGCCACGTAAGTCTGCAGTAAACCATTCTCTATAACAGTGCTTTCCAAACTTCTCATGTTGGTGACACACGTTTTAGACATGCATCATTTCGCGACATGGTAATTGAGTTTTACTAGCAAAATATATGATTTGTAAAATAATAACATACATACATATCCAAGACTGTTGTAATTTAGGAGTAACAATATGTAAATATGTGCAAGAATTAAAACAATTTGAATATAACCAGCAACATTTACTATTTTAATAAGATGTATGAGGTTGATAGCGAGCATGTTTAGCTGCAGGAGCCACGTCACTGGCGATGCTGCTGTCGCCTCTGGCCTGTGAAAGCTTGAATAGGTCTGCGGGGGACAGTAGCAGCGAGCGCTGCAGGAACCGCGAGCATGAGGAGCTGCATCACTGGCGATGCTGCTGTCGGCCCCCCTGTGTAAGCTTGAGAGGGTCTGCGGGGGCGGGAGTCTGCAGGGGGCTGTAGCAGCGAGAGCAGCCGCAGTCTTTACTCACAGCCGGAGGTTTTATGTGTCTGCGGGAGGACAGCAGCAGTGAGCGCCAGATGGCCGCTGATGATAGTGCTGCCGGCCTCCCCCTGCCCTAAATTGAAAGGGACTGCGAGGGGCGGCACAGAGCGCTGCACTGCAGGAACCACCAGAAGTCAACTCACTGCCCTTGCGGCTGCCGGATGCTTCAACGGGTCTGCAGGAGGGTGGCAGCGAGGAGCAGCGATGCTCCGACTCCAATCACAGCTCGCTGCCCCCCACAGGAGACTCCTCCTCTTCAGCAGGAACAGTGAATGCATCAGTAGCATGCGCAGTACCATCCTGCATGATGCCTAGAAAGTGTTGCCTAGACCGCGTTGTATGACATACCTACAGACTGCAGCCGACACACTAACGTGTCGCGACACACCATTTGGAAAGCACTGCTCTATAGCATTGAGCAGTATAGTTGTCAATTTACACGTAGATTCCGGTGGTCGATATAAAATGAAGTCGATTTTAGAACAGGATTTGTTTTTATGCACTAGGAACACGCTTTAAGAGTCTTACGGCGGTTAGAGCTTCGATATAGTGAGTGTTCTTGCATTTTGCTTCAGCACGACTGATGCCCTGTATCAGACTAGAAGAAATGGCCCTTTTAGCCTCCCATTAGTAAATAGATCTATTCTGCGATAACAAATCACTTTAGCATGTGGAATAGACACAGCCACTTGGTTATAGGTATTTGAGCCATCAACTTATGATTTTCCTTAAAATTATATAGTCACACAATTTCTATGATGTGACTAATAAAATGTTTTTGTAATTGTAAAACCATCTGGATCATGAGGTGATATCATTCACTTGTAGTTCGCTTAACAACCACTATTGTCCAGACACAGTACGGGATTCTAATACGTGCAAATATAGATAACATATTGAGGGCACAATTTAGTCTTGATATTATATTTTCTTATCTTTTTAAGAGTCCATCAATCACTCGACTCTGTGCCCTGTAAATTCATCGCATTGCAATACGCAAAAGCAAAGTGTGAATACGGAAATACCGATTGGATTGCTAGGTAAGATATTCACTTACTAGGAATATTACTCTTGTTAATGTCTTCAATGATTGAATCGATAATGCATTCACTCTCATTTAAAACAGGGAATGTTAAGATTGAAGAAAATGACAGTTATTTGAATGCGAGCAGCATACCAATAAATAAGCTGTTCCACTGACTTTCACTATTGGTGAGACCTCCCGTTGATTTGGAGGATATTGTTATATATATTTTCTTCTATTCTAAGACAGCATTTTTAATTGTCCCCCCTCTCTCTTAGATATGACTTATATTTTCAACTATAAACATTTGATTTTACGATACCAAGATTTCCGTCGTCCTAGATCAACAGGAGACTACATAGGTGGGTCACACTCGAGGTTTATCAAATAAATCTTGTTCTTTTCCATGTAAGAATTTAACAGCTGCTTATTTTATTCAAAATATTTTTTTTTTATAGAACCCCAGTATAATCACACTAGGGGTGTGAAGAATACAGTCTTTTTCTCCTGGGTGCCATGCCATTGTAGGCGTGAGACGACTTTCTCGGGGTCTCCATATAATTAGTTAGGTTTCTTTATAATGAGGTCAAAAAATATGTAAATGGTAAATATTAAATCATATGGATCATGTGATATACGTACAACCACTGAATAGTCAGTTTAAATTGTTGTTGTACATGCAATTATTGAAAAGTCAGTTACAAGTGTGTGTAAAGTTAGGGGAGAATTTTAAGTTGCTATATTAGATAAGTGTTGCAAATGAAAAAAGTCTTTTATATATTTTTATTTTTATAATAAATGTTTTTATTGTTATTCAGATAAACTGAAAAAAAATGTCCTGAAGAAGGTGAAGATCTATCAAACTTTCACCGAAATGCCGCGTCAACAGTTTTCTGTATACTTTTAAACTTGTACTTTTTGAACTTGTTTTGTTATTGTTTTAAAAAAATTCAAGTGGATAAAGATAACAATATCAATGTATTAATGAAATTACTGTTTGATTTAAGTTGGTCACTTTATGTATTTGCACCTTAGAATTTTTGAAAAAACTCTTTTTCTTAAAACAATAAGTTTTAAATAAAACATGAAATATTTGACTGTATGTTTGATTGATTTTCATTGCAACACAATACAGCAGTTTGTAAATAAGTTTTTTTTCAAAATAACAATTGTGTTTATTGTTGTAACTTACCTCTGTTATTTTTCTTGTAGAAGTTGCCTATAGCACATGACCCTTATTTTGGGTTGGTTTACAGAATTCACCTATTTATCTACCTCACTCACGTTTTAGTCTATTGGTAAGGGATTTCTTTACTTTGTTTCATAGACCCGTCCCTTTTCTAATTATCAGGGTACCTCCCTCATATTTTGGCAAGAAAATAATGACATACAGTTGACAGACTTGTTCCCCCTAGTTTATATATGCCTATGTAAATTCCAAGCTGGGAGTAGGTCCCAGGCCATCCTCCACTAATACCATCCCATAATACTCTACCCAAAAATTCGTATTTTATGGGATTTGAGGGGGCAGCCCCTGCTGCGGTAGGCGACCTTCTCCACTGCCATATAGAGTTACATCACCCTCCTCTATTCTTGAATACTCACCAAGCTCTGGTCGTGTGATCGGGGGTCTGGCGACTTGGGTTAGTATTTAAGCAGGAGGAAGCACAAAGGACTTAAAAGTAGATAATGTTAACCTCCTAACGATAAGAGATAAAAGAGGAGGGACTCTGTAATTCATTAAATTCTATAATAACGACTTCACTAATGTGCCGAATACTAATTTGATTTCATTATCTAATTACATTTCTTCTATTCAAAACATTATTATAGACAGTGGGCAATTGGCGGGTATATGTATAGGAGGCAATTTTAATATAAGAATCCATTCTGTATCCCCCTTGATTCACATATAAGGAACTTGCACTTCACCTGTATAAATGATATTGTTGCTGACAAAAGTCTTGATGGTAGAGGACGCAAGCTGACTTCCTTTCTCGCCGTCCATGATTTAATCAATGTAATGGATGTCACATGCACTGGGGCCCATATTTTACCCACTTTCAAAGGATGTGGCCACAGCTCCATTATGAACTACATATTTATATCTTCCTTTCTTATAGACTTTCTATCATATGGTAATGTGATCCTCTCTAGTTACAGTGATCATAATCCTATTGAAACGCATTTAGTCCTGGCCCCTACACAAATGTGTAACTTCTTAACCACAGGGAGCAAAATGGTTTTAGTATAAGTAGAATAAAAATTACAAAAGAATACAAAAGGCAAAATAGATTGACCAGATTTCCCATCACATGGATATAGGCACATATCTAGATTAGCTTGCAAGCCTTGTGGGAAGTTTAATGAATATTTTATTGTGCCTTCCCTAATGGAACAATAAACTGCGTGCCCAGTGACCCACGGGGGCGATCAAATAACTTTGGGGTGAACAAGTCCATCCCCAATTCAACTTAAATAGGCCGATACCCTAGATTTTTCTGAATCCCTCTCCTCTCTCTCTCTGTCTGCACATATTGGTATCAGCAAGACTGCAGATGTTTCTTACTTATAGTACAAAGGCCTTCTGAATTTTCAAGTAGATAACTAAAGCCTATCTTGCATAGGCAGGATTCAAAGTACTTTAGCCATGTGATTTTCTGCCTTTTTCACTTGCTAGGCAATATTTTATGATGTCTTTCGTAAGGGCTCCCTCTGTGTTTTGTCAGACTGCCTGCCAAAAAAGCAGTGGGCGGACACTAAAAAGTCTTCCACAAATGGGATGCCTAACTCGTTGTGACAGATAACACTGGAGCTAGAAATTGAAACTCCCAGGATCTTTCGGCAGAATCTGTTTTCTTCTAGTTGTACTTGATGACAATTCTCAGTTCCCCGAACCTCTGCCCCATAAGTTGCAGACGGAAGGCACTGTAATCTATAGATCTTCATTAGAGGAGCCAGAACACTCCCTTTCCTAGAGTGAGGCAGGCTCAGTAGCAAGCCCATGGCTCTGGAGAGTTTATTCCCACTGTTTGCAATATGCGCTTTCAAGAGCCGCTGTTGCTAAATGTCATACCTAGGTAAGTCAAAGTGCATGTGCAAAATAGACTGTGTTCACCTAACTTCAAAGATGGTATATTGTATTTTTTAGAACCACACGACATAATAAAAGACATATTAAAAATTGTTTGAAGATCTAGTGATGCCATGAATTTAACAAAGCCATTCACTAGAAGGGAAAGAGCCTTTGGAGTGCGGGCCATCAACACGGCATCATCAGAATACAAGAATGCCAGTAATGGAGAGCTCCGGATTATAAGAACAATAGTAGTAATGGTGGTTAAAAATGAGTGAAGGTCACTTATATATATGAAATAAATAAAAGTGGTGCTAAAACACAGTCTTGTCTCATGCCTCTCATGATATTAATATATAAGAAAACAATGGTTCCTGTGGATAAATAGAACTAATATTTGAAATACTTGTGCACATTCGCAATAAAAGGACCATCTATTTCAAATATTAGTTCTATTTATCCACAGGAACCATTGTTTTCTTATATATAAATCTTACCCTGGTTCCGTCGTGAGTAGGGTTCCCCTGTTAATTCCTTAGTCTCATGATATTAATGTCTTCTGAGACTTCACCATTAGTCTTAATTCTTATTTTGGCTTTCATTCCTATGTGTAGATAGGCTAGAAAATGCACTAAGGCTTCCTCAAGCTTGGACCGGTTAACACTATCAAACGCCGTTGATAGGTCCATAAAGGCTAAATACACAGGGGAATTTCCTGCTATAGTATACTTCCCGATAATTAATTTGAGATTGAGACACTGCTCAATAGTGCCCACTTTAGATCTAAAGCCAAATTGACTGGAATGTAGTAATGATTTTTTTCCAGCCCATTCGTTTATACGGTTATATAAAACCCTACTCAAAGGTTTTTAAGGTAGTATCTATTAATGAGATGAGTGTATAGCACCTGGGCTGAGAACGATCTCCTTTTTTGAAAATAGCCACTATAATAGATGTCAACCATGAATCAGGGATTGGGGCATTAGCAAGGCTGTTGAAGACAGTTAATAGTAGCGCCGCCCAAAATATCAGATTGTGTATCAGAAGATCTATGGTACCCTCAACACTCTGCTGTAAAGCATCCTCTGCCTCTTCCAGGGTCAGTTGGATTAAACTAAAGTCAGGATCCGGCAGAGTGTCAGTGATTAAGCTGGCCTAGGCATAGATTTGAAAGAAACTGGCCTCCCAGTCCAGGCTAGAAATATGACAGTCAATCTTTGGATCTGAACAATTGGGTTGTTTCTTCTTTTTGACTGAATCCCAGAAGTGGTAGCTATTCTTCCCCTTTGCAGCTATAATGAGTGGGTCCCAGTGTTGTCACTAGTTCTGCTTTCCTAGTGCGTAATGTTCGCTTTTAATGTTTACGGGCTTTAGTCACAGCTATAGGGTTCTTTGGAATAGCCTTAAGACTACGACGCAAATGGCTGTTATCGAAAGAGCAGTCTTGATTGAACCATCGTGGTCTGCTAGGAAATTCAGCAATTGGGACCATAAGCTCTGTTTTTTTATTGCGTCACAAATGTGGACAAAGGAGACAACTGCAGGATTGGCTGTGTCGGTCTTGGCAAGGCAGGCCTGTACTACGGGGAGATTTTCTGTAACTATCTTCAGAAATAGGCGCTCAGTTGCTACAGATCTCCATTTCAACTTTAAGCCATCTACTGAGGGAATCAAGATCTCCCTATTGTACTTTGTGTGAGAAGTTGGCCTTGTATATGCTGTCCACTAGTTATAGTGGGCACCTTGTGTCAGTCCAAACAACCCTTATTGATGATTAGGTTAAAGACAACCTTTATTAAAAGCTATCCTAGTGGTTGCTGTGGAGAACAGCCTTCAGGCTAAGTCTCGAAGGAATGTAAAGCAGCTTGGTTTACCAGATTATAACCTCTTGAATGACCAACTGAAAGGAGAACCTCACAAGGTATTTATATAAAATATATGTATTTATTACTAAACACTCTCTACTAACCTCTTTATGAGATTTGAAGACAAGATACAGAATATTAAAGCACTAGAACGACAGTAAATAGCACAATATACAGTGGGCCCCATGGGGAGACCAAACCATATATTAAGAAAGTGGTATTACAACCCCGACTTGACTAGACACAGTGCCTAGAGCACGTAGAATCGCTGGGACCCCAAGGTAGTGACACAGGGGACCCACGGGGGAAGTATGCAGTGCGAGAACACAGCCGCGAGCGCCGTACAATCCTATGGGAAAGTCGCGGTTGGAATTTTGAAGATTAAGGACACTTAGGAGAGGACTTTGAGCAAACCCTTTCAAAGTTAGAAGGTTCTAAGGCCAGCACCCATGTGAGCACCAGAGTACTCGTGTTACCTAACCCAGGGAAGCGGGTGCATAGGTGTCAAATGGTGTCAGGAATCTTTGTCGTTTTCTATGGCGAGATGCTGCAAAGTGCTGCTGCCATGAAGATGAAAAGTGTCCAGTGTGATCCAAGCCTGGATCAGAGATGTGAAGAACCTGAAAGCAGAGGGTACACGGTCTGGGTCACTTGCCAGTGACCAGGGGCACGATAGACGAATGCCCACCGATATCGGGTGTTTCAGGTGCGAAGAGGTGAAGCTTGACTCTGCAGCCACGGGGACCAGGAGACGTCGACGATGACCAAATTCCACAGGCGAACTGTCCCACGAAGAATGTCAAGTGCTGGGGGGTTGGTGTCCGGATTGCAGACCAACAAGCCTTGGCAACTGCAACTCACGCGGTCAGAGAAAATATGCTTCGGTGTGGACCAGCAAGGGCCTGTGGACTCCCCAAGTGATGGAGAGTCATGGCACATCTGGAGCACCCAGGTAAGCCCTTTGAAAGTTAAAGTACCCCTCTCAGGGACCCACAGGTCGACGGACCAAGGATCACAAAGGAACCTTAAGAGGAAACACAAAATATCAGCCCACGGAACACTCGCAGAGTGTAGGCCAGTAATCTTCGGTGGAATCACTGCTCAGGGTTGGGACTACACGTAGTCAAAAGCACAGCATCAGGGATTGCCAAAAGCATATGCTGGTGCAAATGTACACGATGTCCAGGGGTTCGGGTTGCACGGTCCCCACGAGGGCTTTAGGTCTCAGGTTTGCTGAGAGCACTGATCAGCCTTGGGGAAGCTTGGAAAACCATCTCCTGTGTTGCAAAATCTTCGGAGTCCTTCAGGAGCTGCATAGATGCAAACCAGTCAGATGCATCTTTGGTGCCTGCCTTGCAGGGGAGTAACTCCTTTACTCCAAGGGAGATTCTTCAGTCATCCAACGTAGTGTAGATAGTTGAAGTATTTGGTTTCTGTAGCAGAGTTTTGTCCAGGTAAATCTAACGTCCTGTAGCTAGGGGTTCCTACTTTATACCCAAGGAAGGGGTGGGACAATGGGGACCCACCTATGGGAGGGTCAGGGCAGAGGGGTGGCTACACCCATATCCTTTGTCCTTTGTCCAGTTTCGCGCCAGACAGTTTGAGCTGGACTATGCACAGGGACACCAAATGTGCCCCCAGTGCAGGCTTCAAAGCACACTCAGAGTGCACCCACCCAGCCCCAGTACACTAAAGCCTGTCTGGGAGCTGGTCACACCTCCCTGTGACAAGAAACCTATTGTCCAGCCGTCCCCTGCCGGAATTCCGGGCAGCAGCAGGAGGGCAGACTCGTGTCTGTGGCTGGCAGCATCCATTTTGTGATGCCAGGTTTTGCAAAGCTGGTACCTGGTGTACCGGTGCTGTCATAATTCTCCCTCTAATAGGGTGGAATCATACCTCCCACACCAGTTACTGGTGTGGGGGTCTGATTCCAAAGTGTTTGACACCAAACACAACATGTTTCCATTCAGCCGTTTTAAAGTTAGCATTTACCGCGTCATTTTGAATGGTCTCACAGGGGTGGCATAATCCATGCTGCAGCCCCTGAGAAGCCTCTGGGGTACCTATGCCCTGGGTATATAGTATACCATATACTAGGGACTTATAAGGGTACACCAATCTGTGGTGTACTTAAGTTCATGCAATCAATTTAGAGAGAAAGCAGCTAGGCTGGGGTCCTGGATAGCAGGATCCCAGCCAGACTAAGTCGAAAACACTGAAACATCAGCAAAAAGTGGGGGTAACTATAAGGAACAGATCTTATTCTCCTAACCCCCCCAAACGTAAGGACATTAAACTAACCTTGACCAGTTGAGTCTTCATGTTCTATGTGGAAATATCTGGAGAGTTCATCTGCATTGGCATGGTTCCTCCCAGGTCTATGTTCCACTGTATAGTCCACCCCCTGTAGGGAAATGGACCACCTCAAAAGTTTGGGGTTTTCATCCTTCATCGGTTTTAGCCATAAGAGGGGCTTACGGTCTGTCTGAGCAATGAAGTGAGTGCCAAACAACGTATTCCTCCGGACCTGTTTAAGTCTGACCCTTTGTTCTGGGCTCCGGTTCTAGAGGCCGTGTTTAACGCAGCTGTAAAGAATGGTTGTCCTCAGTCTTAGGCTTCTTCCACTATAGTCCCTGTTTTTAAAAAGGGTGACAGGAATAGTACGCACTGTTACAGGCCAATTTCCCTCCTTGACTCAGTGGTTAAGGTTGTAGGGCGTATGCTCTTGCAGAGATTATTCACATCCACATGGGCGGAGGAGCATAAGATCCTGTCGGATGTCCAGTTTGGATTTCGATCGGGGCTTTCTACCGTTGCTCAGTGTCCTAATTTATCCATGTTACTGAGCAAATATACTGTTGCTCGCCACGGCACTGTTTATCTTGCCTCCGCATTTGATTGTGTTAATAGAACTAAATTGTGGCAGTCCATGAGGGCAATGGGGGTGGATAACAGTATTGTTAGTTTTTTAGAGGATTTGCATAAGTCAACCAAGGCTAACGTCAGATTTTCACAGGACCTTCGGGTCACTAGGGACCTGGAGACAAAGAAGGGAGTACAGCAGGGGTGCATCCTGGCCCCATTCCTGTTTAATCTTTACATAAATGATTTGGATACTGCATGAAGAGCCACTGGGGTTGACTACCCGTGTGTAGGGCGGCGTGGCATCCCCGTCCTGCTTTATGCGGACGATGCCGTCCTTATATCTAGGACTGCAATAGGTGTGCAATCTCTATTAAAGGCTTTCTCCAAATTTATGACGGACCGGGATTTGGCAATAAACAATTCAAAATCTTACATAATGCAAGTGGGTCAACGATCCCCAAAAAGTTTCCAATTTAGTGTTGGCCATGCTAAAATCCCCCGCACTAATGGTTTCTCCTATTTGGGGGTAATTTTTTACGATAACTTAAATTGGGGTCCATTAATTCTGAGGAAAAAGGGGGACCTGGTCCGGGTGAATGCGGCAATTTTTAATTTTGCCTCAAAAATAGGAAAAAAAACAATTGGAGCCATGCTGAAGGTTTACCAAGCCAAAAGCATGGCCATAGCTAGCTATGGAAGCAAAATCTGGGGACACATGGCTGCGGATTCCCTCCAGGTGGCTGAAAAGGATTTTTTGAAGCACCTGTTGTGTGTTCCGCACGGAACATCCAATTTAGCGGTCCACGACGAACTGGGGGTCCCCTATTTAAGTGATGTCCTCGTGCTGCGCCCCTTGGTGTTCTGGTTGAGGTGCTGGCAGAATAAAGAGTTAACTCTTAACCATGCAATATGAAGAAAGTGTATGTCCCTCGATAATGCATCCCGAATTCCCTGGCTTAACTACATTAAAAAGCAGCCTTGAAGGGGTAGGGCGCGTTGATTTATTCTGTAAGCCCTAATCCATTGCCAGGAAGGATGTGGAATTAATTAGGGTGGCCTTCTTAACCTCAAGGAAATTGGACAGGGAGGCGTGGGAGATGATGAAACCAAGTGTTCGTACGTTTTTAATGCTTATAACAACTCCGACAACGGAACCTTATCTTATGGGATTTCTATCAATACATGAGAGGTTTTTACTAACTAGATTTCGGATTAACCTTTTTCACCTCCTGTTAGCCAGGCCCAAGGGCTACAGTAGAGGTCAAGTGCTAGCTCCCTGTGGCTGTGACGGACAGTCTCCACAGGACTTGCTGCATTTTATCTTTTTATGTAAGTTTTATGAAACCCCTCAAAGGTATTTTCTGGTACCCATTTTTAAAGGAATGAAATTTACTCAGGCCCGTCCTGCCCTTATGTACCTTCAATTGTTGAAAGAGGACTGCATTAATTTTATAGTGGGGTTTTTAAAAGCTACTGTGAAATCCAGGGCCTGTATGGATGTTTAGACAACAGGAAGTTATGTACTCTGGGCACATTGCACTTTAGGTTCTGAACATTTTGGGGGGCTGGGTATTGGGTTTTACTTATGAATTGTTTATGGGTCTTACTTTTTTAAATTATGTTTTAAAGTATCACTGTCTTTATGTACATGTAACCTTGTAACTTTTATGGTTCTGCGACGTGAAATCGGATAAAGTTTATATGTATTGTATTGTTGAGTACCAAACAATTATGGCCTCCGCTTCTTCAGAGCCCAACCCACAGCAAAGGCCTCTCTCTCAATAGCTGACCAACATTTCTCTCTGGGGGTCAGCCTTCTACTAATAAAAGCTACTGGCTGATCCTGACCTTCATCATTCAATTGTGATAACACAGCCCCTACTCCCAACTCAGATGCCTCTGTTTGGACAATGAATTATTTGGAGTAGTTAGGACTTTGCAGAATGGGAGCAGTGCACATGGCCTGCTTCAGGTCATCAAATGTCTTTTGACAGCCAACTGTCCACTGAACTTTCTTTGGCATTTTCTTAGAAGTTAAGTCATTCATAGGGGTCACTATGGATCCATAACCTTTGACAAATCTTCTATAGTACCCAGTCAGGCCCAAGAAAGCTCTGACCTGAGTCTGGGTGGTTGGAGCAACCCAGTCCATGATGGTCTGGATTTTGCTCTGCAATGGTTGAACCTGGCCTCCACCCACAAGGTGGCCCAGGTACACAACCTGACTCTGCCTTATCTGGCACTTGGTGCCCTTGATAGTTAGGCCTACTTTCTGCAGGGCTTCCAAAACATTTCTCAGGTGGACCAGGCGATCCTCTCAGGTGGAGCTAAAGACAGCAATATCATCTAGATATGCTGCACTATAGGCTTCCAGACCTGTAAGGACTTTGTTCACCAACCTTTGAAAAGTGGCAGGTGCATTCTTTCAACCAAAGGACATCACCACAAATCGGTAGTGCCCACTAGGGGTAGAAAATGCTGTCTTTGGCTTTGCATCATCAGCTAGCCTGATCTGCCAGTATCCAGCTGTTAGGTCAAATGTGCTCAGAAACTTGGCTGAGGCTCATCTGCCCTAGGGATTGGATGGGCATCAGTCCTAGTGACTGCATTGAGACCTCTGTAGTTTAGACAAAACCTCACCTCTCTCTTACCATCTTTGGTGTGAGGTCTGGGTACCAAGACTACTGGACTAGCCCAAGGGCCAGCTGAGGGTTCAATAACTCCCAATTCCAACATCTTCTGGACTTCAGCCCAGATGCAGTCCCTGACATGGTCGGGTTGTCTGCAAATCTTATTTTAAACAGGCAGACTGTCCTCGGTATCCACTTCATGAGTGCACCAAGTAGTCTGACTTGGAGTCAGTGGAAACATATGTCTAAACATGATTGAGAACTTTTCTGCAATCAGTTTGCTGCTGGATCGTGAGGCTGCCTGCCAAGGCTACACCATCCACTGAACCATCATCAGGGTTCTGTGAGAACAGGTCAGGGAGTGGATCACTCTCTTCCTCCTGTTCCTCATCTCAGTAGCCATGAGCAAGCCCATGTCAGCCCGGTCAACATATGTTTTGAGCCTATTGACATGGAGCACCATATGGGGCCTCCTGGGAGTTCCAAGGTCCACCAGGTAGGAAACCTCTCCCTTTTGCTCAATTATTGTATGGGGGCCACTCCACTTGTCTTGGAGGGCTGCTGGGACCACAGGCTCCAACACCCATACTTTCTGCCCTGACTGGTAAACGGTCAGCACAGCCTTTTGGTCATGCGAGGCCTTTTGCAATTCCTGGCTAGCCTCAAGGTTTTTAGTTGCCTTCTTCATATATTCAGCCATCCTGGAGCAGAGACCAAGTACATAGTCCACAATATCCTGTTTAGGGGGTTTGAGAGGTAACTCCCATCCCTCTTTCATTAGACATAATGGACCCTTAACTGTATGCCCAAACAAAAGCTCAAATGGCCTGTAACCAACCCCCTTCCGTGGAACCTCTCTGTAGGCAAAGAGAAGGCAAGGCAAAAGTATGTCCCATCTGCGCCTAAGCTTTTCTGGGAGACCTTTAATCATGCTCTTTAGGGTTTTGTTGAACCTTTCAACTAACCCATTGCATTGTGGGTGATAAGGGGTGGCAAATTTGTAATTTACTCCACACTCCTTCCACATAGCAGTCAAGTAACTAGACATGAAGTTTGCATCTCTGTCTGATACTACCTCCTTAGGGAAACCCACTCTGGAAAAGATTCCCAAGAGGGCCCTTGCCATCACAGGTGCTGTGGTGGTCCTAAGGGGAATAGCTTCTGGATACCTAGTGACATGGTCCACCACCACCACCAGTATAAATCTGTGCCCAGATGCTCTTTGAGGATCCATGGGACCAACTATATCAATCCCAACCCTCTCAAAGGGAACCCCCACCACAGGTAGTGGTATCCGGGGGGGCTTTGTTGTACCACCTGCCTTACCACTGGCTTGACAGGTGACACAGGAGCGACAAAACTCCTTGGTGTCTTCAGACATGTGAGGCCAATGAAAGTGAGGGACAATTCTGTCCCAAGTCTTGTTTTGGTCTAGGTGACCTGCTAAAGGGATATCATGGGCTAGTGTTAATAGGAAGCGCCTAAACCTCAGAGGTATAACCAACTTCCTGGTAGCTCCAGGCTTGGGGTCTCTACTCTCAGAGTAAAGGAGTCCATCATCCCAATAGATTCAAAGGTTCCTCTAGCACTCCCAGTAGCTTCAGCAGCAGCTTACTCTCTGAGGGGTTCAAGAGAAGGGCAGTTCAGCTGCTACTGGCTCAGATCTGCCCTGGAAGGTCCCCCTGTCCCCAAGAACTTAACCTGATCAGGTTCAAGCTCATCTGGGACAGTTCCTTCTTCAGGACTAAGATCAGTTCCCTCAAGAGACTGGTCTAGATTCTGAGTCAGGTGGGAAGACATTGCCTTACCCCTACTGCTCCTTTTCTTGGAAGGCGCCTGGCCCATTCTTCCAGGATCCAGGGCCTGTTCAGTGTTAGACATTCTTGCTTGTGGCCTGGTCATAGCAAACACCTGCAGGGATTCCCAACATTTCTGCATGAGTCCTGACCTCCACTTCAGCCCAAGCTGAAGTTTCTAAATCATTGCCAAGCAAGCATTCAACAGGGAGGTCTGCACTTACCACAACCTTTTTAGGGCCAGTTACCCCTCCTCAGGTGAAATTAACAACTGCCAAGGAATTCTCTGTCCTGACATTGCTAGCATTGGTCACTTGGTACATCTCACCAAGTATGACTTGCTCAGGAGCCACAAAATCTCTTGTCACCATTGTGACACTTGCTCCTGTGTCCCTGAATGCCAAGGCCTCTTTTCCATTTATCAAAGGTGCTGTCTGTATTTGCCCAGATTACTGGGACTGACAAAAGAGGCCATATCCATGCCTCCATCACAGATCAGTACAGCCTGAGTAGGAACTCTGACTAGGCCAGAGTCCACCTCAGATCCTAGGATTAACCCTACTACACCCTTATTCTGAGTACCACCACATGGAGCTGAACTAGGGGGAACAGTTGCCTTAGGGGCAATGCTGGCTGGAGTTGAGTCCTTGGATTTGGCACAATCATTTGTCCAATGGGTTTTCTGTTTACAGATTTTACACCATGGTTTCTTCTTGCCTTTTCCTTGGTTAGATTGGAACTCCCCACCAGATGCAGATGTTTGGGGCCCTTGAGAAGACTTCTGTTCTTTACCCTTCTCCCCACCCTTATCAGAGTTTTTAGAATCCTGCTTCTTGGAGTCACCACATTGGTTCTGAACCTTCTGTCTCACCCTGGTTCTGACCCATTTGTCTGCCTTCTGGCCCAATTCTTGGGGAGAGGTCAGATCAGAGTCCACCAGGTACTGATGCAACAACTGATTTCGACAATTATTAAGAATCTGCTTCCTCATAATTAAATTGTACAATCCTTTAAAATCATACACTTTACTGCCAAGTAACCAGCCTTCCAGAGCCTTAGTAGCACAATCTACAAAATCAACCCAGTCTTGAGTCTGTGCCTTCTGGGTATCTCTGAACTTTAACCTGTACTGTTCAGTGGTTAAGCCAAACCCATTAATCAGTGCACTCTTCAAGACTTTGTAATTATTAGCTTCCTCTTCTCTAACAGTGAGGAGCTTGTCTCTACCTTTGTCTGCAAAGGAGAGCCACAAGAGTGCTGCCCACTGCTCCTGAGGGACCCTCTGTACTTTACAGGCCCTCTCCAGTGCAGTTATCCATTTGTGGATGTCATCCCCACTCTGGTAGGGAGGGACAATCTTGTTCAGGTTCCTATGGTCATAAGTGTGTTCTCTACCTCTAGGGACACTGTTGCTGCCACCGTGGGGCTCTATCCCCAACTGTCTAGAAGCTTTCTGAAGCTCCAGGGATTCCCTGTCTAACGCCAATTGTTCTTTCTTGATTCTGAGCTTAGCTCTCTCAAAGTCAAGCAGTTGGCACTTCCTCTCATAAGAGGACTCCCTATTATGAGGAGCAGTAGTCCTATGAGAAACAGAGGTCCCTCCAGAAGAACCAGAATGTCTAGATTCATGAGAGGGAGATCTAGACCTCCTTGGTAAACTGGTAACTCTTCCAGGTGGGGTAAAGAGAGGACCCCTGAGGTCTTCTCCCTCACCTTCAGGAAAGATTGGATTGTCCAGGTTAAGATCATCTTGATCCTCGTGGTCAACTTCAGTCTCTAGGTCCTGGATGTTTTCACTTCCTGGCCTGTCCTCTTCTGCCGCCCCCCTACCACCACCTGCCTGCCTCATCAGACCCTGGGGTCTTTCTGGGGTCATCTAAAAGCAAAGCCTCTATGAGGCATTGAGTTCTAGGGTTTTTCCCTGTCATCAATTTTCTAGATGCACACATATTTCTCAATTCCTGAAATGAGAGATGATCATACATGTTCAGCAAGGAGCCACTGGCTTCTGCTCTTGAAGACATACTAGTGTTGTGAGGTGTTGCACCTACCTAACCTAGTGGGAACTACTACACTCTCTTGAGTTGGAGAAAGGGTGTGCTAGACCCTTGACTTACCCAACTCTAAATTCAGTAGAACTTACTTTATTGTAGACTTGATTTATATGTACCTATAGTGGTTTTCAGTTAGTCACTCAATGAGATTATCTGGTAAAGCAATAGCAAGCTTGAATCCCAACAGCTGCACACCAATGTGAGAAGTTGGCCTGGTATATGCTGTCCACTAGTTATAGTGGGAACCTTGTACCAGTCCAAACAACCCTTATTGATGATTAAGTTAAAGACAACCTTTATTGAAAGCTATCCTAGTGGTAGCTATGGAGAGCAGCCTTCAGGCTAAGTCTCGAAGGAATGTAAAGCAGCTTGGTTTACCAGATTTTAACCTCTTGAATGACCAAATGAAAGGAGAACCACACAAGGTGTGTATATATATATATATATATATCACTGAAAAAACCATAGGTTTCACACATGTTATAGTTAGCTGGACATTTTACTGATAAAAAACCAATGAAATTCCCCCGTTATAGTTACTGTAGGCAACTATAACTCACGCGACCGCAATCCTCTGCTGATGCTAATACTGTATTTAGATACTTATTTGCCCATGTCTTCTTCCATTAAATTTTAGCTATACATATATTACAAATATTTTTTTTTCATAAAGACACATATGTCATCAGCAGAGGATTACGGTCGCGTGAGTTATAGTTGCCTACAGTAACTATAACGGGGGAATTTCATTGGTTTTTTATCAGTAAAATGTCCAGCTAACTATAACATGTGTGAAACCTATGGTTTTTTCAGTGAATTTGCAAGGTTTTTTAAATGCTAATTCCTAACTATAACGTGTGTGAAACCTATGGTTTTTTCAGTGAATTTGTACGGTTTTTTAAATGCTAAGTGACTTTACGCCATTTGTGGCGTGCGCGCCCACTTAACGCAGTTCGTTCCGTGCGCGCACGGTGCGCTTTGCGCACCGTGCGCGCACAGTGAGCACGCGGTGCGCTTCGCGCACCGCGTGCCCACGTTACGCTAGATAGGCCATGAACGCACGATGCGCTTCGCGCACCGTGCGCACATGGAGGACATATGATGAGCATCGTTGTGACAGATAAAATATATATTTTGGTCCAACGGAATAAGCCATGCACATATGGTGCTCTTCGGGCGCCATTTGCACACGGGGTGGTGAGAATGTGGATATTTTTTTTTTGTTTTTGGTTATTTATTACCGTACGCGTACGGTAAGCGTAATCGGCGAAATTTTCGAAAAAATTTAAATTCCCTTTTTTCACTTGGGGGATCGTTGGGGACTCCCTCGACATGGCTAAACAGCCCCTTTACATGTTTTTGCACTTTGTTTTTCAACCCCCTGTCAGAGTGCGAGAGAGAAAATGGCGGCCGCCGCTTCCTGGTTTCGACCGATTCGAATGTTTACTAAGATCTAACGGCCAATCAGAATCGCGCTCGCGCACGTCACCGTACGCGTACGGTAAGCGCACCGTAAGCGCACCGTAAGCTGGCTCAGATATATATATTGATTTAAAGGCTATTTTCTCAGAATCTACTGAACAGATTTACACCAAACCTACAAAAGGCACTTCCTTGACCTGAGGACTACCTCTCTGCCAAATTTCATTAAATTCTGTTCAGCCGTTCGGGCTGTAGCTCTGTCTGAAGGTCCTATGGAAAAATGCATGGGAAAAACGCGTTTTGGGACCCCCCTTTTATCTCAGCCCCCGCATGACGAATCCCACCGAGACTTTCAGGGTAGGAGCGGAGCGTAGCGCCCCACCTATTTTGAAAAATTCAAAATAGAATGTTGCGGATTTCCTATGGAAACAGGGTCCTAACTATAACTATCTACTGGCGACCGCCAGTAGATAATATATATATATATATATATATATATATATATATATATATATATATATATATATATATATACACCATCACAGGAAACCCATTTGAAGTAGAGCCACACGAAGGGTAAATTTCGCTCACTTTTAATGGAAGACAGCCTGCCAGCAGGACCCAACAAGGACAGCAAAGTTCAATACATCTGCGCCAGACGCGTTTCAGGGGTAAACCTTTCTTCAGTGGCGTTTCTTGCTGAATGACTGGAAATGTAGCTGAGAGCACAGCTTTTGATTTCGATCACCTGTCCCAGTGGGCGTGCCTTTTCTCACGGCCTTGTGGGTGATTTCAATTACCTGCCCCAGTGGGCGTGCCTTTTCTCACGGCCTTATGGGTGATGTAGTGCTCTATAATGATCCCCAGTGGGTGCACTCTCTCAGTCTCTATTGCAACTTGTTAAACAAATGTCCAGGGCGGGACCTGCCCCGCTTTGTGGCTGACAACCGGAGCGTCAAACTGGCTCCCTCCCTGCAAGGGCTCCAGCTCACCTTCGTTCTCACTGTAGACGCGCCTTCCTGGTGCTGTCAAAAGACCCGCGATACGCGGTGGGCTCCTCTTCGCGACCGGGTAAGGGCCGCCTTTTACATACACCATCACAGGAAACCCATTTGAAGTAGAGCCACACGAAGGGTAAATTTCGCTCACTTTTAATGGAAGACAGCCTGCCAGCAGGACCCAACAAGGACAGCAAAGTTCAATACATCTGCGCCAGACGCGTTTCAGGGGTAAACCTTTCTTCAGTGGCGTTTCTTGCTGAATGACTGGAAATGTAGCTGAGAGCACAGCTTTTGATTTCGATCACCTGTCCCAGTGGGCGTGCCTTTTCTCACGGCCTTGTGGGTGATTTCAATTACCTGCCCCAGTGGGCGTGCCTTTTCTCACGGCCTTATGGGTGATGTAGTGCTCTATAATGATCCCCAGTGGGTGCACTCTCTCAGTCTCTATTGCAACTTGTTAAACAAATGTCCAGGGCGGGACCTGCCCCGCTTTGTGGCTGACAACCGGAGCGTCAAACTGGCTCCCTCCCTGCAAGGGCTCCAGCTCACCTTCGTTCTCACTGTAGACGCGCCTTCCTGGTGCTGTCAAAAGACCCGCGATACGCGGTGGGCTCCTCTTCGCGACCGGGTAAGGGCCGCCTTTTACATACACCATCACAGGAAACCCATTTGAAGTAGAGCCACACGAAGGGTAAATTTCGCTCCCTTTTAATGGAAGACAGCCTGCCAGCAGGACCCAACAAGGACAGCAAAGTTCAATACATCTGCGCCAGACGCGTTTCAGGGGTAAACCTTTCTTCAGTGGCGTTTCTTGCTGAATGTAGTGCTCTATAATGATCCCCAGTGGGTGCACTCTCTCACTCTCTAGGTTGTCAGCCACAAAGCGGGGCAGGTCCCGCCCGTGAGAAAAGGCACGCCCACTGGGGCAGGTAATTGAAATCACCCACAAGGCCGTGAGAAAAGGCACGCCCACTGGGACAGGTGATCGAAATCAAAAGCTGTGCTCTCAGCTACATTTCCAGTCATTCAGCAAGAAACGCCACTGAAGAAAGGTTTACCCCTGAAACGCGTCTGGCGCAGATGTATTGAACTTTGCTGTCCTTGTTGGGTCCTGCTGGCAGGCTGTCTTCCATTAAAAGTGAGCGAAATTTACCCTTCGTGTGGCTCTACTTCAAATGGGTTTCCTGTGATGGTGTATATATATATATATATATATATATATATATATATATATATATATATAATATATGTATTCATTACTAAACACTCTCTACTAACCTCTTTATTAGATTAGAAGACAAGATACACAATATTAAAGCACTAGAACGACAGTAAATAGCACAATACACAGTGGGCCCCAGGGGAGACCAAACCATATATTAAGAAAGTGGTCGATGGACCAGGGACCGCAAAGGGACCTCGAGAGGAAACACAAAATACCAGCCCACGGAACACTCGTGGAGTGCAGGCCAGTAATCTTCGGTGGAATCACTGCTTGGGGTTGGGACTACATGTAGTCCAAAGCACAGCCTCCTGGGTTCGCTAAAAAGCATGTGCTGCTGCAAATGTGCATGGTGTCCAGGGATTCGGGTTGCACTGTCCCCACAAGGACTTTGGGTCACAGGTTTGCTGAGAGCACTGATTGGCCTCGGGGAAGCTTGGAAACCCACTTCCTGTGTTGTCAAAATCTTCGGAGTCCTTCAGGAGCTGCATAGATGCAAACCGGTCTGATACATCTTTGGTGCCTGTCTTGCAGGGGAGTAACTCCTTTACTCCAAGGGAGATTCTTCGGTCATCCAACGTAATGTAGATAGTTGAAGTACTTGGCTTATGTAGCAGAGTTTCGTCCAGGTAAATCTAAAGTCCTGTAGCCAGGGGTTCCTACTTTATACCCAAGGAAGGGGTGGGACAAACTCTGGGGACCCACCTATGGGAGGGTCAGGACAGAGGGGTGGCTACACCCATATCCTTTGTCCAGTTTTCTCGCCAGAGCAGGGGCTGGTAGCCCCTGCAACCAGTTTGAGCTGGACTATGCACAGGGACACCAAATGTGCCCCCAGTGCAGGCTTCAAAGCACACTCAGAGTGCACCCACCCAGCCCCAGTACACTAAAGCCTGTCTGGGAGCTGGTCACACCTCCCTGTGACAAGAAACATATTGTCCAGCCATCCCCTGCCGGAGTTTTGTCCAGCAGCAGGAGGGCAGACGCGTGTCTGTGGCTGGCAGCATCCATTTTGTGATGCCAGGGTTTGCAAAGCTGGTATTGGGTGTACCGGTGCTGTCATATTTCTCCCTCTAGTAGGGTTGAATCATACCTCCCACATCAGTTACTGGTGTGGAGGTATGATTCCAAGGTGTTTGACACCAAACACATGTTTCCATGCAGCCGTTTTAAAGATAGCATTTACCGCAAGGTTATAATGCACTTAAGAGTATATGGTTTGGCTGCATCACAAACAACCCCGGAATAAAGGTTCCGAAAGCTGCAGAGGGGCTCTGCTCATGCATGGGCACCCTCTCACATAAAACCCAGCACTCTGCCTTCAGGATTGATAAGGCCTGCCATAGGGGTGCCTGATAGGTTTATGTGTGCAGTGATATGGATAGATATAGTGAACCTATGTCTAAGTAAGGGGTGCATGCACCACCTTACACCGGCTGCTGTAGCAGACCTTTTGTGTCATTTTGAATGGTCTCCCAGGGGTGGCATAATCATGCTGCAGCCCCTGAGAGGCCTCTGGGGTACCTATGTTCTGGGTATATAGGATACCATATACTAGGGACTTATAAGGGTACCCCAGAATCCAATCTGTGGTGTACCTAAAGTACATGCAATCAATTTAGAGAGAAAGCAGCTAGGCTGGGGTCCTGGATAGCAGGATCCCAGCCAGACTAAGTCGAAAACACTGAAACATCAGCAAAAAGTGGGGGTAACTATATGAAGCAGATCCTACTCTCCTACACTTTGGCCTAGGGGATTACAGCTATATGCAAGGAATATGGATATATGAATGCGCTAATAGATAGTATGTTGCCCTCCTATTAAAAACAGTTTGGATTTATTGTAGAGTCAAAACTCTAGGAGGAAGCACAAGATATGCAGGAATTTAGGGATGTTGACTGGTGCAGTTTGAAGGATCACTACTGCCACGGGTTTTTAATCAACGTTTTTCAATTTAGCATAAACTTGCTATACTTTTCATTCCTACAGAAATGTTGAAACATTTTACACATTTTGAAGAGTGAAATTCTACTTTTTGTGTGTTTAGAATTAAGTGATATTTATTCAAACTGCTTTGTGCTGCATTCACCCCGTGCCTCAGAAAGACATGCACTATTCTAATGTAGCAGCCCAGAGCACACATGAAATGCCTTTTTAATATCTACACCACTCTAGCGTAATCAGTGTGTACTGAGGACTGGAAGACCTGTCGCAGAGGCACTCACGCAGAGTCCACAGCCAGTGTCGCACTGGGAACAAAAATAGGCCCAGGACCAAAATAAATGTGGCCCCTATTAGTGAACCAGATTGACAAAACAGTGCTTCGCGTTTTCGAATCAAGCTAGTTTTGAACTTGTAAAGACATTCTGTCGGGCCATTTTGCCAGGTATGAGAGACTGCATGCTTTGTCTCTACTTTTTTGCCAACCTCCCACTTTACATTACAAACCCGTTCTTTCTTTCTTTGTAGCAAATCATGGGAGATTTTCATCTGGCACACATCACTCCGCCGGGTGGCTCTCATGAGGCTGTACCTCTCACCAGATCAGAGTACCCAATTTCGAGCAATACTACCTGGCTTCCCAGCTGCAGTGAATGGCCAGGTGGTTAGCCTGCCTTCAATTGGAAGACCCAACGTTGGCTTCCTCCACTTGGAAGGTGTCCCAGGTGCTGCGCTCTTTCCACCCACACTCAAAGCTGCGGATGCCACAGGTATCCCTGCACCGGGTGGCATATTGATGCTACAGACGTACGCTATTCCCCACCAGAACAAAGACACCCTATGCAAGGCCCTCCCGCTCTTGGGCAGCCATGTGCTGCAGTAAGCACAATGCGGCAGCAGTGGTGTAAGGAAACGTGAGGGGCCCCCTGCAGAGTACGTGGAGGGGCCCCCTCTGGACTCAATCTGGAGCTCTCCGGCCGAAGTGCGATGCTGAGGGGCGTCCCCTGGAGGTTGGGGGCCCCTCCGCACCGGGGGTTGCCGGGGCCTGTGTTACGCACCTGCGCGGCAGGAACTAGTACCCTGGCATGCCACCGGGATGCAAACACTGGGTGATCTCTATAGATCCATCAGAGAACAGTTCTTACTTTACACTTCCAAAGCCAGATCGTTGACGGTGCACTGGGGGGGGGACATACGACAGGAAAAAACGTGCACCTGACGATAAAATATCTGCAGGTCATGGGCGACGGCTGTCATCTGGTATACTGGCTGGCAGGATCCCGATACACCCACACTGCTGTTTCCTTGACATGCTGCAGCAGCATTTTGATGTCGATCCCTAAGCAGACCACACATCGACTGGGAGTGGCAACATATTGTGGACTACACTACCTTCCTTGATACCTTGCAGTGCCCACTTCCGCTTTGTTAAGTGCTAGGTGCTTCATAGGGCTTACCTCACTCCGCAAAAAACCAATATATATTTTCACCGCACCAATGCAGCTTGCCCATGCTGCCACACAATAAACGCAGACTTCCCTCACAGGCTTTGGGAGTGCCTGTCACTTACTCGATATTGGAACGTGATCACCATTCACTTAACCAGATGCACGGGGCACTACATAATTGGGGAACATGCCTTCTAGGCCAGCTGTGTCACACCAAGAAAAACCGAGCCTCGGCCAGGTTTATTGATCTTGCGAAGCGCCTGGTTACGCGAAAATGAAATCACCTGTCGCCCCCACCCTGAGAGGATGGACACTCTCTATGAGTGCCTGCGCACAAGCCGAAAGCAGGGCCCTGCACCGAAAGGACGCTAAGGGGTTTTGAAAATACCCCATGGTGGCACATGGGATGTCCTATTTGTGGAATTTCGGGATGCCACACAGGACGGGTATCCCTCCCTCACACCGGGGCATGAGGCAGCAGACAGTCACTTCACATAGCCACCTGGGTAGCACAACATGGACAGCACTATATGGCCACACATCCCCACAATATTACATTTGTAAGGTTATCACAAAGCTACCCCCTGAACCCCGACGACAGGTGCATACTTGTTTTAATACAGTTAATAGGGTAAAAAAGTTCTTCATTGTTACCATGTGTTCATGAATCCATATAACTTGCGTTTCTAATACATACCTACTTATGCCAAAACATTAAGCTGCGGTTCCTAGGGAAAGTTCTATTCTAGTTGGCTTGCCTTTGTTCTCACATGATCACTGTCATCAATAAGTCCAGTTTTTGATGTCTTTGAATTGTGATACGATTAAATGTATAAACAAAAAGTGTAATAAAAATCAGTTTTCATCATCATCATCATCATAGTCTTTATTCGAATTAAAAATAATTCATACAAGACACAAACATATACATAAGACAACAATATAAAATCCATTTCAGTAAAGCTATACAAAGTTTTGACAATAAATAGTTAAAAACAATTTTAAATTGAGAATTAAACATATCAATTGACTACAGATGAGCGAGATATTAAAAAGAAATGATAAAAAAACAGCTGAACAATAAAGTGTCCCGGGATTAAACCCTATGAAGGTGGCGCCTCAGTTCCCCGTATAGCGTTACATCTTAGGGACCATGCCCATCCAAGATATTTAGCTAAGGCAATTGAATGGACTGGAAAAGTGCTTGTGCTTAGAATCCTAAGAGCGACGGCAGAGCTCCTTGTGCCCAATAATTTGCACAACGGAATAAGCCACCGTCGTCTGGGATTGACATAAACAGGGCAAACAAACAGAAAATGGGCAATAGATTCTTTTGAATTGCCACAACCGGGACAAGTATCTTTATCTGTGCCGAACCACCCACTAGTTAGAGACCTGAGTGGTAAGGAACCTGCTCTAAATTGGAAATAAAGCTTCCTGTCCCTAGATAAAGTGATCAGATCCCAATAGGGTTCAAAAAATGGAGTGGCCTTTGCCTCCAAAAAACAACTAGTCATTGAAGAGGAGGCAGAGTCACTCCACACCCTATGGTCTACCTTCTCCCAATAAAGCCTTTTCAAAAGCTTCCTAGCGGGAAAGGTAGCACTAGCGGGGTTGCTCCATAGATCTGTCAGACCCAAGTCTGCTAAGATTTCCCGAAAGGTTCCTGAGCCACCCTATTTTATGGAACTTGTCGGTCTGGATTACATCCATGATGCCCATTGCATATGGCCGAAGCTCAGGCGTAGTCCACAGTCTCCTCCAGTATAAGACTGGACGGAGTTTGGCCAGATCCTTGAGGGCCTTTCTTCCTAAGTCATAGCGCAGTGGGACCAAAGGTGTGCTTTGTGGGAGACCTGTTATACAGCGAAAGAATTTGTTTTCAACAACTGTAAGAACCGATAATGCATCAAAACCCCACAGCTCTGCCCCATACAACACTGCACTAAGGGCCTTTGCCTCATAAACCTGGAGCACTGGCTTGACCGGCTTGGTAGATGATTTTTTATGCTCTTTGGTCAATGTTCCCGTGATCTGAGAAAGCTTCAACGCAGAAATCTCCAGGTGTCTATTCCACTTAATGTTATCTGACACGTGGATACCTAGATAGGCAAAGTTGTTTACCTCCTCGAGGACTTGGCTATTTATTGTGAGTTTGCCTGTTCTGTAACTTGGGTGCGGGTTAAATGTCATAAGCTTGGTCTTGGTCACATTGACCTCCAGTCCATGTTTATTACAAAAATCTTCAAAGACTTTCAGAGCCCTTTGCATTCCACTTGGAGTTTTTGATACTATTAGGGTGTCGTCAGCAAACATTAGTATTGGGATAGGGACTCCAGCCAACTTTGGAGCGTCGGTACTAGTTTGAAGCATAAAGTCAACTATGCCATTAATGTATAAAGAGAAAAGTGTGGGCGCCATGGCACACCCTTGGCGCACACCACGCTCTACTGGAAACTCAGGGGTTGTGTCCCCCAGGCCTCCCCACTGTATTTTGGCAAAATTGGGTTCATGAAGCCTCCTAATTAGAGTCAGGAGTTCCATAGGAAGGCCACGTTTTGCTAATACCCTCCACAGTAGTTCACGGGGGACAAGGTCAAAGGCTGCTCTTAGATCTATGAAAGTAACATAGAGACTGCCTTTGCCTAGCGTGACTGTCTTCCAAAGCAGTTGTTCAAAGCGGAACACCTGGTCCACGGTGCTGGTAAATTTTCTGAACCCAGCTTGGAGATTGGATAAGATCTGATTATCTTCTATCCAGACTAGTAGCTCATTTAGTACCATCCTCCCAATAACTTTTTGGATAGTATCAATAAGGCTAATAGGCCTATAGTTACCTGGGAGGGTTTTATCACCCTTTTTATGAATAGGAATTATGATAGCACCCCCCCACGATTTAGGTACCGGGGCGCCTTCAGCCACAGCATTGGCCAGGAGAGCAATGTACTTACTCCAGCGTGTCTTGTTGTTAAGAAAGAGGTCAGATGGGACTCTATCTGCCCCTGGTGCCCGCCCGGCGGCTACACGAGCCAAAGCAGCTAAAACATCCTTCGGACTAAAAGGGCCAGGTGAATAGAAAACGTATGGAGTTGTCCTCAAACAACTGAAGAGGGGGTCACATGCGTATTGAGGTTTAAAATACCCCAACCAATCTTCTTGGGTGACATGATTTGAAGGTTTTTCGGGGGAACCACCTCTGTTCCACTTGATCACATTCCAGAACAGTCTGGTATCCCTGGCATAGCAAGCCTCCTTCAGATCTAGCCAAAAAGATTCATCCCATCTTTTCTTTGCTTTATCTATACACTTCTTATACGAGGACCTGGCTAGCTGGATGTGTGCCCTATTTCCACTAGAAACAGCTAGTGAAAGAGTATTTCTAGCGCGTTTACATTCATTATCATACCACCTCAATTGCTTGCGCAGTGGCTTATTGCCCTTATTGAGTGGTTTGAGAAAAAAACCGCGCAGGCCTTCAAAGAAGGATTCGTGTATTCTGGTAACTAGGTCACTGCTACCATTGTCGTTCAAAGCGTCCTCCAACCTCGAGATGGTTGCGGTAAGCTCATTGTCAATACTAGCAATGGTTGTGGGATTGGTCATTACCTGGGACCATTTTAGCCTCCGCATGTCGTTGGACACAACACATCCACTAGAAACCATAGATGTCTCCTCGCATCTCGAATAATCTCTTCCCCACCAACTATGGGAGACACAAATAGGATTGTGGTCGCTCTCTAGTCTTGTCACGACCACCATGTCAATGAGTTTACACCACATACTCAGTCCACAAAGCACATAATCTATCCTACTCTTTGAGCGGCCATTGTCAAAGGTTGGAGCTCCCATCCTATCCCCTGGGGTCCTACCATTCAGGGCCCTTAGGCCCCTCTCAAGGCAGAGTGTGTTTACCTGCACTGCTACCGAGGACCATCTTTTA
This sequence comes from Triturus cristatus, assembly GCF_964204655.1. Taxonomy (NCBI): domain Eukaryota; kingdom Metazoa; phylum Chordata; class Amphibia; order Caudata; family Salamandridae; genus Triturus; species Triturus cristatus. Next base: position 752,982,235 of record NC_140593.1, on the reverse strand, counting down.
ATGGGAGAGAGTGAAAGTGCTGGAATGGCCCATAAACTATCCTCCTCGGGATCAAGGCCACTTTCTAGGTCAGGATCTAATAAGGGTTCGAATGTGACATTAAAGTCTCCTGCGACAATCAAGTCTCTGTTACATGATTCAATTTCTATAAGGCTAACCAAGGTATCCATCACCCTTGACGTTTTCCCTCTTGTGCCACGGAGGTATAGATTATAAATATCCAAACTACCACCGTGGTCAAGAGTTAGTCGTACTAATTGGATATCTGGGGAGCCGGTGTCAATCATAACGCCGCTCGGAAATAAATCCTGACGAGCCCAGATAATTGGGCCGCCCATTGGACGCCCAAACAGACCTTGGGTGGCTGGGATGTGAAAATTTAGATAGCCCAACAAACACTGGGCCTCACACGCCCATGTTTCCTGGAGGAGACAAACATCATATTTCTTCACAAAACTAACCCATTCTGGTGAATCTAGTTTGGTCTTGATACCAGCTAGATTCCAAGACAACAAGGACCCTTGTTTAATAGTAGGTGATGTCATGTGAGATGAAATTACCTGGCCTTGTACCCTCCCTCTGGTGCCCATTCTACAATTAGGCGGCGAAGGGGCCCTGGAAATTACAAGTGGTCCTATCAGATCTGGGGGACAGCATCATATTCGGTCATAAGTATACTTTCATTGGCCCTCAGCTTCTTGGAGTATAAAACATGTGTCACAGAGTGGGTTTGTCAATAATTAGAGCCCTTGTTGTAAAAATGTTTTAAATTGTGGGCCTCTATCCCCGTTCTTGGTCCGTATGATGGGTACTCCGTTATAAACCTTGGTAGGCGTGCATCCTCGAAATTAACGATGATGCAGTCTCCCTGGGTAGTTTTAGGTTGGGGGCCTACCAATTGTACTCTTCTGACAAATAGAATCCGCCCATTAAAATGAGTGGGAATTGGTCTGTGTATATTCACCCAATGACTCGTTTTGTTTTTAAGTTGGTGGAAGGATTCAAATTTGCCAGTAGGGAGTTCAGGGACACCAGTTAAAATCACGACATAAGGTAGTGATTCAGGGGGAAGATGTATTTGCGTTGGGGGTGCTCTGGGCGGGGTACCTGGAATAGGTGACTCAGTAGCTGTTCTTGTACCCAGAGATTTCATAGGGTTTGTAGCCGAGGCTACTTTGCTTGCACAACCCTCCCGCCCAGGTAGCTGATGGATAAGTGACATCCCCTCCCCCCCTTGAGGCCCAGATGGCTGGCTCATGTTTGTAAATTGTGAGGGCAGGGCTTTGTCTAAGGCTACACCTGCATCCGTTGTAGCCGGGCGATTATCTGTTGGAGGCGGCATGGAGTTTGTAGAGCTTATACCATAGTGGTAATTCCTTTTACTAGTATCCCTTGTGGCCAACTTAACAACATTCTTAAGAGAACAAAAATTGTCCAAAACAGTTTGTTCGAGTTTGTCCACCTTTTCTGCAACTGTTTTTATCCTTTCTAGTAGAGGTAAAATTAGGGAGCGAATGGTATGTTCCAGCTGAGAAAGCGTATCGTTGCCGTTGGGCAGGAGGGGAGAGGATACAATTACATCTGCTGGGGTAGGACAGGCTGGAGAATTAAAAGAGTCAGAAATCAAAGTGTTACTAATGGGTTTAGAAATTTTCGCCTGCCTTTCACCGTCCATTACCCCTACCCTTTTTCTTTTGTGATGGACTGGTCTAGAAGCTTTCACACCTGCCCTGGTCTGTGATCGAGTGGTTTTAGGTTTAGGTGTTACCACAGATTCCGCTGCTGACGCCAAATCCGTCATCACTGGAGATTGTGATAACCTCCCAGGAGGTGATGGCGAATTTTCTGAAGATACAGTCTCAATGTGGGAAGAGACAGCCCCCCGTGCATGATCTGTATGTTTGCTTGGTGACTTGGCAAGTGCCAACAGGCCCAGGGAAGAACGTCTAGTGCACTTAGGATCAATAGAGAGTCGCCTTTCGGTAATAGCAATTTCTTTCTCAAGTACCGAGACAGCTCGGGTAATAAATTGATCCATGGTGCCAGACACGGTTGAAGAAACCGCAACACGTTTCCCCAAACCAGGCATCTTCCACGCAGCAAATGGGGTCCCACAAAAACTAACAAGGTAACGCAATGTCAAATATGATACTGTGAGTATTCCAAACGTTCATTGAGTGTACTCACTGTACAGGGGGGTGGCCCAGCCCGGCCTCCTCCGGCCCCGGACAGCCACAGACGGCCCGCCCTTTGCCCGGGCTTCGCCCGGCGCCGACCCGCGCGCGGACCCAGTAATCTAATTTAAGCGCCTCCAGGCGCGCGAGAAGGTCCGGCGGCTTCCGGGTCCGCCGCTAATGCTGCTGGGGGTTGTAGTCCGTCTCGGCAATGGTAGAGCAAGCCGCCGGGGACCACGCCACACACCAGGGAATAGCGAACACCACAGGCAGCGGGAAGCCAACAACACAGGTTCTGCACAAGTCGCCCGCTCTGACAGCGGCAGTAATCTAATTTAAGCGCCTCCAGGCGCGCGAGAAGGTCCGGCGGCTTCCGGGTCTGCCGCTAATGCTGCTGGGGGTTGTAGTCCGTCTTGGCAATGGTAGAGCAAGCCGCCGGGGACCACGCCACACACCAGGGAATAGCGAACACCACAGGCAGCGGGAAGCCAACAACACAGGTTCGAGCGCAGTCTGAATCAGTTTTAAAAAATGAGATACTGAATGCATTTGTGTTTACTGCATCCAGCGTTTGTGGTAATATCAGGGAAATCAACTCTAAAAACCAACCCATCCGATCATAAACAGGCCCACAAACTGCAAAAAAATAAACAGCCCACAACCAATATGTCAAACCAGCCCACCGGATACTGCCTGATTGCCCTATAGGCCAGTCGACCCTGTTCACAGCAATGTGGTGCACGGGGTCAAAGCACCAAAAGAATGACGCCTCTTGCATTTCTAGCTTTCAGAGACTGGGCTCATGTGAATCAGCGCATATATTTATTAAAACAATGACAGCCTGCCCAGGCACGTAACGCTCATTGGGCTAAAAGGGCTTCAGCCTCTCCCCTCGTGGGCAGGGCCAGACTGGGAACCCAAAGCAGCCCTGACAAGTGTGTCGGACCAGCCCTTGGGGGAGGGGTGGCAGGCAGGGGGGGGGGGACAGCAAGTTTAAAGCACTGCTGCTTTTGTTACTGGGGGCCGATATTGCAGCTTCGCTGCAAAACTGTCCCCCAGTAACAAAACTGCCCCCCACCACTGTAAAAAACGTCCCCCAACCTTCCAGCCTCCCGGAGAAATGCCCAATGCCTGCTACGGCCAGTCCGGCCCTGCTCGTGTGACTCAGCCCGGGCTGCCGCAGCTTCCAGGACAGACGCAGGCCTTCCCCTGCTGTGTGCTGGCCTGCGCTGGAGATTGGGGGGGGTTCCTCAATGAAAGCCTGATAGAAAGTACTTCACAGGTCATCAAGAAGGTGAAGTGCATAAATAAAGTAAGGCAACTGTGATTCTGAGTATAATGGGCCCAAGAACAAAGAGGTGGTTCAAAAAGAACAATACATTCCACAACTTGGGGATGTCACCTAATGACCAGAGCTGTCCAGAGGATGCCTCTGTGGGTAACTGGACAGTCGAAGAACTGAACTATGGTTTATACACTAGGGAATAGTAATATGCATTAATAGTGCTATGCATTCCCAGCCTGTGCCAGAGAGCACTGTGAATGTGAAACCCATTATTCTCAAATTGTTTTACACACAGTATAAGGTTGACTGCTGCAAAATGTGCAAAGAGATTTAGATGCAGATTTTACCTTTGCAATGAGTGCTCAAACCAAAGTTGCTGTGCTGCGTCACATAAAAGGGAGAGAGCAACACAGCAGAAGATATGGCGCTCTTGCTCTCTTCCTGAACACTGGTTCACACACTGACTGGATAGCACCACAAACACATCTTAGCACCACAGCGCAAACATGGGTGGATGCTAGCCACCATAGGTTGTCCTTTCAGTATGAAATACTATATCGAGGCTTACTTTAAAACTTTTCTCTTGTGTGCTGTACAGTGCAGCTGATGGAGCTGGGGAAAATACAAAAAAATGGTGTACCCCCTTCGAAGTTAATGACCTCATAACTTTAAAAATACTAACTGTTTGAATGCATGAAGTAATCAACAAATGCACCTTTGATTAGACATTACACGCGGGAAACTAACTGGCATTGGCAGAAATCTAATTTATTTACCAGTGTGAAATTAAATTAACATAGGTTTGTGATTCGTGTAGACAAATAAAAGCAGATTGCATGTATTTTGTTTGTAGTAAAAAATATTGTGGCAAAAGAATGCAGATGGTAAGTAAAAACGGCTTTAAATGTCTCTTATGCTAGGTAACACCTAACATGGGTCATTAGAATGGTGGGTGGTAAACAGAAGGGCTTATTTTCTATGTCTAATTTCTGCTATGTTGTTTTCATATTAGTTCCGTTCGGGCCTGCTAGGCCTCGCTTGGAAAATGGCCGCTGCCGAGAGATGTGACTGTACGCAAGAATGAAAATGGCCCGCGCATGAGCAGAATGGAAGTTTTATTCACGAGTGTGTGGCCTATGCCCGGAGTGAGAGATGTCAAGGCCGAGGTGACCTAGGGCAAGAGCTGTGCCAACTATCCCTGTGTGAATGCATGGGAACGGATGAGAGACTCGAACTGCAGAAGATGATCTTATTCATCATTGTTTGGAATTGTTGCAAATATTTTTACAAAGTTAAATATCGGAATTTGACAAGTCATGAGAACTGTGCAAAAACGTGTTATTTACAGAACCAGTTTAGGCAAGGAGGACAATGAGGTGACCATCACCACCCCTCCAATGGACCAATCAAAATTAACACAGCCCATAAAAAGTTTCAATTTCGGGTATAGCAAGTTAGTGAAAGGGTATAAAAAGTGGTGCTTATAGTGACGTTGTGGACACGTGCTTATTCTACTATTCAGCACGACACTCTGTCTGTTGAGACGATTTTTCTTCCTGATGCTGAAAAGACTTTGACAAATTTGAACCTCGAACTTTGATGGGGAAAAGGAATGAGACTGTCACGGGATTCTATCCTGGGAGGGAATACGTCCAAGGAGGTTAGAGGGACAGTCAGTCAGTTTGGGAACCTATCCTGTGATCTGCGGTTTCATGCTCTGGTGAACCATTCTCGTCATCGCCCTAAGGCCAAGGGTAATGAGTATTTTCCGTTTCTATTTCAATCTTTACTGGAATGCTTATGAAATTAATGTCTATAATTTTGTCTAATAAAACTTACTTAATCAATTTATTCAATGAATCTAGATAAAGAAATTCCAAGCTAACTCAAACTGAGTCTGTGGTTACTTGAATTAAAGTTATAATCCATAAATGTTAAAGGTTTTAATTGTGATTGAGCTGGACTTAATCGCCATCAACTGATTCGTACTAGTTTGTCCATCGACCCAAAATTAGCAGAGTATCTTGATGTTTAAAACCGAAAATTCTAGAGTCAAATGTATATAATGTATATAGTGATCATTAGGGAAAATTAGTATCAAGGTACCCCGTATGAGTTGCAGCTCGCCAACTTATCACTGATCCAGAAAACTGAGTGAATGTGTGTTTTCGGTGTTATGGGCCCCGCCAATGAATAAGTGGTGTAAGGGTTTTTTTCTGGATTGGTGTCGTTTGTAAAGATTTTACTATAGCCGCGCTGCATCAGTTTTCTTGGTAGCAGAGTTATGGTTTCTATAGGTCAGTTTAAGGGATTATTGATTATTAATTTTATGTCTAACAATCCATGTTGAGTTTGTGGAACGTTATATGTAGTCGGAATTTTGAAGCTTCCGGGAAGTGGATGTGTGTGACAAGAGAAGTCACATGGAATTGTGTATTGTCTGATTTAAATTTGGTGATAACACAGGACTGTGTTATGTTAGGGAAATTCATGTGCGAATTGTGTTGGGTGAAATAGCAACAGATTTTCTTGTGAAACTTTGGCCTTAATTCTCAGGTGCGGTATAGTCTCCACATGTGTTTTATCCCCAGAGAAACGGGTTTATCTCTTGCTTGAGAAAAGGGTAAGGTAGAGGGAAGTGCTACACTTATCGAACAAAACAGTATTCTTGAATGTTTGAATAAACTATCTCTTTTGTTTAGAGAAACAGACAATGGAAATGTGTTTTATGTCGTAACTAACCGATTTTGTTAAAACAACGAGTTCTAAAATAGTGCCAATAATTTTTTTAAAGAAGGGGTCAGTAGAAGCAGGAGTAGAGTTGACGTCAACAAGAACTGTGCTGGGATTGGTCAGTTGCGGAAATATGAAGAGCTTTCTAATTGGTACGTTGGTGTGAGTCACGCTGAGCTTGGTCTGTGTGAGAGTGACTTAGAGCTTTCTGATTGGCGTGTTAGTGTGATCCGCGCTGGGATAGGACAGAATAGTCAAGCAGATCAAAGGGGAGTTGTGTGAATTTGCTTCGGCAAATAATTGCGAAATATGGCTTATTATGATGGACGAGAGATAGAAAAAACCTTCATGGTTTATGAAATTCAAGAACCTTTTTAAGAAAGATAAAAGATTGTAGCGAGAGAGGGAGAAGTGCTTCCTCCACCGAAAACACCTGCATCTTATATGATGACGAAATATGGTTATTATACTTGTATATGGTTGGAAAATTGGGCAAAATATACTCAAAATGATGGAGTATTGGCGTTTCCAGAAACTGGTTCGTTTAGTACAGCTATACTACAAAATTTGATGAAGCTTGAACCAAGACCTAGACCGACAGAGTTTGAAGCCCTAGGTGAATGGGAAGATGAGATGGATGAAAGTGAGAGACACAGAGGTACAAGGGATGATGGGTTTGTTCCTGGAAGAGTATGGGGTTGGAGTCATGAAGACGGTAGGAACGATGGAGGTACGCTAATATGACGGATGGTATGTTTCCTGCTAGAACAGTTGAGGAGGGAACACGGAAAAAGTGAACAGAGAAAAAGAAGCATACAGTATCAGAAAGATGTGGATATGGAGTAAGTGATACAGAAGATGAGTTGCTGGAAGACATATTAAATAAAAGAACCCCTCCATATCAACCGGTCTCTGCGGTGGTGACACCAAATGCACCGCCAATGGAAACTGGGATGAATAAAAATCTAGAACGATTTTCCGAAGTAAATAGTCCATTTGATAGACAGAAAAAACATAGACTGTAGAACCTGATAATCATATGCATCTGAATTAGCAAGAACAACAAAAGAATTGGCTGAAAAGATAAAAGAATTGACAAAGAATGTAGAAGCTGTAACTGTACCAGTAACTATAGGTCCAGTGATACTTGTATTTGAAAATCAAAAGATAGATGAACATTCCTTAACAATTCCTTTAAATTCTAGTATGTAAAAGGTACGAGAAAAGATTTATTCTGAAATTAGGGAAGCGAAAGATTCAGTCAGATTAACTCCACCTGTGGATTTGACAATAAATCAGAGTCCACTAAATAAAATTCCTATGGGACTGGAGTCAGCAACTGAAACACCAGAGAAAAGTGTGAATAGAGTAGATTTAAATACAACCCCTGTGGGTCCAACGGTGGAAGAATTAAATGAATGGGTCAAGAGTCTGCAGAAGAAAGATACAGAACCAGGATGTTGTTAGATTAAAAATAGACATGGAAGAACTGATTCTAGGAACAATTGGTACAGATCGTTTAAAAACGTATAATGATGAAGAGTTGATGTTAATGTGCAAAAGTATTACTTGGAGAGCTAAGAATTTGCAAGAAAAATTGGAAGACACAGCAAATGGATTGGGAGTAGATTTTGCAAAAGTTAGAGGATTACAGAAACCTTACAGAGTAGATTTTAGTGAGAAAGATATAGAGAATTTGAACACTTCAGGACGGCTGTCTCAGATAAAAGAACTAATTGTGTTACTGAGAAAATGGGGAGATGTAGACAGATGGAGAAGAAGATGGAAAAAGAGAAAAGAAGATACGGCTGATAAAGCAACATTAGCTTTCCCAGTAAAAGAAAAGGAACCAATAGTAGTAGAATGTCGAATGAGAGAAATTCCAGGAGGAAGTTTTGCACATGTCCCATGGTCCAGACAGGATATATTATCATTTACAAATGATTTTCCAAGATTAAGAGAAAAGCCTGTAGAATGGTATAGACAAGTGGAAAGGTTCGTAAAGGTTTCAAAGGTAGTGTGGGAAGATTTGGATGGATTGTTTGAAATTGTTTTTACCTGCTGATTTGGGACGGAATGTAAAATCACTATTGATTGGCCAAAGGAAGAATATCCTAGAGATGCAAAAACAGGAGCTCCAGGTCCAGAAGTAATGAGAAAATATGAGCAAGTAATCAAATTTTTGAAAAATAAGATTCCTCCAAGAGAAACAGATTGGGTGAAAATCAAAAAAACAACTCAGGAAGCAAAAGAGTCTGTGCATGCTTATTATGAAAGGTTGCTTCTAGTTTTAAAACAGTACAGTGGATATGAGAGCTTGAGTGAAAAGGACATGAGTCACTTTGTATATCGATTTGTGTATGGTTTGAGACCCGAGATAAGTGAAATGATTAAGCAGCATATGTTGTGTTGGCAGTCTAGTACAGTGGATGAAGTACTAAGGTATGCGAAATATTGTAGTGATGACATTAAAGCTAGACAACGTAAGCTCAAAGAAAAAGCAATGTGGGCACAGGTGAAGGTTGCAGAACAACAGGAGGCCCAGATACTTAACCAGATTAATTAAACAGGGCAGACTAAAATGAAACCAAACATTGGTAAAGGAAAAGGTCAGATGAATATAGAAGAAGCTAAAAAGAAATGGCCATGTCATAATTGCGTAAAAATTGGGGCATTGGAAAAACGAGTCTAAATTACCTCCAAAAGTTAATACCAAAAATAAATCATTAATTCCACAGGTGCAGAATGAGGTGGGTTATCAACAACTGCCACAGCAACAGGTAGTTACTCAACAGTCAGGTAACGCAGTGACCTCTCCCAGAGAGTGTAAATCTTCAAAGATACAGTGCGAGACAGGATTCTATGGGGGAGAGCAGGTAACGAAATTGCTGCGCGCAGCATCTGTTTCACAGTATTGGCAACGACCGGATGGAAATTAATTGGATGAAAGTTTATGAGGTTGCCTAGGAGAGGAAGAGGAGTGCGTGCTTGGCGCAACTCTAGAGGTAGATCAGTCAGGTCCATTTGTGGATGGAAAGGTGAATGGTGTAAATGTTACTTTTTCCTTGTGGACACTGATGCTACCCGTTCTACTGTAAGATCAGTTGAAATTTCAAACCTTCTTCTTTCAGGTGAATTCAACCAAGTAGTAGGTGTCTCCAACCGAAAAATTAAAACCCCTCTTATTAAATCAGTAGAGGTGGAAATTGGTCCCTTTAAAGACATGCACCGTTTTGTAGTGTGCGATTGCAGTCCTGTAAATTTACTTGGACGCAATGTTCTTTGTAAAATGAACTGCACCATCTACTGTACCCCAGATAGTATTGCATTCCAGACATCAGATGATGACGTTCTGTATAAAGTGACTGACAGCACTTGAACCAGAAAATTGTGATACATTTCCTGTGTTTGATGCAGAGAAAATCCCTACTGAATTGAAAGGAACAGTGAAGAATGATGTGTGGGATTTTACGGGTGAAAATATAGTTTTAATGAAAGGAATTGACCCAGTAAATATTACTGTAAAAGAAGAAGCAATTTACCAGAATACTCCACAGTACAAATTAACGCCAGAAATTATTGAAGGAATAACACCAGTGATTGATAAAATGATTGAACAAGGGATTCTGAGAGAAATGATGAGTAGCCCATGTAATTCGGCTATAATGGGATTGAAAAAGCCTAATGGAACGTATAGGATAGTGCAAGACCTGAGAAAGGTGAATAAAATTGTTTTTCCCTGTTGTCCAATTGTACCAAACCTTGCTGTTATACTGTATCAAATTCCACATGATGCAGAAAGGTACACAGTTATTGATTTGTGACATGCATTCTTTTCGATTCCATTATACCCTGATTGCCAGCCATTATTTGCCTTCCGGTTTGGTGAGCATATTTTGGCATGGTGCCGAATTCCTGAAGGGTATACTGAGAGTCCTTCCATTTTTAATCAGATTCTGAAGAAATCTCTAGAAAGTTTGAAAATGCCAGAGAAATCTGTTATGGTCCAGTATATTGATGACCTATTGGTGGCTTCAAGGACCATGTATTACTGACACAATTGCATTGTTGAATCATTTGGCAGAAGGAGGACATAAGGTGTCCCCATCTAAACTGCAGTTCTGTCAACAACAAGTACAATATTTAGGTCATAAGATTGAAAAAGGGATGAGAAAAATAATGACAGAAAGAATCATGATTACCAAAGGAATGAGAGTCCCAGTGACCCAGAGAGAGGTGATAATGTTTCTTGGAATGGTTGGTTACTGCCGACAGTGGATACATGGATTTTCATTGATTGCCAAGCCTTTACAGCGATTAACAAAACGTGATGTAAAAGATCCAATTGTGTTGAATGAGCAAGAGATGAAAGCTTTTGAGCAACTGAGAAACAGGTTGTGTGAAACCCCAGCGTTGGGAAGGCCTGATTATGAGAAAGAATTTGAGTTGTACTGTAGTGAAAGAGATGGATGTGCACTTTCGGTACTGGTACAAAGGCATGGAAGAATCAGACAGCCCATAGCATACTTTTCAGCTGTTTTGGACCCAGTAGCAAAAGCATTGTATGGATGTCTAAAAGCGGTAGCAGCCACTTGTGTGAGCCTGAAACAGAGTGAAGGCATTGTAATGGGATACCCGTTAAAAGTATATGTCCTACATTCAGTTGAAATCCTTCTGACCAGAACAAAGACGCAATTCATGACACATAGTTGGTTAACCCGATATGAGAAGGTGATTCTGGGTGCAGACAATGTAACGATTGTGAGATGCTTAAGTGTGAATCCTTCCACTTTATTACCTGATGCAGCAAATGCAGAGGTCAAAGATGATGTTGATCACAATTGCTTGGATGTACTTGAATTCTGCTCAAAGCCCCGCCCTGACATCAGAGATGAACCTCTAGAAGAGTCAGATCATGTGATGTTTGTGGATGGGTCATGCTTGAGAACAAAAGAAGGAATACTGAGTGCTGCGTATGCTGTATGTATGGTGGCAGACATCATAGAAGCATCTTGTTTGAGAGGAATACGTTCAGCCCAAGTTTCTGAGCCGATTGCTTTAATTCGAGCTTGTAAACTGGGAAGAAACGTCAGAATCACTGTGATCACGGATAACCAATATGGCTTCGGAGTGGTACATGATTTTGGACAGATCTGGTCCCAGAGGGGATTCATGACTTCATCAGGATCTCCAATTGGGAATGGGGAGTTGTGAAAATGTTGCTTGAGGCGATACAGCTGGGCGCTGCACACAAAAATGGTGATGACTACATTACAAAAGGCAATAGGTTTACAAATGAAATAGCTCAATATTGTGCCAGACATACAACCTCAATGAATCGGAGGAGGGAAAAAGAACACGTTTCATGTCCTTTGTTATTTACTAACACAGTTGAAACGTGGGAAGAAGTGAGACAATTACAGGAAGAAGCAGGTGATGAGGAAAACAAGATATGGATAAAATCAGGCTGTAGACAAAGAGAGGAAGATGGAGTTTGGGTTTACAGGGATGGAAGACCAGTTATGCCCGATAGCATGATCTCTAACATGTCACGGATGTTCCATGGACAGGCACACATAGGTAGAGATGCAATGATCATACTTTTTAAACAAACTTGGCACAACCCAACATTTAGGGTTATAGCTGAAAGCCTTTGTCAAAGATGTTTTATATGTCAACAGTTGAATCCAGGAAGGAAAACAGTAGTGAGTTTAGGAACAATAGGATGAGAAGGAGGTCCTTTTACCAGAATGCAACTAGATTTCATTGAAATGCCCCCGAGTAACAGACTGAGGTATGTCTTGATGATTGTTTTTTGTTTTCTCGTTGGGTGGAAGCATATCCGACAAGAAGGAATAATGGAGTTACTGTAGCTAAACTCCTGTTGAGAGAATTCATTCCAAGATATGGTTTTCCAGTCACGATAGAAACGTATAGAGGAAGTCATTTCCAAAATGAAGTTATTCAGCTGATATGTGAAGCATTAGACATACAACAAAAGCTGCATTGTGCCTACAGACAAGAGTCTTCTGGGGTGGTTGAGGAAGTAAATGGCACAATCAAGAATAGGCTAGGAAAGATGTATCTAGCCACAGGACTCAAATGGCCAGATGCCCTACCTCTTGTGCTCATGAGCATGAGGAGCGTACCAGACAGAAAAACAGGTTTGAGTCATCATGAAATAATAATGGGATGAGTAATGAGACAAGCATTCGTACCTGTCAACAAACTGCTGACTATAACTGATGATCTTATTCTGGACTGTTGCAAAGGATTGGCTGATCTGGTGCATTCTGTGTTTCATCAGGTTGGACCGGATGCGATCACTCTTGAAAGAAACCCAGCTCATGATCTGAGTCCGGGAGACTGGGTTCGCATAAAAGTCCACCGAAGAAGAAATTACCTGGTTCCTCACTCGGACAAACCACGACAAGTGATCCTAGTGACTAACACAGCAGTAAAGTGTGCAGGTATGAAAAGTTGGATTCATGCCAGTCATACGATCAAAGTCCCAGATCCTGGAGATCGGCCTGTGAGTCGACATCTGGAAATCTCAGATACCAGTTCAACATCTGAAGTAGAACAATCTGAATTTGGTGAAAACCAAACTGAGGACATAGAGAAGCAAACAAATGACTTTGAAAAACAGACAATTGATATTGAAACAGGAGAGACAGAATTGATTCACAGTGGTGTCAAAGAACCGAGTACAAGTACAGGTTTTGAGGAAATCCCTTCGGAAGTACTTGATATAACAGAAGAGAATCTAAAATCAGACGAAGAGCCAGAAATCATAAAGTTCAAAATCAAAGAAAGTAAAAGTGAGATCTGAAACAGAATCGGAAGAAAGTGATGAAGAATTAAGACAAAGGAGAGGACCAAGAAAGAGAGCTTGGAAAGTGGAACGAGAAGAAATAGAGACTGAACTAAAAAGGCCACGAAAAGGAGACAATTGGCCCAATGAAAGTAAAAGACTGAGATATAAAATAATAAATTTAAACAAAGACAAGGAAGAACACGTGAATGAAATAACAAGTCAAAGAAATCAAATACATTTGGATAAAGGACAATTGCAAAGACCGAAAAGAGTAAAAAGACCTAATTTGAAATACAAATCACCTGAATGGACTTACATAACACTGCCTGACATCGAAGAGGTGGATAGTAGTCAAGAGAACTCAAACGAAAATTATAAACAGGAGGGTGAAAGTGAACTGTGCCCATCCTGAATGGACTGAAGAAACCAGAATAAAGACAAACTGATGAACTTAAAGAAAACTTGAAGGACCAAACAGTGCACCAAGGGCAGTTGGTTCAAAGGCTATATATTTCTGTGTGTGGAGAAATACATTTTTCTGTACATATCATAGATTATAGTTTAACATTGCAGAGAATGAAAATAGAAGATCAAGGTGTAGTTTTCTACGCAGATGGTGTAGAATGAGTTTTTATTGTACAGGTTTACTGCTGCTTATTTGGTTCATTTTAGCAATAGTCATTCCACTTAGATTAACTGCAGAGAATACGTCTGGGATGAGCAATAAAACAAATAGTGATAAGACACATAACACAAAAGATACTGCAACACTGATAAATAATACTGAGCTTCATAGAGACAGGTCAATAAATGATTTTTCTAAGAATGTTTTTACTAAGCTTTTATATGATTATGTAGAGACAATGGATGTTAGGGATTGATATGTCTGTATGCAGTTACCTGCGTCTGTGACAGAGGGTGTAACATATCATCACCTTCCTTTGACGTATGGAATAACTTGCAGTGTGTTGGCTAGTTTATTTTATAAGACAGGCAAATTAGAATATTATTATACTGATACAGATGATGTTTTTGCTAAAGTTTCTCTAGTTTCTGAACTAAACAAGGTGAAGCCTGATAAAGTTTTTGGAGAATTCTTCTTAGAAACAAAAGAGTTAACATTAGAATATGCATTTAGACACAACCTCACTTGTAGATTAAGGATAGAAGAAAAAGTATTTTTAGACATGGTAGAGGATAGAAGAGTTAAGTTTCAAAGAAAAGAGGCAGGAGAAAAGATAAAAACACCACTTGGGGTTTTGAGGAAGTGTGAAAAGTTGGCCTGGCATATGCTGGTCACTAGTTATAGTGGCCACCTTGCACCAGTCCAATTCGACTCTTATGGTAGATAGGTTTAAGACAACCTTTTAAAGAAAGCTATCCTAGTGGTAGCTGTGGAGAGCAGCCTTCAGGCTAAGTCTCAGAGGAATGTAAAGCAGCTTGTTTTACCTTATAATCTCTTGAATTACCAAATGAAAGGACACCACACAGGTATATATATCAAATATATATGTATTTATTACTAGACACACTCTACTAATCTCTTTATGAGATTAAAAGCCAGGTACACATTCAAATGTCAACGTTTCACAATAAATTAAGCGCAAATATGACTGGAGCCCTAGGGGCGTACCAGACCATATACTAAAAATATGGTATAAGAATGACGACTTGCAAAATGACAAGGCCTAGGGCCTGGAGAATCGCTGGGGCTTCACTATTGCAGTGTTAGCAGGTAAGTAACAGGCCCACGGGAGACGCGTGCAGTGTGTGAACACAGCCGCGGGTTCCCTATTGATTATAATGGTGCAAGTCGCGGTTTAATTTTTAAAGTGTTAGGGTACTTCGAGGAAGTCTACAAGCAAGCCACTTACAAGGTAAGTAATTTGAGGGCCAACACACACTAGGGCACCGGAGTGCACAAGTTACCTCACCCAGGGAAGCCGGGTGTCGGGTCGCGCCGCTGTTTTCTATGGAGACCAAAGAAGACTTGCTGCTTGCGTCGTCTGAAGAAGTGTCCGGTGGAATCCAAGAGTGGAGTCAAGATGCTGAAGACCTGAAAATTGACGGGACAGTGCTCAAAGTCACTTACCAGTGACCGGTGGCCAGGAAGATGGATGACCACGGATGTTGGGTGATTTCAGGTCATTGATGGTGTTTTGAATCTTCACTCACGAAGTCCAGGAGGGATCGATGATGACCAGCAGCTGGATTTAGAGTGTCCTATAACGTCTGCAGCTAACTGCGGTGTTGGCAACCGGATTGGAGCCAACAAGCCTTGGCAACTGCAAGTCTTGTGTAGACTAAAGAAAGTCGATGGTGCAGACCAGCAAGGTTTGTGGGACTCACGCAGCAAGGGTGAGTGAGGGCAGGCCTGGAGCAACTAGGGGAGCCCTTTGAGTTGATAAGAAAGTCTTCGGGGGACCAGCAAGCCAACAAGCAAGGGATTGCAAAGATGCCTCTTCAGGAAATGCTTCACAGAAGCCCACGGTCACTCGGGACAGGGTACGCCGCTGATTTTCACTGCAAGACCTGCTGGAGGCTTGGGCCATAAGTGATACAAAGCACAAGTTCGTAGAACGCCGTGAAGGGGTTGCACTCAACAATAGTGCATGGTACCCGGGTATTGCTGTTCCTCATCACTCGTGGGGTTCACTCGCCACAGCTCTGCTAGAGACTCACAATGGCTGTCAAGAAGTCAGGAAATCCACTTCTGGGGCAGCAGGGACTTCGAACTCCGGCGGGAGTGGGAAAGTTTGCAACCGTTGATTAAGGTTTTTGGTGCCTGCCAAGCAGGGGATTCACTCCTTGACTCCAAGTGAGATTCTTCTGTCTTCCAAAGGTAGTGGAACGTCGAAGGGCCAGGATTCTTCTTTGTAGAGCGCTGTCCAGGGTTATCTGAATTGCAATGGCAAGGTTTGCTATCTTATAGTGAAGATAGGGGAGGGACTAGCTCTATGACCACTCCTCTGGGAGGGTCAGGGTAGGGGGTGGTTACACCCACTTCCCTTTGTCCAGTTTCACGCCAGATCAGGGACAGGTAGCCCCTGAACCAGTTTGAGCTGGCATATGCACAGAGGAGCCTACTGCTCCCCCAGTGCGGGATTTCAAAGCACTCTAGGAGTGCACCCACCCAGCTCCAATACACTAAATCCTGTCTAGAAGGTGGTGACACCTCCCTGTGACAGGATGCCTTTTGTTGGGCTTCCTCCACTGTGTGTTTCAGTCAGCAGCAGGAGGGAAGCCCAGTGTCTGTGCTGGTGGCATCCATTTTGTGATGCCAGGGCTCTTTCAGTAGGTACATGTCGTCCCCTCTAGAAGGGTGGGATCATACTCCCACACCAGTTACTGGTGTGGGGGTATGATTCCAAGTTGTTTGACACCAAACACGACATGTTTTGATGTAGTCATTCCAAAGTTAGCATTTACCGGGAGGTTATAATGCACTTAAGAGTATATGGTTTAACCGCTTCCACAAACAGCCACAAAGAATAGACCCTGCCAGCTGCAGAGGGGCCCTGCTCAGGCAGAGGCACCCCCTCACATTGTAAACCAAGCACCCTGCCCTCAGGATTGATAGGGCCTGCCATAGGGGTGGATGATAGGTTTATATGTGTGTGTATGGTGAGATATAGAAACCTATATCTCTGTGAGGAGTGCTAACACTACCTCACACAGGCTGCAGTATCAGGCCTGTGGTGTCATATTGAGTCTGCTTCCCAGGGGTGGCATAATCCATGCTGCAGCCCCTGGTAGGCCTGTGAAGTACCTATGCCCTAGGTACCTAAGGTACCATATACTAGGGGCTCATAAGGTACCACAGTATCCAATCACTAGTGCATCTAATATGCACACCAAGTCATTTAGAGAGAACAGAGAGACTGGGGCCCTGATTAGCCGGGACCCAGCCAGACTAGGGCCAGAAACCAGTGTATACATCAGAAAAAAAGTGGGGGCAACATAAGTGGGGATCCTACTCTCCTACAGGAAGGAAGTTATGATAAGAGCGAAACTAATGTAGCAATAGGGTTAGATTTACCTCAACAAGGAAAATTGTGCATTCGTAGAGATAACACTATGTATGACAACTATTTCGTGGGTGCTAGTGAATGCCGAGATACATACAGAGTTATAGGGGTATGGGGATTCAAAGGAGGAAAAGATCCAGTATTTCCAGGGATCTATTTTATTTGTGGGAACAAAGCTTATTATAGGTTACCGGACCATTGGTACGGAACATGCTATCTGGGCCTGGTCTTTCCAAAAATATTTCATGTAGATAGGGGAACTAAAGGAACTCACGAAATAGGTAAACCACTAACTTGTAGAAGAAGGGAAAGTTTCTCTGAGATAATAGGTGACATTTTTGGAGCATTGATACCAGCAGTGGGTGTACCTTTTAATGCATATAAGATTCGGAAATTGTCAACAATAGTAGATCGTTTATCAATGAATACTGCTGGAGGGTTCTTGATGGTAAATACCGAAATGGTTGCCATGAGTGCTATGGTGATGCAAAATCGACTTGCCCTTTATATTGTTTTGGCAAAAGAGGGAGGAGTCTGTGGAATGCAGAAAGTACAACATTGTTACACTTACATTCCTGATAAAAGTCAGAATATACAAAGTTATATTAAGAATATTACTGAATTGCATAAAGAAAGTACCCCACTGGAGGTCGATGGTGCTTGGGAGAAACTTGGTAAGAGTTTTTTCTCAGTAAAGAAATAGTTCACAGAAGTAGGTAGTTCATTAGTTGGGAAAATATTAATACCAGTGACAATAGTAATATTAATGACAATAATATTGAGATTAGCATGTGTATGTATTAGAAAAAGAAAAAGAGAAAATAAGGTAAAAAGACTGAATGAGAAAAATAAACAAAGAGAACGAGAAGTGGGAGAGATTGAATTAGAAGAATTTAAAGAGAAAATGTACAACAAGACTAAGACAGAATGTGAAGAATACACAATTGTTTAAACTAATAGTTGAAAAGGACAAGAAACATGAGTTCTGATAAAATTGGTAAAGATGGTTTTGTTGTGCTATTAAAAATCACCAAAGGGGGGAATTGATGGAGCAGGGGAAAATACAAAAAAATGTTGTATCCCCTTCGAAGTTAATGACCTCATAACTTTAAAAATACTAACTGTGCGAATGCATGAAGTAATCAACAAATGCACCTTTGATTAGACGTTACACGCGGGAAACTAACTGGCATTCGCAAAAATCTAATTTATTTACCAGTGTGAAATTAAATTAACATAGGTTTGTGATTCCTGTAGAAAAATAAAAGCAGATTGCATGTATTTTGTTTGCAGTAAAAAATATTGTGGCAAAAGAATGCAGATGGTAAGTAAAAAATGGCTTTAAATATCGCTTATGCTAGGTTACACCTAACAAGGGTCATTAGAATGGTGGTTGGTAAACAGAAGGGCTTATTTTCTATGTCTAATTTCTGCTATGTAGTTTTCATATTAGTTCCGTTCGGGCCTGCTAGGCCTCGCTTGGAAAATGGCCACTGCCGAGAGATGTGACTGTACGCAAGAACGAAAATGGCCCTCGCGCATGAGCAGAATGGAAGTTTGTCACATGTGTGTGGCCTATGCCCGGAGTGAGAGATGTCAAGCCGAGGTGACCTAGGACAAGAGCTGTGCCAACTACCCCTGTGTGAATGCATGGAAAGGGATGAGAGACTCGAACTGCAGAAGATGATCTTATTCATCATTGTTTGGAATTGTTGGAATAAGTTAAATATCGGAATTTGACAAGTCACGAGAACTGAGCAAAAACATGTTATTTACAGAACCAGGCAAGGAGGACAATGAGGTGACCATCACCACCCCTCCAATGGACCAATCAAAATTAACGCAGCCCCTAAAAAGTTTCAATTTCGGGTATAGCAAGTTAGTGAAAGGGTATAAAAAGCGGTGCTTATACTGACGTTGTGGACACTTGCTTATTCTACTATTTAGCACGACACGCTGTGTGTTGAGACGATTTTTTTTCCTGATGCTGAAAAGACTTTGACAAATTTGAACCTCGAACTTTGATGAGGAAAAGGAACAAGATCGTCGCGGGATTCTCTCCTGGGAGGGAATACGTCCGAGGAGGTTAGAGGGACAGTCAGTCAGTTTGGGAACCTATCCTGTGATCTGCGGTTTCATGCTCTGGTGAACCATTCTCGTCATCGCCCTAAGGCCAAGGGTAATGAGTATTTTCCGTTTCTATTTCAATCTTTACTGGAATGCTTATGAAATTAATGTCTATAATTTTGTCTAATTATAGACAAAATTACTTAATCAATTTATTCAATGAATCTAGATAAAGAAATTTCATGCTAACTCAAACTGGGTCTGTGGTTACTAGAATTAAAGTTATGATCCATAAATGTTAAAGGCTTTAATTGTGATTGAGCTGGACTTAATTGCCATCAAGCCAAAATTAGCGGAGTATCTTGATGTTTAAAACCAAAAGTTCTAGAATCAAATGTATATAATGTATATAGTGATTATTAGGGAAAATTAGTATCAAGGTACACCGTATGTCTTGCAGCTCGCCAGCTTATCACTGATCCAGAAAACTGAGTGAATGTGTGTTTTCTGTGTTATGGGCCCCGCCGATGAATAAGTGGTGTAAGGGTTTTTTTCTGGATTGGTGTCGTTTGTAAAGGTTTTACTATAGCCACGCTGCATCACAGCACACATGCAATATGGGAAAAGGTTGGAGAAATACTTTTTTTCATCTTTTCAATGCCTACCTACCGATAGTCGTTTTTTGACACGAGGCGGTACTACCATTGTTAGTAGATACCATTGTTAGTAGATAGAGCGTCGAATAATAAAAAAGGGTGTTCGCATGGCAAGGGCCATGTACCATACATGGGATGCCAACTTGACGCAAAGCAGCACAAACTCTGCTCTGCATAACTTCCCAGTGGAGAAAGGTTGTGCTCGAAAGTAAATCCCATTTTGAAAGTAGTTCCCATTTCTAAAGTTTGCACAGCACAATGTTTTAATCTGCCCCATTTAGTGTTTAAGATAAAACAAGTGTGTTAAAAATATAGAATTTTAGTAGTCTGCTGTCAGACTGTACCGAGTACAAACCTTTTTCATAGTTTCCTTTAGAAGGATAAGGTACCAAACACTGTTTGGTAACACCCTAGCCTTACTTCTCAAAAGCAATTAATCTTGTCACCATGAAGCCTCAAATTACCCCATTAATTGAAGATATATACTGGCGCCCAAACAGCCTTTAATATTTGCTGACTAACCATAACTTCGCTCACAAAGCCTAGTATGAAACAGAACCCATGCTGCTTTTGTGTTTTCTTCTAATTCTGAGCCATCCCATCATTTTGGCTCTTCTCCCCAATTAGTCCCCCAATTTAGAATGACTTTGAGAAGGGATGTAGGCAGGGACTTTTTTCTCTGTTGTTGTTTAATAGATATTGAAGTCACTCCATTGTGGCCTGCGCAAAATTGAGAACATCTGGAATATCCATCTACTTTATTATTTTCATCTCTTTTATGATGTTCTTAGTTCAGCACCAAGATTCCTTGGGAATTTATTTGAACTTTATAAGTGACAACTCAACTCAGCTTGCATCCTGAATGTATAGGTTTTCACTATTTTTAAAGGGTGCACCCAGGCACTAGATGCAAGGCCGGGGACTTTTTAGAGCATAATGAGCAGATATGATGGATTGTGACTAGTGGCATAACGAAACTTGAGGGGGGCCCCTGCAAAGTACATGGAGGGGAGCCCCCATGATCCGTACCAGGTCAGGAACTCTCAGGCCAGGAGGCTGCTGTCTGTCCACAGTGCTTGAGGGGCCATCTGGAGCTTGGAGCCCCCCACACCGCAAGGGCTGTTGTAATGCCAATGATTGTGACTCTTTTTCCTTTGCTAATGGAGCATTGTCACCTAAAGGATAGCTCAGGTGTTTAGAGCCTTACCCAAATGGGTAGTCTGAGAGATGGGGCAGCTATGTGAAGCCTGAACATATAATTTGTCAAACCAAAGGCATACTTCTGCCTCATAAAACAAATGCCTCTATGTTCAGTGTCTCAGAGTACATTATAAGACATATGTAGTATTTGCTTTAACGTATGCCTTGTGTGGTTTTCCTTCAGGATGATGTCTTTTCATAGGCACTACACCTGCACTTTCCTTATGAAGGCATTCCACCGCTGTGCCCTTCCTCTTCAAAATACTGTAATTTGGGAGTTTGGCAGAAAAATACTTGTGAAACCTTATTCTGCAGTCAAACTAAGCCTGGCGTGTCAAAACAACACAACTCCGATATTGTGTATAATAGGTTACCAACACAAAAGCATTGCACATGGAAAACACTACTTTGTGTACTATTTGTTCCAGTGTTACTGTGCCAAACTGATAAGTGTTGTCAGTGAGATGCCTATCTTGTGCTCCATTCGGGGTAACCACTTTCTTTGCCAAAACCAAGCTAATTTCTGTAATTATTAAAGACATTAAGGAGCAACCATTATAGAGAATATGATAAATCTTCTCAAAGGAATTTTAGAGAAATTAATAAGAAATGTTTAATTTTATAATGCACATGGCCACTGCGGGATTAAAAATATTGATAATTTAACGGATTTGACGCTCTATGTGCTGTGGGCTTCAGATTAGAAGTGAAATTATGGTTGTTGTTATGATCACAAATGCTATTAAGGGACGCGATTTCTATTGAAGTGACCTCTTTGCAGGAAATTACTCATCACATTGTATGTGTTCTGTATCTTTAAGGAATGTTTGTATCCTTTGCATGCTATAACATCATTAATTGCTAAGGTATTTCATGGCAACTACATTCTTTACCAGTTCTTTAGGCCAGGTGGCTTCCTGTATGTACATGGCTCAGTCATCTCATTTGTGTACTGCTCAATGTGGTAATAGTACCAACTAACTGACACTCACTTATTCAATCTCAGGAGAAATGCAAGAATGTTTTAGGATTTAAAATTGAGACTTGCCACTCACACACCCCGAAATCAGGTACTTTTGCCCACTAAGTTCCATATTCTGAGATGTGTACACATGTGCGGCCTCAAACAAGCATATGTTGCCACATCCTGACGAGCACAATTAAAAGGTCCCTCGGTCAAGAGTCACTCAAGAGAGACTTTCTAGAGATGGAATTAAAAGTATTGAATGAGCTCATTGCCATTTCACATAAGACATGTTTGGGGAAACTGCTTATTGAATGTTTTTATTGAAAGTTGTTGAAGCTGCTTTTTAGTTGTCATATTAATCATTTCCTTTTTGGAGATCTGTCAATAGCCCACTTGCATTGTAAAATCCACTAAAACATGTTTCTTGTAATTCGTATTGGGCTTGACCAATAGGTTTAAAATCCACAATTTATCACTCTATTTTCTTGTATGGGCTCCAAGGATAGCTCTGCCCCATTGGCTGAAGTGTTAGCCCCACCTCCATTGGTTGACCTTCCAGCCCCTCCCGAAGTTTGTCTTGTTGTGCCGATGACTTGCAGGTCTTCATCGTGTGCCCATGTTACCATTGCCTGCAAGCGTTGAGTGATATGATACATATAGTGTTGTTCACTAAAAGAAAATACATGCCTGGCCAACAAAGACCTCTGTTAAATCAAATATAACTTTTTACACTAATGTACTATAAACACCTTCAGTCTTTGGAAGATGGAAGGCATGTTTTTGAGGGCCAGTAAAAGAGGCAGGTTTTCCCTACCCTCAGAGTTACCGCTGCAGAAGGAGTTGCATGTTGGACCCTGAGGATCCACTAAAACAAGGAATTATGTTATGTTATGTTAAATCAATTTATAGCACGCACAGATACTCGGCAGAGTGTCCCGGCACGAACTAAGAAAAGGAACCACAGGCCAAAGCACTATTCAAAGAGAAGAGTTTTTTTTTTTTTTTTAGATCACAAAATCTTGAGTGCTATGTAGCGCCAAGGGTAAAGCATTCCATGCCAGTGCAGCCTTACGCACAACTTAACTCCCGCCTAGCCTCTGGCATTTAAATCTAGGAGTCAACATCAAAAATTGGGAGGATGACCGGAGCTGTCTCGCAGGAATATAGAAGGCGAGCCTCTTCTGAAGGTAGGAAGGACCCAGGCCATATAGGGCCCTATGGGCAATGGCCAGGGTTTTGAAATTTATTCGAGACTCCACCGGGAGCCAGTACAGAGAGCGCAAATGAGCACGCACACTACACCTGTGGGAGTCTGGCGGCCGAATTTTGAACGACCTGTAGTTTGTTCAAGAGGTAGCCAGAAATGCCCACATAGATTGCATTGGCATAATCCAAGTGAGACAAAATCAAAGCACAGACAACCGTTTCTTTGGCCGGTCTTGGAAGAAGGGGTAAAAACTTCCTCAAAGCTTTCAATGTGCCAAATCAGGACCCAGCCAACTTTTTAACCTAAGTAGAAAAGGACAAATTCTCATTGTACCAGACCCCCAGATTTTTTTCGGCAGTACCCTTTGCTTTGGGCAAGGGGAAGCCGGGGGTCCATAACCTCTCTCGAATAATTAGCTTGAAAAACACCTTACAAGAGGACCTCTGATTTCTCTTCGTTACATTTAAGCTGTGCCTGAGCAAGCCAGCAAAAAACCGAGGAGAGACAGTGTTGAGCCGCAAGAACTGAATCATCATCCTTTCCCCAGGAAAACAGGAGCTGAGTATCATCAGCATAGGCCATCACCTTAGCCCCAAGTTACTCCTCTAAGTAGATCAGTGGAGTGACATAGATTTTAAAAAGAAGGGGACTAGGGGATGACCCCTGTGGGACACCCGTAGCTACCTGCCGCGATGCCGAGACACAAGGAGGAAGCCATATCTGCTGTGAGCGTTCTTCCAGAAAAGATGCAATCCAGTGCCAAACCGAGCCAGAAATCCCAATCTATGAAAGGCGATCAAGAAGCAGAGAATGTGGCACAGTGTCGAATGCCGCAGAAAGAACAAGCATATCCAATGCCACTCTCCCGCCGGCATCCAAACACTCGCAAATTGCCTTTGTCACCTCCAGCAGTGCAGACTCGGTGCTAAACGAGGCACGAAATCCCGATTGGGCCGGATGCAACAGACCCAATGTCTCAACAAAATTAGTCAGTTGCTTGGTGATGACCTTCTCACAGACTTTGGACAGGCTAGGCAGCAGTGATATGGGGCGGTAGTTTCCTGGTATCATTGAGTCAATGGACGGCTTCTTGAGGAGAGGGAGAATTTGTGCCCGCTTCCAGGAAGCTGGAACAAAACCTTCCTGCAAGGACATATTAACGATTTTATTAACTTCAGGATTGATAGTATCCACAGCCACGGCCAAAAGTCTAGCAGCACAGGGATCAGTTGGAGAGCCCGACTTCAAAGACTCAAGAATTTTGAGAGAGCAGGCCAGCTCAATAGGCTCAAAAGTCGACAAGATATTAGTAAGAGTGGCGGGCGAGAAGCTGGACAGAGAGACCGTGGATGCCATAGTGCAAGAGGTAAAGCTGGCTTGTATAGTGCAACTCTTTTCCAAAAAGAACTTTGCAACACTATTACACCAAGTCTCCGAAGCTGGTGCAGCTCAAGCCTGGGCACTAGGAGACATAAAACTTTGCACAATAGTAAATATTTCTTTGGAATTATTGTTAGCTTGATCAATACATAGGGAATAATAGCAGCTTTTTGCGACTGCTATGGCAGTATAGTAGCTTTTTTGTTTAACTCTGTGTGTGTTTAGCTAGAGGGCAGTAGCCGCTAGAGCGCCAAGCCCTTTCCAGTATTTTACATTTATGTTTTAAGGCTTTCAGCTCTGAAGAAAACCATGGTTTGGGGGAGTCAGTAAATATGGGTCTAATTTCTCTCATTGATTCCTCATTTCCCTCATACTTGTACCCTGAAATTTTAGCTGTTTCCAGCAGCAGAAACTCCAGAAGTAGGTAAAGAGATCTGCAGGGCTCTTGCCAATCTCAGAATTCCTAAGGGGTCTGTAAGTGCTGCTACTGGTCCCATAGTACTTAAAAGCCCCCTTGTAAAAAGGTCCTAGAAGAGTATCTTGTTGTTGCTCTTCTCCATGGTACCTCAAAGTGTGGATTTGGGGCCACTGACTTCCACATTCTGTTTCCTCACTTACAAGCAATGGTGGTGGGTTCCTCGGCATAGAGATCAACTATTCGCACTCTGTCATCCAAATCAAATCTGTCTGTCTATTTCCTTCTCTACAGTTGACACAGGCAGGTGTACTGTCTGGAAGAATGGGATGTTGTGCATTACCAGTTAACAACCTCTCACTTCTGTGATCCTCATTCCCTTTTCAGCTTTCACTTTCCAAGGGGTACGTTCAAAAGGTGTTCTGAATTCCCCCGGGATGCTTGTCTCTGAAAAGCACATAATTTCTAATTTTAATGTCAGGTTGCTTAGCTTTCCATCCCTGACTTGCTTAATCATTATTTGTCTTTTGCCTTGGTATCTAGCTTTTGGATATCCAAAAAGGTGCTGCCATTCAAACAGAACTGAGGCTGGAGTTCACAGGGGGGTGCAGTATGTTATATTCCAGTAGATGTGTAGAAAGTTAAATGGTGTCCATCCAATATTTTCACCCGGTTAGACAGCTGTTCAGAGTACTTTGTTTGCCATATGCATAAAGCGTTCAACCACCCCATATACCTGGGGCCAGCACAAGGTGATTTTGTAATGACTAATTTGTAGAGACTTAAGCATCCTTGCAAATCGCCTTCATTGAATAGCGGTTCATTATCTAGTTTCCTGATTGATGGCAACCTCTTGTAAATTTTGTGTCATATGTTGTTTGGGCCCCTATCTCGTGCATTTGCTCATTTTTGTATAGGCGCCTATAAATTGTGATTTAGTTGCAATACAAGATGCATTTATTTTCATTATTGTAAAACAATGTGCTTCCCATACAGTACTTTTATTGTATATTTCGATGTTATGCTTATATGTCATATATTTATTCATTCTGAATGGTACTTGGGCGACAGCAGAATAGTTTTAGGTTTTCACATGAGTTTTCAAGGGAATTCTCATGTTACTTCTTTCTCCTTGCATTAAGGTTTATTTTTCTCAAAAGAATCACTTGGAAGGTATATAATACCTGTTCACAGCCCCCCCCCCCCCCCAAGAGAGAAATGGTGAATTTAACATGCCAGATAGCAGAGTTGTGACAGCTACTACTAAGCTAAGGAAAACACGCTGGTTTCAGGAGCCGGAGCAGGTTTTATCTCTTTCTCTGCCCACAGACATGCAGTCAGTGAAAGAGATGAATCAATTGCTCCTGCATGGAGGGAGCTGCCTTTCCACCATCTCCCTCTGTGCAGCAGCAATGCGGCTGCTGCAGAAGGCAGGGTGCCGGCTGAGACCATCGAGGCTTTGAGGCTTCCCCCACGTTCCCAGGGAAAAAAGATGAAAGAGGCAAAATGGAGGTCAGAAACGAGCAGAAAGAGACAAGATGAAGGTGAGAAACGAGCAGAAAAGACAAAATAAAAGTCAGAAAGAGGAAGAATAAAGGTCAGAAACGAGCTGAAGGAGGAAGAATAAAGGTCAACAACGAGTAGAAAGAGGCAAGATAAAAGTGAGAAACAAACAGAACAGGGCAAGATAAAGGTGAGAAATGAGCAGAAAGAGGCAAAATAGAGATCAGAAATGAGCAGAAAGAAGCAAAATAAGGGTCAGACACGAGCAGGGAGAGGCAAAATAAAGGTCAGAAACGAGCAGCAAGGCAATATAAAGGTAAGGAATGAGTAGAAAGAGGCAAAATAGAGATCAGAAATTATAAGAAAGAGGCAAAATAAAGGTCAGAAACGAGCAGAGAGGCAAAGAAAAGGCCAGAAATGCGCAGAAAGAGCCAAAATAGAGATCAGAAATGAGCAGAAAGAGGCAAAAGGAAGGTACGAAATGAGCAGAAAGAGGCAAACTAAAGGTCAGGAACAAGCAGAAAAAGGCAAAATAGAGATCAGAAATGATTGAAAAGAGGCAAAATAAAGCTCCGAAACTAGCAAAAAGAGGCAGAATAAAGGTCAGAAAGAGACCAACTAAAGGTCAGCAATGTGCAGAAAGAGGCAAAACAGAGATCAGAATTGAGCAGACAAAAGCAAAATAAAGGTCAGAAACAAGCAAAAAGGCAAAGTAGAGATCTGTAATGAGCAGAAAGAGACAAAATAGAGATCAGAAACAAGCAGAAAGAGGCAGACTAAAGGTGAGAAACAAGCAGAAAGAGGCAGAATAAAGGTCAGAAACGAGCAGAAAGAAGCACAATAGAAATCAGAAACGAGCAGGAAGAGGCAAAATAAAGGTCAGCAATGAGAAGGAGGCAAACTAGAGATCAGAAACGAGCAGAAAGAGACAAAATATAGGTCAGAAACATGCAGAAAGAGGCAAATTAGAAGTCATAAATGAGTAGAAAGAGGCAAAACAAAGGTCAGAAATGAGCAGAAAGAGTCAAAATAAAGGTTAGAAATGAGCAGAAAGAGGAAAAATAAAGGTAATAAGTGAGCAGAAAAGGTGGAAAATGAGCAGCAAAGAACAAAACATGCAGCCCGCCATAATAAATAAATAAAAGCATTTTAAAAAGCCATACTGGCAAGTCGCCAGAGGCACCGTCCCCTTACAGCACCACTCTGCAAACGTGCCTCCTGGCACACAGCTGGTTTGGGGATGAAGTCCTCTTGGGTCTTGAGTATCCTTGGGGGCCAACTACTTCTTCTGTTACTTCCAGTAAGTCCCACACAGCTGGATTGCTGAGAGGTTTTTGGAGGCCATGCCCCCTTTCTTCACCACTCTGCATACACACCTCCTGGTGAACTACTGGTTGGGTGATAAATACCCTAGTCCTACATAGTGGGATTGCTGAGAGGTCTTCAGAGGCCATGCCCCCCTTTCTCCACCACTCTGCAAATGCACCTTCTGGCACACTATTGGTTGGGGGATGAAGTCCCCTTTGATGTGAGGGTCCTTGGGGGCCAACTAAACCACCTGTTACCTCCAGTAATTCCGACACAGTAGGATTCCTGAGAGCTGGTCAGAGGCCCGCCCCCTTTCTCCCCCACTCTGATAACACTACTATTAGTTAAAAAAAAAAATTCACATAAAAAACCAAAAGGTTACAGGGATGTCATAGTAAGGAAATAGAATTTAAAAAAGTCTTAGAAATTCACAGAAAAAGCAAAGGTTACAGGAAAGCTATAGTTAGGAAATAGAATTTAAAAAACATTAGAAATTCACTGAAAAAAACAGATTACAGGAATGTTATAGTTAGGATGCCATTTCACTTGTACAAAACCAGAGAAATTCAGCAGTTATAGTTAGCTTAGCTAATTATAACATATGCCCCCGCAATGCACTGCCTATGAACTCACAGATTACATCACTTATGACATGGTCAGTGACATCACTCATGACATCACTGAGATCTCAAAGGACTACTGATGACATCACTGATGACCTCATCCATAGCCCCACTCACACACCCACTTACACTTAATACATCTTATATACCCACTCCCACACAACCACTCACATACTCTTTCACAGACCCATACAAACACTCACATATCAACTCAGTGATCCATAGACCCTCTTACACATCCACTCAGCCACTAAAGCAACCAGTAGCCCACATATACAGCCACTCATGCACCTACTCGCTGACCAACACAGCCACTCACACATTCAGTCATGCAGACATACAAACACTTACGCACCCACTCATACAATCACTCACATACTAAATCACTCACCCATATAGCTACTCACTCACCCACATACCCACTTGCACACACACATATGCACCCATACACAAACTCATCTACCCTCTCATTCACTCATACATATACTTTTACCTGTTCAGTCACCCACACAGTGAATTATTCACCATCTCATTCATCATTTAGAGCTACTGACACACCCACACACTCAGCCTGTATGGCTAAGTCAGTCATTCACCCTGCCATTCACCCTTACAGCCACATATACACCCACTCCCTCGCCCATACCCATAACCACTCATTACTAATACACCCAAATACTCACCCATACAAAAACTTACACACTTATGTATACAGTCTGTCACATATCCACTCATTCTTCTACACACCACTTAGACACCCACTTAGTCACCTATACAGACACTCCCACAGCCACTTACCTTAGTTTATATGTTTGACACCCAGTTTTGTCATCAGAGGTGTGGCACAATGGAGAGGTGTGGCCCAGCAGCCAGAGCTGCTGACCCCCGTCAGCACGAGGCTCACGGTTTGATCTCCAGCAGCTCAGCACCATTTGACTCTGGGCAAAAGCTCACTTAATCTCCCCGAAGGCTCCCAGCACCTTGAAACCTTCAGGGGTGATATGCTCGCGCTTTACAAATATGGATTATTATTATTATCATCAGTGATGTCATTTGAGATGTCATTTGAGATGTCATCAGTGATGTCACTGACCATGTCATGAGTGATGTAATATGTGAGGTCATAAGCAGTGCATTGCCGAAGGTAAGTTATAGTTAGCTCAGCTAACTATAACTGCTGAATTTCTCTAGGTTTGTACAAGGGAAATGTCAGCCTTACTATAACCTTTTTTTTTTTTTTTTGTGAATATATATATATTTCACCACCAACTCGGTCCCATCATTTTATGCACTCTCTCACAACTGGTGCCGGTTTTGGGGGGTGGACCAACCCCAAATAGAATCGAGCATCAAGATTAACCGCTGCACACCAGTAAAGTTTTGATGCCATTCATTTTATTCTCATGTACAAATGCCACCACATACACCACCACCGGCGTGATTCAACCAACAGATCTTGCTCACAGTTTTGTGAGTCCATTGTTGCTTTCCACTTTATATACATACCTCCCATTATATACCCATTATGAGGCATTCTGGGCTTTGTAGCTACAAGAACATCCAGCATTAAAAACAAATGATTCAATCAAACATTTTGGCCAGGAGTTTACAATAATGCATGTCACTTTCATACAATGATGGATGGAGCATATAAGACCTTTCTCCCACTGCTTGTTGTCTCAAGGTTTCCTATGATTATTTCAGCTTGTTATGCCACTGAGATGTCCGAGGTTGATTCTGTGTATTATTAGATTAATTGGATTTTTTGCAATAAGTCATCATATGAATTTATTATTGTTTAACAGATCTTCTTATTCTACCCTTGTATCGCCATAGTAGGCATTTCTCATATTGTGAAGTGCTAGATAAATTGATATTGGTTACTAGCTCAGTGCCTTTTTAAAGTTCCCACCCCAGACATCCGATATAAGAATGTATCGAGATTATTACTTTTCACGCATAGGGATATATTCATGTGCATGGCTCAGTGCACATATCCTGTATGGGGCAGTGTTGGACAGGCCTAATGTTCTATGGCTCTATGATTTCTATATTGCACTGCCTTTGTGTCAGTATTTTAACCACATTATCTAGTCCAGATACGGTTTAAGATGCCTAATGTCCTATTCTTCTGTATTTGGCAGAGTGCCTACGGTTCTCTATGTTTCCCATGAAGGGCATATATTAGGCATTTACAATGTTGTGAAACCTTGTAGATGTCTCTATCTTAATGGCATCATGTCAGTGTTTGAACCACACTGTGTGGTATGGACCCTCTCTCTTCTCTATTGCAGTGCCATACCAGATGTTTAGTGCCCTACCTTACTAGATCTGTATGGGCAAGTGGTTCACACACTGTCTTTGTTCTTGTGCTGAATCTAATTTTAACAGCTTGTTTCCTTCGGCCGGTCATCCTGTTGTGTCTTTATCATAACTTACGGCCTATGTGTGGTAGCTCCAAGCTCTACAATAATTTATTAATCATCAATTCATAAAAATCATAGATACAATGTTATTGACAACTGATGATTAATATTTCAAAGACTATCTAATTTATAAATGAATATAAAGTATAAAATGAGTGGTTTAGTGCATGTGTGAGTGCCTCTATGGAGGAGTAAGTGGGTATATGAGTACTGGTATGGGTCTGTGAATGGGTATGTGAGTGGTTGTGTGGGTGTGTCTCAGTGGGCATATGAGAGGTTCTATGGGGTGTGAGTAGTTCTGTGGATGATGTCATCAGTGATGTCATTTGAGATGTCATCAGTGATGTCACTGACCATGTCATGAGTCATATGATATGTGAGGTCATAAGCAGTGCATTGCGCAGGCATAAGTTATAGTTAGCTCAGGTAACTATAACTGCTGAATTTCACTGGTTTTGTACCAGTGAAACCTGAGCCAAACTATAATGTCCTGTAACCTTTGTGTTTTTTCAGTGAATTTTTGTTCTTCCAAACTCTTTTTCCTATAAATTGTGTTTGCAGAGTGGTGGAGAAAGAGGGTGGTACTTCTACCCAGCTTTTAGGAATCCCACTGTAAGACTTTACTGGAGGTAACAGGAGGGCTTCTTGGCCCCAAGGTCCCTCAGCAGCTAAGTGGACTTTATCTCCCAACCAGTACTGCATCAGGAGGCATGTTTTCAGAGTGGTAGAAAAAGGGGGCATGGCCTCCGAAGACCTCTCAACATTCCTGCTGTGAGGGACTTACTGATGGTAACAAGAGGGCTTGTTGGCCCCCAAGGACCCTCTGGAGCCAAGGGGACCTAATCCCCCAGCCAGCACTGCACCAGGGGGTGCGTTTGCAGTGTGTTGGAAAAAAGGGGCATGGCTTCTGAAGTCCTCTCAGCAGTCCCGCTCTATGGAACTTACCAGAGGTAGCAGGAGGGGTAGTTGGCCCCCAAGGACCCTCAACAGCCAAGGGGACTTCATCCCCCAACTACCAGTGCACCCGAGGTGCTTTTGCAGAGTATTGGAGAAAGGGGTGGGGCCTCCGACCACCTCTCAGGAATCCCTCTGTGTCGGACTTACTGAAGGTAACAGGAGGGTTAGTTGGTCCCCAAGGACCCTCACGTCAAAGGGGACTTCATCCCCAACCATAGTGTGCCAGGAGGTGGACTAAATTGATCCATTCAGCAACCCCATCATCCAGCTGCACATTGCTCACCAGATAGTCAGTACCTGCAAGCGCTGGTATACTGACTGACGCTGCTTATGCAGTCATGTTCCGACTTGTGTCTGCAGCCCGAACTGCTAAACCGAATTCCACCAAATTTGTAAGAAAGTTAGATATTGCTCCGGGGAAGTGCTTTTTGTGATTTGGTGTAAATCTGTTCAGCAGTTGCGGAGTTATTTAAAGAAAGTCAAATTTTTAAGCATAGGGCAATGGATCCTCTGAGGATCCGACAGTCCCCATCTCAAATCTGATTGGCTGCCAAAACCTCAAACCAGGAAGTGTTGGCAGCCAACAAAAAACATTAAAAGAAGAGAAAGAGCAGAGTATGAATACCCTGACCCCCTAGGCCTCTTGGCAGGTGTCCCAGAGGGACCCAGCCAGGGAAAAAATATGTAAAAATAAATAATTTCAGCGGGAACCGTGCTGGAGCCATGGCTCCCTCCAAAAAAAGGAAAAAGGAGCACTTGCTCCTGTGCTTATTTACTAATAGTCCTCTGAGTGGGCCAGGTTCCAGGAGCATGATCACTTATAAAAAGTAGGGACCTGCCCGTGCCCAAGGGACTGCCACCTCACCATAGGAAGTGAAGTTAATGCAGGGGGCCCATGTGGCCCTCTGCAGCCCCAGGGACTGCCACTTCCCTGGGGCAGTATGCAAAATAAACGCAGGCGGGCAAATTTAATTTTATTTCCTAACTGTAACCTTTGAGAGTGAGTGTGTGAGTGAGTGCATGAGTGTCTCAGTGGGTGTGTGAGTGAGTGCATGTGTGTCTCAATGGATGGGTGAGTGGGTGTGTGTGTCTCAGTGGGTGTGGGGGTGGCTGCATAAGTGTAACTGGGTGTGTGAGTGTCTGAGTGGGTCTGAGAGTGTCTGAGTGGGTTTGTGAGTGCTTCCATGTGTGTGTGACATCACTGATGACATCATCCACAGAACCACTCACACCCCATAGAACCTCTCATCCATCCACTCCCATTCGCACACAACCCATCAAATACCCATTCACACACCCATACCAGTACTCACACAACCAATCACTCATCCATAGTCACTCACATACCCACTAACTCACCCATCCAGCTACTCATGCACACACTCACTCACCAATACTGCCACTCACACATCCAGACACTTACACATACCCTCATACACCCTTACAGCCACTCACACATCCTCTCAACCAACCATGCAGAAACTCACATAGCCACTCACTCCCCCATACAGGTACTCACACACCTACACACTCACCCACACAGCCACTCTCACTCACTCACAAATACAGCTACTCATACAAATACTCTTATCTATACAGCCACTGCCATACCCACTCACTCATCCATACAACCACTCACACACCCACAGAACCACTTATATACCCATTCACACATCCAAACAACTACTCGCACACACTCCCTCACCCTTACAACCACTCATACAGACCTTCATTCACCTATACAGCCACTCACACAGCCACACTCTCACCCATACAGCCACCCAGTTACCCATACAGCCACTCACACACCAATGCAGCCACTCACACAGCCACTCATTCACCCATATAGCCACTCACGCACCAATTCATGCTCCTATACAGCCATTTACACACCCACTCACTCCCCAATATAGCCACTCACACAGCTACTCCCTCACCCATACAACTACTCACATACCCACTAACACATACCTACAGCCACTCACACACCTGCTCACAAACTTATACAGCCACTTACATATCTACTCACACACTGATACAGACAGCACACAGCCACTCAGATGAGATATGTTAGAACTAGTATGACTAATTACTAGTACACACAGAATCACAATTTAACTTATGCTGTGGCTTAGTAGATATGTTCAAGTCTCAGACATTTACAAAACACACTTATGAGATTGTCCCCTTTCTGCACCGCTCTGCGAACACGCCTCTCGGCACACTGCTGGTGTAGGGATGACAGCCCCTTGCCTCCTGAGGGCCTCAGGACTAAAGTGGACTTCTTCCCTCAACGGTAGTGTGTCAGGGGATAGGAGGAGTAGTTGGCCACAACTACCCTTCTTGTTAACTCCAGTAAGTCCCACACAGCAGGATTCTTAAGAGGTCTTCGGAGGCATCGCCCCCTTTCTCCACCACTCTGCAAGTATGCCCCTGGCGCACTACTGGTTGTGGGATCAGTTAGGGGCCAAGAAACCCTCCTGGTACCTCCTGTAAATCCTACACAGCGGGATTCCTGAAAGATGGTCGGAATCTCGGCCCCCTGTCTCCACCACTCTGCAAACGGGACTACTACTTAAAAAAATAGAAATTCACTGGAAAAGCAAAGGTTACAGAGACATTATAGTTAGGAATTAGCATTTAAAAACCCTTAGAAATTCACTGAAAAAACCAAAGTTTACAGGGACGTTATAGTTAGTCTCAGATTTTACTTGTACAAAACCAGAGAAACTCAGCAGTTATAGTTAACAGAACTAAGTATAACTTGCGCCCCAGCAATGCACTGCTTATGATATCACATCACTCATGACTTGGTCAGTGACATCACTCATGACATCACTGATGAAATCTCAAATAACATCACCAATGACATCATCCACATAATTAGTGGCACACCCACTTCTGCCCTCATATACCCCCTCATACACCCACTTCCACACAACTATTCCCAAACCCATTCTCAGACCTATACCAATACTTACACAGCCACTCACCGATTCATAGATCTACATACACATCTACTCACTCACCCATGCAGCCACTCACATCCACTCAGTCACTAATACAGCCACTGATATATCCATTCATGCACCTTTACAGCTACTCACACACTGAGTGTTGTGTGTAGATTTAGATTCCGTATATAGGTTTCCCCGATTTATGCCCTTATATAGGTACAATTCATATTGCCCTTATTTAGGCATAGAAAATCCAACCCTTATTTAGGCATTGTCCATGTTGACCAAATACAGGCATGATCTCCTACATCCGTCCATCCACGTCACAACGAGTTCTTGGAAAACCAGACTCTTAAGCCTTTAGGAATGTCCCTTGCTTGGAAATTGATTTCTCCAAGAACTCATTTAGTATGCATGAACATCTATTCCTTAGGGGTTCATTCATGACGTTCCGATGCCCGACTTTTACGTCAATACAGGCATTCCTAAACACCTTCAAGGTATAAATATACCTGCACTTGCCCTGGCAAACCACGGTTCCGGTACGGTCCAGCTCGATTGCCTACCTGCAGTACGCCATGGCAAGTTCAGAAGGAGATCTAGTCCCAGCCTGATGCACTGACCAGATGCTGTCATCCTCCTCGCAGAGAATCCAGCTCCAGTGTTTCTGACTCCCCTAGATATCGAGTCCCGGAAAAAAGATTCCAACCTCGCACATTCTAAGGTATGGAGCAGACTAGAACTTAGAGAAACTTTTGGCAACTCTTGGCAAAACTATAGCTATAGCTATCTAGACTTTAGAAAACAGCACCTACTTCTTACCTCGTACTACACTTAGGTTAGGTACACTGGGGTAGAACTATTTAGAAGCATCAGATGAGTATTCACGTTTTAGCCTGTGTTATTTATGTATGTATTTTATAAATATATGTCATAGCTACAAACCATTCCATTGCAGTAGTATTTTATCTTACTGCTAACTCTGTACATATTGTACTTCGCAGCCTGTCTTACGATTGTAGCAGTTCATCTCTCTTGCATGAGAAATAAGACTGTTCAATAAACCCTTTTTATTGAAACGCCCGTCTCTCTATTTCTGTGCAACTCTGTAGAAACGAAGCATGCACGATTGACTGAGTAAAACTGTTATCTATTGTTTCCACGGTTCTGAGATTGTTCCGACTCAAAGGGAAACAAAGTTGTCATGTTTATGCGATTTTCAGAAACGAATCCCTTCTTGTATATTCGAGAAGTTTCTAGTGACCTCTGAGTTAGCTGGCATATACAAGTAATTAAGTTTAATGTACTCTATAGAGACATACTGACCTCAGTCCTATGTCAAATCTATAGTGTATATTATTCCAATGCGCAGAGCCTATCAGGGAATAGGAACTACACTACATGGTACCAAACGTTTGGTAAGGCTCAGTCATGCTTTTCTCAGAGACCCCTACTCATAATACTCCATAAGACGTCTGGAGTGGGTAGGGATAATATACGCCATAGCTGAGTAGGACAAAAATCCTATGTATTAGCTGTTTGGTTTGTTCAACGTTGAAGGACACAGTGTTCCAAAATATTGTGCACCTTATCTTTGTTCCCTTGAAACTTGCTCTGAAACTTTCATTAAACAATTACCGAAAACTGCAGCTTTTAATCGTACAGGTTTTCAAGAAACCGACGAGGATGCTATAATCATCCATCCAAATTTAAGGAAAGACATCACTCTAACATTTATACAACATGGCCTAACACCAAGAGATGGTAGAGCAGTTTTTGTGATAGAGGCACATGAATCACACCAGACAGAGGTATTCTATTCATGGATAGTATTCCCAGAATCAAATTAAGTAACACACTTGTTTCACTTCTTCAAAGAAGATGATCCACCTGAGGAATATATTCCTTTAGAGGATATTGAAATTCCACTCATATACCAGGAGTATGAGCTCTGGTTTAAAGACACCCTAAAACATTACAATCACATTACCAGGCTCGGTCCACTAGGTAGACCAGGAGCAACATGGCCGATTTTAGCCGGCTACACAACTCATCCTGTCATTGAAGAAATGACAGATGTAGAATTACGAGCTCAGCTGAAGGAGCTAATCAAAATTTATAGACAATTGGTTCAATATGTCATGCGGACTTTCATGGTCCAACCACCATTAACCATTCAAAATCCAGCCCCTCATCAGGGGAATACAATAAAATCACTCCACCGATTTTACATGCAGTCATGGGTAAAATGCCCACAAAACGTGAACAAATTCCATTCTGGATAGCTCAAAAAATTACTCAAATCGAAGCAGTATTTCCTAATACTAGCCCTTATGAGAAACAAAGAATTCTAACAATCTGTTTACCGATGGGGATAACACCACATCTGGAACACTGCACCACTTGGGGCACAGTCTTTGCTGTAATCTTCACAAAAACACATGGTGGTCCATGATCAAACCCAGATCTGTGACTGGGGGTGAATGTTTTGCCAATGTGCAACATTCCGTCCATCATCTTGTGTGTTTTGCTGTTCGCCCTATGTGGGAAGGGTATGCCCAGACGTGGGTCCTGTGCTCACTGCACCACTGGAGTCAAGCTATCCTGGCTGAAGAGCGGTGAAACCCCGAAACCGGTCCTAGGATGCTTGATTCCGGTCCAGGGAAGACATGGCTTGGCAGTCCGGGCTGGACTGTTCCCATGAGACACAGGGTCAAGACTGATTTGCATATGGCCATGTCTGAACTGGGGTGGAGTGGTGAGCAAAATAACGATGGATTAAACCCAGATCTGTGATTGGGGGTGAATGTTTTGCCAATGTGCAACATTCCGTCTTGTGTGTTTTGAGGTAATACCTGATGTCCTGAAACAAATTCAAAATGAATACGGGGCAGAGCCTGCTCTGAATTTAGGTATGAAGTTACTTAAACATTTCAACCAGGTCTCAACAATAATATTATCTAATATTAAAGGAAAAGCAGCATCAGTGGTGATCCGCCAGAAATTAAGGGAATTTGATGTAACAGAACAACAACAAGAACTAGCCAGAATAATTGAAAAATCCTATGAGGAATTAGGCAGAGACAGTTTGGGAGGGAAACCAGTTAACCACAAATGTCTGAATGTCCTGATAAGGTCTTTCCTAAAAACACTCCTACCTCTTCTAAAAAGAAATGGGAAAATAGCAAACAGCATTCCAAAGAGAAGCGTTCTCAATCCCGAGGTAGGTCTCCTCAAAAGGAGCCCTCTGAAATGAGGTACAACCTCAGGAATAGGGATAATTTGAGAAAATCTGACAGATATCAAGATACTGATATACGTTCCTCTCGTACCTTTCAGATATCATCACAGACATCCGAAAGAAGAGGACGGTCAGAGAACAAAGAAGAACGCGTAAAGTCCAAAGATGATCAACACGTTAAGAAAAACAAACAAAAACCTCAATTCTCCAAGAAGAAGGTAGCAGGGCTGAAGATCAGACATGCCGAGGATTCTGAGAATGCAACTCAAGAACGGAGAATGGGCTCAGACAATGTTGGACAGTGCAGCAGAAGTTACAGTAGCTCGCCAGAACCTGAAGGGGCTTCTGGAAACAGTGAACATGAATGAGGACATTCAAGTTGAAACTTCAGACACCAGGGTTAGTCCTCTGCAAAGGTTATATGAAATAACACTCTGGATGGAGGGAGACATACCAAGAAAAGTGAAAGCACTCTTTTGGGAGCATCTTTCAAGGGGTTATGATATACTTCTAGCAGAACGAGACTAGCCACCAGAATTTGTCAGGGAATGCCCACATGGCAAAGACATCATTATGTCAGCCTTCTGCAACAATGTTCCAATACATTTAAAATATACTTATGACAGGAAATGGGCAGTGGCCCAAGCTCCAGCATTATACAAGAATCATGTGGGATGGGATGAGGACTCACCTCACCACAAAATCCAGTTAAAAAATCAACCAACTGCACAAAGGCAATACCCAGTTAAGCAAGAAGCTAAAAAACAAGTCAGGGAGATCTTAGATCAACTTGAATACCAGGGGGTGATCGAAACACGCACCTCATCAATGAACAATCCTTTGTTTCCTGTTTCCAAACCAGACAATACATATAGTCTAGTTTTGGATTACAGACACCTAAACTCATGTTGTAAAACATTTGCAGTGCAAAATGCACACAGTAAAGCATTAATGAATAACATTGTGTGTAAAAAGTACAAAACCACATTTGACATTTCAAATGGCTTCTTTTGTCAAAATATTGCACCTGAAAGTAAATTTTTGACCGCTTTCTCAATGATGGGGACCCAGGGTCAGATTTGTCGACTCCCACCGGGGTTCAAGAACAGCCCGGGGTTATTCTCAGCAAGAGTAACAGAGTTACTACAAATTTATGATGACGAGGCATTGTCATATATCGATGATATATATGACAGACGATGACCTGGACAGACACTTGAACAGGGTGAACACCATTATAATGGGCTTCACCTCTGAGGGTTACAAATTCAACTTTAAAAAGTCCAGAATTGCCCATCTCAACGTCCTTTTCCTTGGATATGAACTATCAAGTGAAGGCAAAAGCCTGGCAGCCAACTTTTTAGAAAAGTGTGCGCTGCTCCAACCTCCAAAAACGCTGAAGAACTTAGTCGATTCTAGGTTTCCTGAATTTTGGAAGAACATACATTCTAAACTACGCAGAGAGGGTTAAACCTCTCTACGAATTAATCAAACCTGATTTCAAAACCATAACATGGACACAAGGACACACAGAAATTCTGCGTTCACTTCAAACACACATGTTAGCAACAAAACACTTGCAAACACGCGTAAACGTACGCAACTTAGTGATCCGAATCATTCCGGGTCAATGCGGATTCACCTACTTAACTTTTAACGAAGGTGAAAAAGTACCAATTGCATACAAATCACATTTGTATACGCAAGCAGAAATTAAATTCACTTCTACAGAAAAGATTCTGACAGCAGTTCAAACCACTGCAGCAAAAGAAAGAGCCCTTGCACAGGGGAAATGCATAATGGTCGTGACTCCTATACCAGCCTTAGAGGCAGTTACTAAATATGAATCCGAAAGCTTTACATCCGAGATGGATACAATGGGTTAATTCTCTTGCTGCAACTGATGTTGAATATGTTTTTGATCCTTATTTGAAAACAGAAGTATTTCTGCAATACGAACACGAATGTCCTCTGCCTACTGAAATTCTCCCTCTTGATCAGTACGAATTTATAATTTATACTGACGGATCTGCACAACCCGCTACGGGGAGTAAGCAAGCTTACAGTGCAGCATGTGCGATCGTTAAAGGTCATATGCGCGATGGCAAATTCAGACCAATGGTCACAAAAACGCAATCTCTAGGAGATTGTACAACTCAGCGAGCTGAACTACAAGCATTCAAGATGGCACTCGAAAACACGGATCGCGAATTCCCCACACTCATAGTGTGCAATTCTTTTTACTGTGTCCAATCTTATAATGAATATTTAAAGAATTGGCTTCAAAATAGTTTCAAGGATGCAAAAGGTAGTACAAACAAGCATAAAACACATTGGGAACAAGTAGTTCAGTTGAGAAACGGACTACAAAACACTCATGTGATACACACGCTGAGTCATCAACGTGATGGCGTTCATGTTGAAGGGAATTCATTGGCTGATGAAGCCGCGAAGGGGGCTGTGCAAATGGCTTCTGTAGCTGCAATCACTCATTCAAAAACGAGAATAGACAGTGCAATAATGCTGGCTGTCAATGCTTCAATCAAAGGCAGCGGTGCAGCGTTACATAAAAAGTTTCCACTCAAATACTCATATATAATTGATGCGAACAATGTTCCGTTTGCTCGAATCCCTGGTGTGGGGGATAGGGTAATACCAAACATGGAACATAGATTAGGACTAATCCTAGCAGCACATGAAGGGATCGCCTCTGCTCATGCAGGTGTTTCCGCCACTGTATTGTTATTAAATCAGAGATACTGGTGGCCAAGCATTAGGAAACAGACCAGGGATTATGTTTGGACTGCGAAATATGCCAGAAGATGAAAGTCTCTACTGTGAAACGTCCTGCGCAGCCGCCCCTGCTAATTTCAGATAAACCATTAGCATGTGTTTACCTGGACCACTGCGGTCCCTTACAAAGGGATGGTAATTATAAATATATCATGGTCGCAGTGGATTTGTGTTCTAGGTTCCTATGGATGTGGCCTCAGAGCTCGGCTGACGCTCGAACTGTCATTAAAGATTTGCGAGTCTTTATCGGCACATACGCAATTGGCACACTACAGTCTGACCAGGGTCCTGCGTTTAGCTCTCGAGCTTACAAAGAAGCCATGGCCAGTTTGGGCATAGCATTGCGGTATTCTTCTCCATTCCATCCTGAGGGAAAGTCTGTTGTGGAAAGAAAAAACCAGGACATAAAGCAGTCTATAACAGCTAGGGTATTGGGCGGGTCAAACATTTTTATGGGGTCCAACGCGCACTTAATAACTTGCCAAGAAGTTCTCTAGGGGGTGTCACTCCATACGAAGTTCTATTTGGAACTAGAATGTTGGTACCGGACCTTGATATGCAAGGCACAGTGATGGAAAATAAGAAATTTGATATCAAAGATCGTTTGGCTGTTTTACAGGACTTAAATGAACTAAGAATAAAACAAAGCAACTTGATCCTGAAGCCAACCATCACTAAGGAAAAACCGGCCGTCCCAGCAAGGCCTGTCTGGATCCCAAAGCTTGGTGATCTAGTCAGAGAAAAGATCGCGGACAAGAAGGAATTTGGGCCTTCTTACAGACAACCAGTACCTGTCCTACCAATCCACGGATCAAGAACAGTACTTTTGCCGCCCCTTGCTGGTAAAAAGGAGAAAAGATTTGTGTCCATCGACCTGATCAAACCACACTATGTGGCCGATACGAAGCAGTAGGCCAAGTGGACTCCGCCAATGTAGCAGACGCACTCCTCTTGCTACAATCCAAGAGGTTCAAACTGAGCGACTCATCACCTTTGAAGATTCTACAGTGAGAAATAAAGGACTAAGCAACACAGCTATGGAACTCGTACCTCTTGAAACCCAAATAACAGTTCGTCCTGATACACCTGTCTACAACGAAGTAACAAGTGATCAACTGGTTCCAGCGAATTCAACAAATCCTGATGCAATTCCAACCGTTGACAGAACTGCCTCTGGCTATTTCATGAACTTTGCTACATTTTCTAAGGATCCCAGCGAACCTGAAATGACACCAGCACAAAGAACTTTCAAAGAACAAGCAACAGACCATTTTCATCTCCTGAAAGACTTATCTGGTTTCACCATGGATTGAACTATGGATTGTTTTGGGAATATTCTTCTTTCTACTTTGGTTAGCTCTGGTATTAACTCTGGGTATGCTGGGTATGCTGATAAATGGAAGATATATTCAAATGGACACAGCAAGTAAAAGAGTGAACTTACTTCTCCAGCCACACAAATCATCCCATCGTGAAGCAAGAGACTTGTCTGCAGTGAACATCACAGCCGTTCCTA
The DNA here is from genome assembly GCF_964204655.1 of Triturus cristatus. Taxonomy (NCBI): domain Eukaryota; kingdom Metazoa; phylum Chordata; class Amphibia; order Caudata; family Salamandridae; genus Triturus; species Triturus cristatus. Next base: position 752,939,982 of record NC_140593.1, on the reverse strand, counting down.
AACATGATGGTATAGTTTGGGACCAAACTGAATATGACATTTTTTTCCCAGTCGAGCTTTTGAAGATTCCACATTTAGTTAAGATTTCATTAACTGACTTTATTACCTCTATACCTTTTCTGATGATTGGGACTTTGAGACTGTTAATAACATGATGTCTGATCTAGAGATGTCTACTGTATTCACAAATCATGAATGTTTAGAGGGTTCATCAGACTATGAACAAATGTATTGTTATAACCACTATGGTCATCGTATCTTGCATAAATCTGCAACACCTAGAAATGTATTTATGTATAACCAATGGGAACATTGTCCTACACCTCCAAAGGGTAGCTCAAAAACCTTTGCAATTAAATTTCCATATATTTCAGGCTACAATTTGTCTAATCCAGAAACGTTTTACTTTAAAAATGTGAACAAGACAGGAACGAAAAATATGTTAACCAATACGAAACAGATATACTCTGCAGCCTTCATTGCCCGACTGTCTAGACAAGGTTTCGGCTTTTGGAAAGACAACGTGGAGACAAAAACTGTCTGGGGTACAAAAGATTGGCAAGTACAGGGGGTAGAAGCTTTGTTTAGAGCCTGTATCATCCCTGAGCAAAATATGTTTTTGAATTACACTGTCCAGCAAACGTCTTGCCTTGGATTAGCCAGGATCAAAGACATGAACACAACGACCATAGCTATACCTGCAAGTAATAGCACTACACGGGGGGAGGTCGACGTACATAATATTTTGCATCACAATAGATCAGATCCATAATGGAAAAAATGGTTGCTCTGGCCCACAGACACAAACAACTGTCAAGATCGATTCCTGAACAAAACTCAGGGTTTCACTATCAATAGGCTAGACCCGCGCTATGTTCAAAGACAGCATCCGGGGGTAGTAACAACATACAGTGTAGGGAAACTATGACTTGATTGGCTACAGAAAGCTACACTGAGGGATGTAAAACAACACTTGACTTTACTTCAAGAAAGTGCAGACTTTAGGGAATTCTTGCTGGGACCAAGAAAACCGCGTCAAAAACGTTTCATGTATGGCGGTATCTACGCTGCTTATAATGAAGCATGGAAGGTTACCCAAGCAGAGACTGCAGAACGAATATGAGAAATTGATTGTATTAATTTAGAGAAAACTCTCTCTGTAGTAGACAATGGGTTAACAACTCTGTTGTCCAGAATATATTCATTGGACAGCATTATGTCTTCTGTCATAGACATCATGGAACAGGACTTGGTAATGTTGCAACATGGTCAGTCTCAACTGCGTTCTATCATGCTATTAGACTGGACACTACAAAAATTTGCGTGCAGGCCATGTGCCTTGGCGTTTAATCAATACTACGTCACTGTTTTCAGAATTCAATCTCACTGATAAACAGATCAGACTGGCACAAAGGGGAGCAGACTATACTATGATGAGCTTTGAAAAACTGGAAAAATTACCATTCACAGTGGTAGAAAAACCAGCTACTGAGTGGATCATACATGGTAAAATTACTCTGCCTGTTACAATTTTCCATTTTCAATATTCCCTAAAACATATACCAGTTGGCAAATATGAAAGGTTGGGTAAAGGATACATCAAGACATCCTGGGATTTACATTACACACATAGATGTTGGAGTGGGGAACGTGAAGTGTTTCTTAGCGGTGAAAATTGTGAACACACACTAAGCTGTTCTCTCCTTTGTCAGGGTATTAATTTACACGGGTCCTGTGATGGTTCCACTACAAACTTATCCTGTCACCTGTAAGGTTCACTGGCTGCAGTGATTAATCCAATTTTTGGCCAAATTTCTAATGGGAGTTACATTATGTTGAATGATCACAGCGGCTGTGGCATGTTGCCAAGTATTCCATATCTAGTCACGGTTACATCCAGGGTCACTTGCAGTATGCAAGTCTTGTTTCCACAAATAGACACAGTCAGGGAGTCGCCTTTATGGCCTTCACTGAACATCTCTTCGATACGAAGTGATACTCTAAGCAGAATGAAAGCCATTCTTTTACTAAAAACAGTGCCACTGATCTCTGGCAAAGAAAACTATGATCTCCAAGTCGCAAGGACTTCTGCGGAGATGCATACCCTTTTGAATACAAACTGCCCTGTACATTTCTCAGAAATGTTAGGTCGTATCTTAAACATGTCTGAGACGAGCGGTATTATACATGTATTTAAGAACGTGTGTGCAGGACTGTTATCACCTTTTGTAATTGTAATTGTAATTGTAACAGTATTTATTGAGCGCGGTTGCTGCCCGCAGGCGTCCAAGCGCTGGGTAAGGGAAAGTGACTGAGGGAGCTTAAGGTACATAGGATTGAACAAACAACAGTGTCTTTAGGGTTTTCCGGAATGCAAGAAGGTCAGGGTTGGAGCGGAGTGTGATGGGAAGAGCATTCCATAGCCTAGCGGTGTTCAAGGAAAACAGCCTACCTCCAGACCTAGCTCGCTTCACCCTAGGTACAACGGCCAGAAACGCCTCCGAAGATTGGAGGTTCCTTTTAGGATGATAGGGGGTAACCAAGCTAGTGTTTATGGCAGGTCCCGTCTTCCAAAAGGTGCGATGTGCCAGGCAGAGCGCCTTGAAGGACACTCTCTGCTTCACTGGCAGCCAGTGGAGGCTCTTCAGAGCAGGTCTGGCCGACTGGGTCCGTGGAATTTTGAGCAAAGTGCGTGCTGCACAGTTCTGAACAATTTGCAATTTCCTGAGGGTCATCTCCGGGGCCCCCAAGTATAAAGCGTTATTTGAGTCCAGGCGAGATTGAATCAGACCTTGGACTGCCACCTTTTTGGCCTCTAGGGGAAGTAACGGGAGCACCTTCCTCAGAATTCTGAGTAGGCCAAAGCAGGTGGCGGACAGCTTCTTGGCCTGGGTGGAGAAGGAAAGTTTGTTATCTAGCCATACTCCCAGGCTTTTAACACTTTCTTTGTGAGTGGGCGGGGGACCCAGGGCACTGGGCCATAGGGAGGTGAAAGACATAGGAGAGGTTGGTCCCAGGAGCATAAGTTCCGTCTTTTCACCATTCAGCTTAAGGGAGGAGTTGGTCATCCATCCCTTCACGTCCACTAAGCAGTTTAACAGGTCTGCTGCGGAGTGAGTATTGTTCTCTGTCGCCAGTGAGACCACAAGCTGGGTGTCGTCGGCATATGACACGATTTTAATGTCATACGGTTCGACAACCCCCGCCAGCGGCCTCATGTAGATGTTGAACAACACAGGGCCCAAGGAAGAGCCCTGTGGCACTCCGCAGCTCAAGGGTTTCCTGGAGGATACTGTCTTTCCATCGAAGATCTGAAACGACCTCCCAGACAGAAAGGACTCGAACCACCTTAAGGCGTCACCCAAGACCCCGATGTTATAGAGACGGTCTAGCAGGGTGGTATGGCTGACCGTATCGAAGGCAGCACTTAGGTCAAGGAGGATCACTGCCACTGATCCTCCCTGGTCTAGTATCCTTCTGGTTTCTTCGGTGACTGCCAATAAGGCGGTTTCAGTACCATGCTTTGGTCTGAAGCCTGTCTGGGAAGTATGTAGTAGAGAGTGGTCCTCCAGGAACTGGACCAGCTGCGCGTTTATGTGTTTCTCTAACAGCTTGCTAACCCAAGGGAGAAGTGAAATGGGGCGATAACTGGCGTGGTCGTCTGGGTCTAGGCTGGGTTTTTTTAGCAGTGCCCCCACCATGGCCTGTTTCCAAGCCATGGGGACTGAACAAGCAGATATGGAGGTGTTGAGGAGGTCTAGAATTGCGGGCAGGGTGGTTTTGCTGGCTCGCATAAGGATCTCTGGGGGGGCAGGATCACAAGGGGAGCCCGACTTGACTTGTTGGGCCACCTTGCTTAAGGTGTCCAGATCCAGAGGATGGAGGTACTCAAGGGAGGGTTGGTCTGGGTGAGGGGGCGGTCTAGGGGGAGGTGAGATGCTCGAATCCAGGGATGTGGCTGCGATAGGAAATGTAGCGTAAATTTTTTGAACCTTTTCGTAGAAGAAGTCCGCGAGCTCGTTGCATTGGTCCTGGGTTTTAATGGGTGGAGGGGCCGTATTGACATTAGAGCACTGTTTTATAATTTGAAAGATTTCTTTTGGCTTGGATTTTGCTTCTAATATTTTCTCGGAATAATGGGTTGCCTGGGCTGACCTGATTGCTTCTTTGTAGGATCTGATCGCCTCTTTGTAGGCAGTCTTCTTGTCTGGGAGGAAGTCTAGGCGCCAAGCTCTCTCTCGTTGTCTGCAAATGCGTTTTAATTGTCTTAGAGAGTCGGAAAACCAGGGAGCGGATTTCTGTGATCTCTTCGCGAAGGACTTACGATGCAGAAGGATCGCGTCTAGCGAATGAGTGATCCAGCTCTCATAGTGGGTGTTTGCCACGTTGGGGTCTGGACAGGGGAGCGGGCGCGTGGAGTCTAGGTTGTTCATCCAGAGCTCTAGTGGGAGTTTTTACCAGTTCCTCCTGGTGGTGGTTTGGGGAGGTAGCTGGGGGATCTTGTGTTTTACCCAGGAGAAAGGAATTAAAAAATGGTCTGACCATGGGAGGGGGATGGGTGGATCCACAGTTAGATTCAGACAGTTACTGAATATGGGGTCGAGTAAATTGCCTTTATCATGGGTCGGGGCGGCAACCAGTTGGAGCAGTTGGAGAGCTTCCAGGTCCTCTTGTAGTTCGTGAGCAATGTGGTCTGAGGGGGAGTTAAAGTGAAGGTTGAAATCACCCAAGATTGTGTGATTGGCAGAGGAAAGGATTCTTTGCGTTGTAATTTCTGGAAGAGACCTGTGAAACTCTTTTGCAGGCTCGGGGGGGCGATAGATTAGGGTGCCAGAAAAAGTGCTGTTGGCATGAAACTCTATACAGAATTCTGCACTCTCGCACTCAGGGATGATTCCTGCTGTAAAACGGCATCGGTACTGGTCTTTTAAGATGATCGCCAGACCTCCGCCTCTCCCTAGCGGTCTATCCACTCTGAGGATATAATATCCTACGGGTAAGGCTTTTACCACGTCTGGCTCGGAGTGGGCAGTGAGCCACGTTTCTGTTAGGATTACCGCGTCCGCTCTTTCCTCCTCCAACAGCATGGAGATCTGTGTGCTGTGTTTAGGTAGGGAGCGGCAGTTGAGCGCGTACATACGGTACGTTAGCGTCGCGGTCAAGGGGGTTTCGTAGAAAGAGTGTTTGCACCCTGAACATCGGGCAGGTAGCTCTGTGGGTCTGAAGGTATGAGGGCACTGGGGAGTAATAGTCCTGCCTATGCTATGTAGGGTCGTCGAGCTGTAGGTTCTGCTCTGGATAAGGCAGGAGCCAGGGGTCATGGCCCCGGGTCCCGGCAGGTCGCGGACGGGCGCAGACGGGCTTGCCTTAGGCGCGCCTTCGGCGCGCAGACGGCGCTCCCGCTGCGCTCGTCCGCTGCGCTTCCTATGGATGCACATATTTGACCAGAGGGGTGTGTGGCCTAAGTGGGCGTGGTCAGCGTGCACGCCTCGTCTGAAGGCGGCCGCTGGGGCTGATGAGGAGCGTCAACAGCGTTTAGAGCAGCTGTGCGCTAATTCCCTCAAGTCCTGGCGTTGGTGCAGTTTAAAAACAGCACGTTAAAGTGACACCACACAATAGTAAAAGTAAGCTTTGTATATAAAACACTCAAGTCTTTCTCAACACTCGTACCTCCAGCTCCCGGCTTTCCGCCTCAGGAACTGGGTCAACAGTCTGCCGGTGCGCTGGAGCTCAGCGTTTATGTAGTGCGATCGAGTGATTGAGGGGGCGTGGCCTAAGTGGGCGTGGTCAGCGTGCACGCCTCGTCTGAAGGCGGCCGCTGGGGCTGGTGAGGAGCGTCAACAGCGTTTAGAGCAGCTGTGCGCTAATTCCCTCAAGTCCTGGCGTTGGTGCAGTTTAAAAACAGCACGTTAAAGTGACACCACACAATAGTAAAAGTAAGCTTTGTATTTAAAACACTCAAGTCTTTCTCAACACTCGTACCTCCAGCTCCCGGCTTTCCGCCTCAGGAACTGGGTCAACAGTCTGCCGGTGCGCTGGAGCTCAGCGTTTATGTAGTGCGATCGAGTGATTGAGGGGGCGTGGCCTAAGTGGGCGTGGTCAGCATGCACGCCTCGTCTGAAGGCGGCCGCTGGGGCTGGTGAGGAGCGTCAACAGCGTTTAGAGCAGCTGTGCGCTAATTCCCTCAAGTCCTGGCGTTGGTGCAGTTTAAAAACAGCACGTTAAAGTGACACCACACAATAGTAAAAGTAAGCTTTGTATTTAAAACACTCAAGTCTTTCTCAACACTCGTACCTCCAGCTCCCGGCTTTCCGCCTCAGGAACTGGGTCAAGCAGTCCTCGGAATTTTTCCAAACTTCGTGCACTCTGTGTTTGGCGGACTGCCACTCCTTTTAGCACTCGTTGCAGGGATCCTATTTTTGCTCCTAATGCTTTGATATGGCAAGCCACATCACCAGTGTCACTCCAGGCACCATAGAGAGAGCTAAATTGGAGACGAAGTGTCATGAGCGCATCGTCCATATTTTGGGTTTACCTCGTCTACGAGAATTAAACACCACATGGTTTCTGTCATTCAGACTAATCTGGCAAGATTGCATTTTACCTGTTCTACGCTGCCTGCTCTGTGGTGATGAATGCGTGCTAGACATCTGTCTAACACTCCCATCAGTCATGCCTACGGATATCGATACTCTGCTGGACCCGGTAACGGCCCATGCTCTGTGTTGTCCTCAGCGGCTACCAATCCTGATGACAGCATTCATTGACATCTCACAGACGCAAATTGCTACTGCTGAGGTACGAGAAGAAACATCAGGCATGCAGGTAACATCCGATTTGAACATTGCTGGTGCAACCAATGCTGAAGGCGATAGTTCACATCTATGTGCAGTTAATCTTCTAAACAAGGTATTCCAACTTTCACCATCAACGGTAGACGACTTTTTGTCTACAGGATTAGAAGATTTCATGTTTTCTCCAGGCCCACACATTGACTTTTGATTTAGGCACACAGTGTTCCGATGAGACTCTGAATTTGGCCTTCGTTCTTTTCAGACAAGGGATTAACTTTGGAGCTTTTTCCTATGAATTTTTTTTTTCTTCCAAATTTGTATTTTTTCATTTTTTGGCACAAGTAATCTTCTTATAGTAGAACTATTCATAGAGAACAGAATTCTTTGAAAATCTTCCAGGGACATTATGCCGCCTTGTCACATCAACAATTGATTTGTGTTAACCTGATATGAAATGGTTTCTGCCCTTTTTCTTCTGTATTAACGAGCCATTTCATCATATGTATATATTTCTGGTTCATTCTTGTTGGCATTTTCAATGCATGCATATACTTAGAATGAAACATTGCTTTTAATATGTACAGCACCTTATGCATAGCAATGGTTTTTGTAATGCATTTTTAGGGCATATGTTTTTAGATATGTTTTAGCATGTTTTAGATTATCATTTGATACTCTTTTTTAGACATGTTTCGGCAGCCGCTGGCAGAGGGTAGGTGCGTAATGAGCCGGCACCCGACGCAACCCAAATAGGGTGCGGGCAGCCAACAGTCAAGCCTAGGAAACCCTCGCCCACACACACAAGGGTATCACAAGCCTTGGGTCGTTCTAATGAACAACACTTAGACATATACCGCTCATTAGGCCATTGAACCTCGTGGTCTCTACGCAAGCACACGTTCACACTCACGCGGGTTACCTTACCTAACCCGGAACCCCCACCAACACCGTGCACAACTATCCAAAAAAGCTAGGTCCTGAAGAAACGCCATCAATCTTTTTAGGCTAAGCAGGCGTGAAACATGTCGACCTTATTTTGAGTTACACGGGCACATTGCGCCCATTAGTAACTTACTGACCTCCGGGTCTTTTATCCTACCAGGGGTCCCACAACATTAAATAACCTTATCTGGACACCCCTAGGTAATTTTATCCACATACCTTTGCACGCACATAACCATCAGTTTTTTTGGATCCCCCTCTTTACCCCACACACTCGCATTCACCTATCGGCTTTTCTCTTTAAAAGATCTCTGCGAAAGAGACCCTTCGGGGGACCATCGGGCATTGCAGCACCGGCCCGACGAGGAGCAAAAAAGCCCGATGATGAAGCATGACATCCTTCGGGGTGTGTGAGGGCAATTATGAGGCAAGATCGAGCCCTCCCCTTTGGGACTGGATCTTTGATACCGGGGATACCGCTCTGTCTCTTTCTCTTTCTCTCCCTTCCATTCTCTCCTCATCTCCCTTTCTACTCTCTGATCTTTTATCTCTTCGTTGAGCAGGGGTATATAAATATTTTTTCACCTCCGACTTGGAACAATGTCCTCATTGATTTAATAGTTTACGTTGGAGCACGGACATTGGACCAGAATTAGCTCCTGGTCCCCCCCCCCTCTCCTTTTTTGTTGACATAGGATTTAGTAATGTCATTCATACGAAACTGGAGTGGGTGTTATGTGTAGATTTAGATTCCGTATATAGGTTTCCCGATTTATGCCCTTATATAGTTACAATTCATATTGCCCTTATTTAGGCATAGAAAATCCAGCCCTTATTTAGGCATTGTCCATGCTAACCAAATACGGGCATGGTCTCCTACATCCGTCCATCCACGTCATGAGTTCTTGGAAAACCAGACTCTTAAGCCTTTAGGAATTTCCCTTGCTTGGATATTGATTTCTTCAATAAGTCATTTAGTATGCATGACTATCTATTCCTTAGGGGTTCATTCATGACGTTCCGATGCCCGACTTTTACGTCAATACAGGCATTCTTTTTTTTTTTTTTTTTTAAAGCTTTATTTAGTTTCGAAAAACATAACAATATGATAATATCGGCTGTGCAGACAGTTAATAGCAAGTACGGAGATACAACATTACACTCCCCCCTCTTATACAAAAAGCAGCACATTATCAAGGCATCGGACCATAGAAAGACCCCAATCAAGAGCCCACCATTCTCATCCGCCTGTGCCCATTTAAGGAAAAGGACGCAGTCAGGACCCACCAAGCACGTTCAGCGGTCACCCCCATCTCCGGCCCACATCCCCCAATACAGCCCACCCCGAGAAAATACAGCCCCCCAACACCCAACAGGGAGGAAGACCAGAACTACTCCCGTAGGCACCATTCCGGAACTGGATCGCGGAGGGGAAGAGCTCGGGAGGGTAGCGATATAGGTCTTGTAGGGGCCCCAGATATCTTTGGGACGCGCCACTGCAGGGAGGAGACTGGCGTAGATCTCGCTATTTGTGCTGCAATAAGCCATAGACGTTAGCCACGTCCCGGCCGTGGGGGCCGTTCTACCGCCCCAATGTTTTGCCACCTCCCGCTTGGTGAGTAGCAGGCCCAGGGAGGCAAGCCTGCGAACATTCTTAGGGAAATTTACTGTGTAGCCTAATAAAGCTACCTCCGGAGTGGGAACCAGCGTGAGCCCCAACATAACGCCAAGGATCTCATGTATCTGCGTCCAGTATGATTGCAGTCTGGGGCATGTCCAGGACAGGTGCGCAAAGTCAGCATGTGGTGCAGCGCATTTCCAGCATGTGTGTGGGCGCGCGGGGTCAATGGCGTGGAGCCTATCAGGGGTCATGTAGCAGCGGCGAAGAAATTTATAATGGAGGAGCTTATGTCGACTATTGAGTGATATCGCGTTAGTGACTTTGCAACAAGCGGTCCATTGTTCATCTGTAATCGGCCTACCCAAGTCTGCCTCCCAAGCCGCTCTCAATCGGCCATCCTCACATGGAACCAGCGCTGCACATGCCTTATAAAGCTTAGAAACCATATGGGCACCAGTGTCTTTGTCAATGAGGAGAGTTAGGGGCTCGAAGGATGCAGGCTCGAGAGGGAATCCCGCAATGTCCGAACGAGCCGCACAATAAAGCCGGCGCAGGACAAATTTGTCCATGAACGTGGCCTCACTGAAGCGCTCCTCCTCCGAGACAGAAAATATGTGGCCCCCAGGGTAGAGGTCTCCAATCTTAGTGAGATGAAACTTAGCCAAAGTACGCTGCACCAGTGCCTCCCCCGTGCCAGACAGCAACCCGGGGTTGGGAAGTGGAAGAGAAGAGGAGTAGAGGAGAGGCTGGGCTAGATAGCGAGTAAGGCGATGCCACGCCCAGCTGGTGGTGGACACCGTTTGAATATCTACTGGGTCCCGGGCAACACCCTTGGGCAACACAGCCGCCAAACGGCCCGGGAGAACGAAATCCGCCTCGGGACGAAGGAACGGAATACGCGCGTCAGGGTGGTACCAGGCATAGGCGTGCGCACACTGAGCAACCAGATAGTATAAATACAGATCCGGTACTCCGAGGCCGCCCCTGTCATGGGGGAGCGTGAGAGTCTTCCAACCGATCCGGGGGTGTTTCCCGCCCCATACCAGCCTGATCAGCTGGGATCGCAGCGTGGAGAAAAAGGCCCGGGTGAGAGGGACAGGGATGTTATTGAAGAGGTATAAAAATCTAGGGAGAACTATCATTTTTATGATTGCAATTCTGGCCGACATGGACAGCGGGAGCCTCAACCATCCCTCCACCTGTGCCTCCAGTCTGTCCAAAGCGCGGCCATAATTGAGGCGGATGAGTTTGTCCGTGTTTAGATGGATCTGTATGCAATACAGGCATTCTTAAACACCTTCAAGGTAAAAATATACATGCACTTGCCCTGGCAAACCACGGTTCCGGTACGGTCCAGCTCGACTGCCTACTTGCGGTTCGCCCCGGCAAGTTCGGAAGGAGATCGAGTCCCAGCCTGATGCACTGACCAGACGCTGTCATCCTCCTCGCAGAGAATCCAGCTCCAGTGTTTCTGACTCCCCTTGCGGGTTGTTAGATATCGACTCCCGGAAAAGAGATTCCAACCTCGCACATTCTAAGGTATGGAGCAGACTAGAATTTAGAGAAACTTTTGGCAACTCTTGGCAAAACTATAGCTATTGCTAGCTATACTTTAGAAACCAGCACCTACTTCTTACCTCGTGCTACACTTAGGTTAGATACACTGGGGTAGAACTATTTAGAAGCATCAGATGAGTATTCACATTTTAGCCTGTGTTATTTATGTATGTATTTTATAAATATATGTCATAGCTACAAACCATGCCATTGCAGTAGTATTTTATCTTACTGCTAACTCTGTACATATTGTACTTCGCTGCCTGTCTTACGAATGTAGCAGTTCATATCTCTTGCATGAGATATAAGACTGTTCAATAAACCCTTCTTATTGAAATGGCCGTCTCTCTATTTCTGTGCAACTCTGTAGAAACAAAGCATGCATGATTGACTGAGTAAAACTGTTATCTATTGTTTCCACGGTTCTGAGATTGTTCCGACTCAAAGGGAAACAAAGTTGTCATGTTTATGCGGTTGTCAGAAACTAAACCCTTCTTGTATATTCGAGAAGTTTTTAGTAACCTCTGAGTTAGCTGCCGCACACAAGTAATTAAGTTTAATGTACTCGCTAGAGACATACTGACCTCAGTCCTATGTCAAATCTATAGTGTATATTATTCCAATGTGCAGAGCCTATCAGGGATATAGGAACTACACTACATGAGTCAGTCACCCATAGCCCTACTCATACCCCACAGTCACTCACCCATACAGTCAATTACACAGCCACTTATTCACCCATACAGATACACCCACCCACTCACTTACTCATACAGATACTTCACATACCCACTCACCAATCCAGTCACTGACTCAAGCACACACTCATACGTACAGCCACTCACATTCACTCACCCATACAGTCACTCATATACCACCATCGCTCACCTATACTGCCTTTTACATACCCAGTTACTCACCCATATACCACTGACACATCGACTTACTCACCCATACACACATTCACCCATACAGCCCTTCACACATACACTTACTAACCCAGACAACCACTGACTCACACACTCACTCATCCACACGGGAATTCACACCCTATCACCCACCCACACAGACAATCATACAGGTACTAAGACAGCCAATCACTCGCCAATACAGCCACTCAAATACCCACACACACCCCCATACAGTCACTTAGACACCAACTGACAACTGAGAGAGACATTCACACAACCAGTCACTCACCCATACATTCACTGAGACACCTAATCACTCACTTATATAGTCAGTCACGCACCCACGGAAGAGTAAAAAAAGCATAGTGTCTTGCACTGAGAAGTTGCCACATGGGCAAGGGTTCAACTCCTCAATTTTATGAAATCCTTTAGGGACTGGTAAGAGCCAATATATTAAACTGAGCCTAAACCTCATCAGTAAAAAGAATGGTGAGGATTATTAACTACCACCAGGTAAGGCTTAACTGCTGGGCCTGTTTTGAGCAAAATATGCAATCTCACTGAGGGTTTAAATATAAATATGGCAATGCAGAACTGTATAGTCCCGATAGTGCACATTTTTCAATCTACAGAAACCATACTTTCATTTCAAACCTAAAAAAGTGCCTTGACATATTACTATATGTTTTGTAAAAAAAGAAAGTCTCTTTTAAGAGACACGCTAAATTGTCTAATTTTATTTTATCATATATAATTTTTTTTTAACATATCAATAATTACCGTAGTCCTTTCGGAATACTTTTGAGACAGTACAGTGGGCCATCGTAAACTTAAAAAAATATATATACATCAATGAAAGTACTTTTCTCTAACTCCACAGACTTTGTTCAACTGTCTCATTTCTTCCTATTCGTTACAAAAAGAGTAGTAAGCTATGTTGGACATTAAAATACAGAACAAAGAAAATGTGTGGTTGTTAGAACTGTCAGCCTTGGGGTGGTCTTCCCCCATACGTTTTGCCTGTTTTGCATCACTTTTTGCTGATCTGTTATTGTTGGCCTAAGGACTCTGGGCACTTTACCACTTCTAACCAGTGCTAAAGTGCATATGCTTACTCCCCTAAACATGGTGACATTGGTTTATCCACAATTGGCATATTTAATTTACTTATAAGTCACTAGTAAAGTGCACTATATGTGCCCAGGGCCTGTTAATTAAATGCTAATAGAGGTCCTGTAGCACTGATTGTGACACCCACCTAAGTAGCCCTTTAAATATGTCTCAGGCTTGCCATGCAGAGCCTTTGTATGCAGTTTATCTGTCATGTCGATGTGGGGTTTAAAACCCCATGCTAAGTCTTAAACTCTCCTTTTAATACACATAACTCACCCCTAAGGTAGGCCCTAAGTAGCCCATATGGGAAGGGTGTGGTGTAAGTAAAAGGCATGATAGATACTCTTTTGTTTTACTTGGCCTGGTAGTGAAAAACACCCAAATTAGTTTTTCACTAGTGTGAGGCCTACCCCTCTCCTAGGTTAATGTTGGGGATTCCTTAGTACATTTAGTGAGTGTAATTCCTGCTTGAGAAGGAGTAAATCTATCATGTTTGGTACTTGTAATAATAAACTTTCTTTAATGGCAAAGTTGAATTTATTATTACAACTTTAAAAATGCTACTTTTAGAAATTTATAATTTGTCTGCTCTTAAGCTTTGTGTGCCTGATGCTTGTCTCTAATACACATCTGGGGTGGGTGACAGTTGGGCCTTGTGCATTCCCTCTAGACCGCCACACACAAAGGGAACTTAGGTGTGACTGATGGACCATCAAACATCCTGATGGGCCATCCTAGGCAGGATGGGAGGGAGGAGCTGGGCACAGCCTTATACTTATACATGAATGGGCTGCGTCCTGTCACAACACAAAGGACTGCTTAAACCCCTGTAGTAAGTCTGGAGCTAGGGCAAGAAAGGGAGGACCTCTGTGTACTTCAAAGCCCCTTTTAAAGTCTCCCCCACTTCATAGGCACCACTGGCTATAAGAACTGGACTTCTGACACCACCAACTCAGTACACTTTTGGACCTATTGATACTCTGTTAGGAAGAAGGACTGTCGTGCTGCTGAAGGACTGCTACTCTGCTGGGCTGCTGCTTTGAAGGAACTGCTTTTCTGCTGTGCTGGCCTGCCTGCTACCCCCCCTGCCTGCGTGAGAAGGACTGGATCATCACCACTTGAACCCAGAGTGACTCCAAAGGCTTGTCTCCTTGCCTCCTGTTCTGAAGCCTCAGACACATCAAAGGCTTCATCAACCCTGCAACAGCATCTGGACTCTGCCTCCTGTGAGTCCTACTCTGCCACTGCCAAGTGTTGCCAATCAAAAAGGGTGTTTTCTGTGCTGCATCTTCCAAATCTATGCATCGCTGTCATTGCGTTAGTCGGGACCGATACATCCCCGTCTGCGCAGAAACGTCACCTGCTTCAAGGGCATCAAAGCGCCAGCTGAGTGGCTCGACAAAAACGCATTCCCTACATCCAGTGCTGTTTGATGACGACGCATCCCCGAGTGCGTGGCTCGATGAAGACACATTGCCTGTGAATCGTAAGGATTAGAACTGACGCATTGCCTCCCTGCTCCTCGCAGCTCGACGTCAACAAATCCCCCAACCAAGGTAGATCTTAAGCGGGAAAAGGTTGGCCCCTGTATCTGACCTGTGCTCCATCGCAGTTGACCTGAACCTTTGGATTTACCCCAGTCAGATGCTACTAGATAGGCCGGTTGGCGGTTTACGCTTTTAGGCACCAAATTTGCAGATATTCTTTAAAAACTCATAACTTCAGTTCTACGTATTAGATTTTTGTTCTGTTCAAGAAAGTAAGCTCTATCTTTCTCTCCAGATATAGTAAATTTTTGTGTGGTATTTCCACTGTTTTACTGTTTTTAAGTTTTGCACAAATACTTAACTCATTGCCTCCTAAGTAAAGCCTGCCTGCTTTGTGCCAAGCTACCAACGGTTGAGCACAGGTTCATTTATGGTGTGTAACTGACTTACTCTGACAAGAACTGTGGTTCCTACTTGGACAGGGGACATACCTCTGTCAACTATAGACCCAATTTCTAACATTGCGCACAGCGGTGGGCTAGGACTTGTGTTTGTGCAGTGCCTTACAGTAATTTAGTGTGCACTACCAATCCATACCAAACACCAATTCCGGTCAATTCTTCCTAATTGGCATTTTTTTTGTCTGTCCTCTCTGATTGGTTTTTCTTTTTTTTTCTCCCCAAATGGCATTTTTTGCTTTTTTCTAAAATCACGTCTCTGACTGGAGGTTATACATCTGCGAATAAAACAAAGGAGGGAGAGAGATGCAGTCGAAAAAGATTCAATCGAAAAGAAGGGGGAGAGATAGAGAAAGGAATAATTCAGGGCAAAAGAATTTCCTATTTGGAAAAAGACCCATCACTCATCAACCTGGTTGGTGACATGCTTCATCATCTGGGTCCCACCCTGACCGCCGAATGCCATCAGGGTGTGCTTCGACGCCTGGAATTCCAGCGGAGCGGGTTTTCGTGTGTGTAGGTGAGTGAAAACGTGAATGATGAAAAATAAAAGTGATATATTAAAAGTGTCAGCGGTGTGCTTCCTAATAATTTAATATGAAGCCACTTGGCACGATTAAAACCTGTGAATAGATATCGTAACTGGTATTAATGGCCAGTGATATCAGTGTTGGTATGTGTGTGTGGTCAACATGTTTCAACCTTTCTAGTAATTCTTAGGTTTTCGTCAGGACCAGGAATTTGAGGAATGGGGGGTCTGCACTCGCTAAGGTGCACCCACACCCTGAAACTCTGTGTACTACACCTTTATTAGAGAGTAGTTTGTTGTGCCTTCAAGCCGTTCTTGAAGGATGATTCGGATCTGTAAAAGTAAAATCCGAAAAAAGAAACTTTCTATTGGAATTATTCCCATTAACTCTCCACGCTCACTTATTATGGTATGCGACATGCAATGTGAGTTGTTGCATGCAATCTATTGTGGGTTGTTGAGGGTGGTTTTTGCATGTCTCAATCCATGTATAGGGCATGCATTGTTGATTTGGCGAAAAGAATTATTATTAATATTCTCGCATCACGTGCATTAGTTGTGCCTGTCTGTTGGCAATACAAGAAGGGCATACGTGATGATTCACACTGCTATCAAACATTTCTAGTGCAGTGCGCGTATATTTGTAAAAGTTTAGACAGAGACAAACAAATAAAGAGCGCTCAAGGACTCACGTTGAAAAGGCTAAATATAAAGCCTCATGGTTCCCGTGGGGAGCGTGGGCTCTGAATCATTGCTGTGATAGAAAAGGAAACAACATTTTCAGCTTGATTTGTCTTACCTTGATCTTGTAAGGCCCTTCTATAGTTGGAGTTGGGATACACTTACGTTCTCTCACCGGTACGCCCGTTTACACACCTACTTCGGGGTCCCACAGTTACCGAATGCTGGTGCCGTGTCTATCACGGTCGGTATTTAAGAGAAAATACTTCCGTCTTTGTGACTTGGGGTGTGGTTTAATTGGGTCATAGGAATCAAGGTAAAATTCTGTATTTTGTGAAAAGTGATAAGGGTTCTGCAACAAAGAGGTGTTTATTTGCAGATGTTTGCTGAGTCATAAGGCTCAGCTTAAAATTCAGTAACCTGTGTAAATAATAAGGGTTCTGCAGTAAAGAGGTATATTGCAGAGAAAAGGTAACAATGGATTCTGATTGAAACCTTGGTGTGTGTTATAACAATAAACTGAGAAAAAGAGATAACAGAGACCAAATTCATCTACTAAGTACTGAGTTCCATGGTATATTGTCGTTCAGCCCTGTTATGTGGGTTGCCAGACGATACACCCATCTTTGTTCCTTTTCAAAGAGTGTATTCTGACTTTCGACAGATTCAATAACAGTCCAAATCATATCATTTGGAGTGTGGTTATTGCTGATAAAATGTTCAGTCAATTTAGTAGTCGTCATAAAACCTGCCGATAAAGGAGGTGGGATAGTCATAATGGACAAAACATCCTATCAGGCTGAGTGTAGGAGACTCCTCGAAGTTCGTAGCAATTATAAACCCCTCACCTCAGACCCTACTGTTGCACTGAAACAAGAAATTTCCAATCTTGTCAACAGCGCCGAGGAAAGAGGGTATATTTGCAAACATGAGGCTAATTTCCTAACCAGCAATGAAGGTAAAATACCTTACTTTTATGTACTTCCTAAGATGCACAAAAACAAATCTCCCCCACCAGGCAGACCCATCGTATCTGGGATAGGCTCTGTCCTCCAACCCCTTTCTGAATATAGTGACTTCTTCTTCAAACCCATGATACAGAAGACTTCCACATATCTGAGAGACACCAAAGATGTCCTCAATGTATTAAAAGACATCGAGACTAATGAAGAAACTATCCTTGTCAGTTTCGACATAGAAAGCCTGTATACTAATATCCCTCAAGAGGCTACATTGGCAGTCTTAGCAAAAGCCCTGGAGAACGCCACTTGGGACCATAATGTCCCAAGAGATTTTGTCCTCAAATGCGCAGAACTCGCCCTAATGAAGAATTACTTTGAATTTGAAGGTCAACTTTACCTCCAAACAGGAGGTACATCTATGGGGAGCATTTTTGCTCCTAGTGTAGCGGGCCTCTATGTTTTTGATTTTGAGGAACAATTTATTCTCGGGGCTAACAGACCCTTCTCCAAGTACCTCAAACTTTGGCGAAAGTATATAGATGATGTACTGGCAATCTGGCAAGGCCCAATGACAACATTGCAAGATTTCATCTTTTGGCTCAACACCTGTGACCCCCATCTAAAATTTACACACAGCATTGATAAAACCACTATGATATTTTTAGATGTGGAAATCCACAATGAAACCAACAAACTTGAAACAAAAACTTATACCAAGCCAACATCCAAAAACAATCTACTACAATATGATAGCTTTCACCCGTGAGCACTAAAAGAAAATCTACCCTATGGCCAGTTCCTTCGATTAAGAAGGAACTGTAGCAAACTGACAGACTACAAAACACAGGCCCCTTCTCTCTCCGAAAAGCTTTCAGAAAGAGGTTACCCTCCGCATATCTTGGACAAGGGCCCAAAACAGGCGAGAAACCAACCCTGAGATGCCCTATTAGAAGAAACCAGTAGACCGACACAGAAACCACCTCTCACCTGTGTGACAACCTATAATATTATGTCGAATCAGGTGACGAACACCATCAGAAAAAGATGGTCAATCCTAAACACTGGCAATCTGCAATGGGAGAAGCCTTTATTCTCAAACAAATGAGCAAGAAGTCTAAAGGACTCACTGGTTAACACTCGACCGAAGAAAATCACTGCAGTTGATGCAGCCACAGTCCTGACCTTTTGGGGACAACCGAAAGTTACAGGTCACTATCCCTGTGGGAACTGCTCAGTATGTCACCTCACTACACACACCAAAACACTGACACTGGAAAACAACAAGATCTGGACACAAAAAACGATACCAATTGCAACAGTTGCAATGTAGTCTACCTCATAACATGCCCCTGTAATCTACGTTATGTAGGCATGACCACTCGTAAAGTTAAACAACGCATAACAGAGCATCGTAGTACTATCCGATGCAAAAAAGCGACTACTAAATTGACTGAACATTTTATCAGAAATAACCACGCTCCAAATGATATGATTTGGACTGTTATTGAATCTGTCAAAAGTCAGAATACACTCTTTGAAAAGGAACAAAGATGGGTGTATCGTCTGACAACTCACATAACAGGGCTGAACGACAATATACCATGGAACTCAGTACTTAGTAGATGAATTTGGTCTCTGTTATCTCTTCTTCTCAGTTTATTGTTATAACACACACCAAGGTTTCAATCAGAATCCATTGTTACCTTTTCTCTGCAATATACCTCTTTACTGCAGAACCCTTATTATTTACACGGGTTACTGAATTTTAAGCTGAGCCCTATGACGCAACAAACATCTGCAAATAAACACCTCTTTATTGCAGAACCCTTATCACTTTTCACAAAATACAGAATTTTACCTTGATCCCTATGACCCAATTAAACCACACCCCAAGTCACAAGGGCGGAAGCATTTTCTCTTAAATACCGACCGTGATCGACACGGCGCCAGCATTCGGTAACTGTGGGACCCCGAAGTAGGTGTGTAAACGGGCGTACCGGTGAGAGAACGTAAGTGTATCCCTACTCCAACTATAGAAGGGCCTTACAAGATCAAGGTAAGACAAATCAAGCTGAAAATGTTGTTTCCTTTTCTATCACAGCAATGATTCAGAGCCCACGCTCCCCACGGGAACCATGAGGCTTTATATTTAGCCTTTTTAACGTAAGTCCTTGAGCGCTCTTTATTTGTTTGTCTCTGTCTAAACTTTTACAAATATACGCGCACTGCACTAGAAATGTTTGATAGAAGTGTGAATCATCACGTATGCCCTTATTGTATTGCCAACAGACAGGCACAACTAATGCACGTGATGCGAGAATATTAATAATAATTATTTTCGCCAAATCAACAATGCATGCCCTATACATGGGTTGAGACATGCAAAAACCACCCTCAACAACCCACAAT
The DNA here is from genome assembly GCF_964204655.1 of Triturus cristatus. Classification (NCBI taxonomy): domain Eukaryota; kingdom Metazoa; phylum Chordata; class Amphibia; order Caudata; family Salamandridae; genus Triturus; species Triturus cristatus. The sequence continues at coordinate 752,920,518 of NC_140593.1, read as the reverse complement.
AGATTGCATGCAACAACTCACATTGCATGTCGCATACCATAATAAGTGAGCGTGGAGAGTTAATGGGAATAATTCCAATAGAAAGTTTCTTTTTTCGGATTTTACTTTTACAGATCCGAATCATCCTTCAAGAACGGCTTGAAGGCACAACAAACTAGTCTCTAATAAAGGTGTAGTACACAGAGGTTCAGGGTGTGAGTGCACCTTAGCGAGTGCAGACCCCCCGTTCCTCAAATTCCTGGTCCTGACGAAAACCTAAGAATTACTAGAAAGGTTGAAACATGTTGACCACACACACATACCAACACTGATATCACTGGCCATTAATACCAGTTACGATATCTATTCACAGGTTATAATCGTGCCAAGTGGCTTCATATTAAATTATTAGGAAGCACACCGCTGACACTTTTAATATATCACTTTTATTTTTCATCATTCACGTTTTCACTCACCTACACACACGAAAACCTGCTCCGCTGGAATTCCAGGCGTCGAAGCACACCCTGATGGCATTCGGCGGTCAGGGTGGGACCCAGATGATGAAGCATGTCACCAACCAGGTTGGTGAGTGATGGGTCTTTTTCCAAATAGGAAATTCTTTTGCCCTGAATTATTCCTTTCTCTATCTCTCCCCCTTCTTTTCGATTGAATCTTTTTCGACTGCATCTCTCTCCCTCCTTTGTTTTATACTCATATCCAGACCGGGTGTTCGGGATCCTCATTACCCTCACTCTCTCTATTGTGTTTTTTTGGATGATTTAGCAGCGCACAGCTGCGAGAGTGTATGTATCTGTGACAGTGACGGCACAACAATGGGAGATAATCAAGGACTCATGTATAGCGCTGAAGATGTGGATGCTATATTAGCAGAATCATCAATATTTGCAGACCCTACCATTGCCCACACCATCTCCCAGTCAACTGACTGGGAAACACTCTCTGAGAAGAAGAGAAACAGAATTAGAACCATTTTACACGGTACAATTCTAACGTAATATTTACGCAACAACACTGCTCCCCAGGGCCTCTTGGTAACCAACGCCCCACGTATCTTTCTAGACGACCCAGTCTTCAGAAAGGATTGGGCTCAGATAGCCTGGCACTGCACACGAGACTGGCTAGTGCTCATTATAAAAACTGCAGTCAGACTATCTGAAGCCTTAATGGTTGAAATATAACTCACTGAAAATCACATTAAAACTCCCATTACAGGGTATAAAAAGAAACTAGAGGAAATCAATAAGGATCTTAATGAATACAAAGAAAATCTCACACAACAAAAAATACAGAAGTTTCATAAAGACCTTAAAAAATTCTCTTATATAAAAGCATACCCCTACTCTGACCCAGACTATGTAGCTAGTTCCAAACAAGACAGGAACATGGATCAATCCAGTGATGATTCTTCCATGAGCAGTGACTCCAGTTCCGGAAGTGGAAGAGGGAGACAAAGAGGACGAGGCAGAGGACAAAACCAGTGGCCCAACACTAATTACAAAATGAATCCCTACCAAAATCCCTCCCCTCCTCCCCCACAGCACTACCCAATGTATGGTTGGCAACCCCCTTTTCAACAACCGTTTTTCCCACAAAACACCTTCAGGCCTCCTTTTTTAGAGAGGGGAGGGAGAGGGAGAGGAAGACGGAGAGGGAACACACAGGGGCACTGGGAGGACGACGACAGTGTAGGCATAAATACCAGGAGCAAAACGATGGGGCAGGGCCCAGGAACAAGCAAGAGTTAGTAACTAACCTGTCCTCTAGAAACCTGACTGAGTCTGAGCAAAGTGTTCTAAACAAAGGATTGGGGTTCGTACCGACCCCTAGCCTTGATAGATTCAAGTTGCATGCAGAATTAGCAGGTTTCTTTAGAAAATTGAGATTAAAAGCCTTTTTTGAAAAGGAAGAGGTTGACGCAACATCCATCAGTACTTATCCTAATGTGACTAGTTTTAGAGGGAAATCTACTTTCATTCCACCTCCCCATACTACTCCTCCTGAGGTTCTAACTTTCGAACAGGCGGTCTACAATGACATAGAAAAACTTTCCCCAAAAAAACCTTTTATGAATATGACTAAAACTTAACAGGAATCCCTAATAGCGCTCTGTAATGACGACACCATCGTCATAAAACCTGCCGATAAAGGAGGTGGGATAGTCATAATGGACAAAACATCCTATCAGGCTGAGTGTAGGACACTCCTCGAAGACCGTAGCAATTATAAACCCCTCACCTCAGACCCTACTGTTGCACTGAAACAAGAAATTTCCAATCTTGTCAACAGCGCCGAGGAAAGAGGGTATATTTGCAAACATGAGGCTAATTTCCTAACCAGCAATGAAGGTAAAATACCTTACTTTTATGTACTTCCTAAGATGCACAAAAACAAATCTCCCCCACCAGGCAGACCCATCGTATCTGGGATAGGCTCTGTCCTCCAACCCCTTTCTGAATATAGTGACTTCTTCTTCAAACCCATGATACAGAAGACTTCCACATATCTGAGAGACACCAAAGATGTCCTCAATGTATTAAAAGACATCGAGACTAATGAAGAAACTATCCTTGTCAGTTTCGACATAGAAAGCCTGTATACTAATATCCCTCAAGAGGCTACATTGGCAGTCTTAGCAAAAAGCCCTGGAGAACGCCACTTGGGACCATAATGTCCCAAGAGATTTTGTCCTCAAATGCGCAGAACTCGCCCTAATGAAGAATTACTTTGAATTTGAAGGTCAACTTTACCTCCAAACAGGAGGTACATCTATGGGGAGCATTTTTGCTCCTAGTGTAGCGGGCCTCTATGTTTTTGATTTTGAGGAACAATTTATTCTCGGGGCTAACAGACCCTTCTCCAAGTACCTCAAACTTTGGCGAAGGTATATAGATGATGTACTGGCAATCTGGCAAGGCCCAATGACAACATCGCAAGATTTCATCTTTTGGCTCAACACCTGTGACCCCCATCTACAATTTACACACAGCATTGATAAAACCACTATGATATTTTTAGATGTGGAAATCCACAATGAAAACAACAAACTTGAAACAAAAACTTATACCAAGCCAACATCCAAAAACAATCTACTACAATATGATAGCTTTCACCCGAGAGCACTAAAAGAAAATCTACCCTATGGCCAGTTCCTTCGATTAAGAAGGAACTGTAGCAAACTGACAGACTACAAAACACAGGCCTCTTCTCTCTCCAAAAAGCTTTCAGAAAGAGGTTACCCTCCGCATATCTTGGACAAGCGCCAAAAACGGGCGAGAAACCAACCCCGAGATGCCCTATTAGAAGAAACCAGTAGACCGACACAGAAACCACCTCTCACCTGTGTGACAACCTATAATATTATGTCGAATCAGGTGACGAACACCATCAGAAAAAGATGGTCAATCCTAAACACTGGCAATCTGCAATGGGAGAAGCCTTTATTCTCAAACAAACGAGCAAGAAGCCTAAAGGACTCACTGGTTAACACTCGACCGAAGAAAATCACTGCAGTTGATGCAGCCACAGTCCTGACCTTTTGGGGACTACCAAAAGTTACAGGTCACTATCCCTGTGGGAACTGCTCAGTATGTCACCTCACTACACACACCAAAACACTGACACTGGAAAACAACAAGATCTGGACACAAAAAACCATACCAATTGCAACAGTTGCAATGTAGTCTACCTCATAACATTCCCCTGTAATCTACGTTATGTAGGCATGACCACTCGTAAAGTTAAACAACACATAACAGAGCATCGTAGTACTATCCGATGCAAGAAAGCGACTACTAAATTGACTGAACATTTTATCAGCAATAACCACACTCCAAATGATATGATTTGGACTGTTATTGAATCTGTCGAAAGTCAGAATACACTCTTTGAATAGGAACAAAGATGGATGTATCGTCTGTCAACCCACATAACAGGGCTAAACGACAATATACCATGGAACTCAGTACTTAGTAGATGAATTTGGTCTCTGTTATCTCTTCTTCTCAGTTTATAGTTATAACACACACCAAGGTTTCAATCAGAATCCATTGTTACCTTTTCTCTGCAATATACCTCTTTACTGCAGAACCTTTATTATTTACACAGGTTACTGAATTTTAAGCTGAGCCCTATGACTCAGCAAACATCTGCAAATAAACACCTCTTTATTGCAGAACCCTTATCACTTTTCACAAAATACAGAATTTTACCTTGATCCCTATGACCCAATTAAACCACACCCCAAGTCACAAGGGCGGAAGCATTTTCTCTCAAATACCGACCGTGATAGACACGGCGCCAGCATTCGGTAACTGTGGGACCCCGAAGTAGGTGTGTAAACGGGTGTACCGGTGAGAGAACGTAAGTGTATCCCTACTCCAACTATAGAAGGGCCTTACAAGATCAAGGTAAGACAAATCAAGCTGAAAATGTTGTTTCCTTTTCTATCACAGCAATGATTCAGAGCCCACGCTCCCCACGGGAACCATGAGGCTTTATATTTAGCCTTTTTAACGTGAGTCCTTGAGCGCTCTTTATTTGTTTGTCTCTGTCTAAACTTTTACAAATATACGCGCACTGCACTAGAAATGTTTGATAGCAGTGTGAATCATCACGTATGCCCTTCTTGTATTGCCAACAGACAGGCACAACTAATGCACGTGATGCGAGAATATTAATAATAATTATTTTCGCCAAATCAACAATGCATGCCCTATACATGGATTGAGACATGCAAAAACCACCCTCAACAACCCACAATAGATTGCATGCAACAACTCACATTGCATGTCGCATACCATAATAAGTGAGCGTGGAGAGTTAATGGGAATAATTCCAATAGAAAGTTTCTTTTTTCGGATTTTACTTTTACAGATCCGAATCATCCTTCAAGAACGGCTTGAAGGCACAACAAACTACTCTCTAATAAAGGTGTAGTACACAGAGGTTCAGGGTGTGGGTGCACCTTAGCGAGTGCAGACCCCCCGCTCCTCAAATTCCTGGTCCTGACGAAAACCTAAGAATTACTAGAAAGGTTGAAACATGTTGACCACACACACATACCAACACTGATATCACTGGCCATTAATACCAGTTACGATATCTATTCACAGGTTTTAATCGTGCCAAGTGGCTTCATATTAAATTATTAGGAAGCACACCGCTGACACTTTTAATATATCACTTTAATTTTTCATCATTCACGTTTTCACTCACCTACACACACGAAAACCCGCTCCGCTGGAATTCCAGGCGTCGAAGCACACCCTGACGGCGGTCAGGGTGGGACCCAGATGATGAAGCATGTCACCAACCAGGTTGATGAGTGATGGGTCTTTTTCCAAATAGTAAATTCTATTGCCCTGAATTATTCCTTTCTCTATCTCTCCCCCTTCTTTTCGATTGAATCTTTTTCGACTGCATCTCTCTCCCTCCTTTGTTTTATACTCATATCCAGACCGGGGGTTCGGGATCCTCATTACCCTCACTCTCTCTATTGTTTTTTTTTGGGTTATACATCTGCACCTGCAAAACTTGTTTTTGAGCTGACGAAACGTGAGGGTTACACTGTAGCCTAGTTCAAGGATTTCTGCAAGGGGTTTGAGTTTTCTTCTAAAGGCTTTACCTGGAAGGTGGAACTTTAAAAAGCACTGAGGGCTGGGATAAAAGCTTGTGATGTGGCACCAGAGGAGGAGGTGGATGAGTTACTGGATGATGATAAGGAGCTGGACCAGGATTCACTGGAGAATCTGAGACTGCCATTGGGACATGGGGCCATTATCATGCGAGGAGAAGGGCCCCCCCCCCCACCAGGGCAGGGAGCAGTGTATCGTCCAGGGGCCTGTCCCAAGAGGAACTGGAGGTAGGAAAGAAAGCTCAAGTTGGAGCTGGCAAAATTAAAAATGGAAAGAGAGAAAGCTTAGATGGTAAAGGAGACATCTTTGATAGAGAAAGAGACTGCCCAAGGGGGCAGATCAAAAAAAGATGAACCATAAGCTAAGCCTCAGACGGCTGGACATCATGGCAATGGAAGTGGAGTGTAGCACTAATGGTGGCAGCGTACCAGCAGTGTACATTGGAGAAGGGAAAGTCTGCATCACAAAAGATTTGGTATCATGTTATGTGGTGGGGATGACGTTGATAAGTGGTTCTCAGCCTATGAGGTTGCTCTAAGGGTACACAAGATTCCTGAGGAATATATGGGGGGTAGTTTGTGGAGATATATTCCCACAGTGGTTAGGGACATACTCCTGACCCTATCGGTGGAGGACCAGACACACTACACTCCCAAGTGGGCCGTACTTATCAATATGTTTGGATTAACCCCTAAGAGATACAGAAAGAGATTCAGGAATAGCCACAAACCTTCCACACAGACCTGGGTGGATTACCTTGATTATTCCAGCAAGACTCTGAAGGGCTGGGTGAGCGACAGTAAGGTAAATGATTTTGATGGGCTGTAAAATCGAATTATCAGAGAGCACATGCTTGAAATTTGTTAACCAGAGCTGTGACTGCAACTAGTGGACAGTAAGCTGGCGCACCCCAGGAAGCTTGCAGAAGAAGCAGACTTCTGGGTCAGCAGTAGAGTATTCAAAAAGGCTTCTGGGGGGGCCTCCCATAAGGGTGGTCAGGGTTCCCACCAGAAGAAAAAGGGGACAGATAAAAAGAAGATGATCTCGCAAGGCCCACAAAACAGTGCTCAAGAGAAGGGGTCCCAATTTCCATCTGGACACTTGAAAAAGAGCTTCCCTGAAAGTGTCAGAACAAGCCAGTTAAGTGCTGTGAGTGATACGAGTATGGGCACTAGAAGCGGGATCCCAAGTGTCCCAAGTGGTCACTGCCTACCAGTGGAGGTCAGACACCAGGCATTGCGAGTGGAGTGCTTGAAGAGGAGTTTGTCCCAGGTAGTGGGGGTACTCAGTGAGGTTACCCGAGTGTCATGGGCGATGTGGAGATGGTCACAAAATCCCAAATGTCATTAAATACTGACCAAGTATAGCCAATGGATTTTCATCAATAGGCTAGGTGGTGAGGCTCTGAGGAACACAGGTGCCAGTATGACAATGTTAAGGAGTCAGCTGGTGGCCCGAGAGCAGATTTTACCCAATGTATTCCACCAGGTTGTGGTAGTAGACAACCATGAGGGTCACTAACCAGTGGCCCTTGTTCCATTTGAGTGGGGGATCTCATGACGTCTGAATGAATCTGCAACCCCTGCCGTGCCTGTGGATTGATTACTAGGGAATGACCTAGAGCACACTACCTGGAAGGAAATGAAGCTCAAGTCAAACCTGGAAATTATGGGGGTATCTGGGTGGGTGTGTGCAACCACCAGGTCCATGATTACCCGGGAAGGGAGGGAAGAAGGTCTGGAGCCTGGAAGAATGACCCAGACATCTGCCAAGAAAAGGAAGGGAAAGGGGAGTGGAAAACCAGCCCCTGAGTGTCTCCCAACTCAGGTAGATGGAGCACCGGAGGAGGCCACACCAGAGTCGAGTGCCTTCCTACTGGGGCTGGCTCACAAAACTTGCCTGACAGGACAATCTGAGCCAGGGCAAGACCTGTGCCAGGCATGTCCTCCACTTTTACTGGCTCCAGAATGAAGGCCTCTTCAAATGCCTACTGTAGAACCTGCTTGACCTGCCTGGCAAGTCGGAAGACAGCGCAGAAGCTCTATGCTCCCCTTACTTGCTTAACTGCCATTGGCACTCCCTTTGAGAGGGTAGGCGCCGTCATTGTCGGGCCCATTGATCCCCAGACCACCTCTGGTGGCAGGTGTATCTTGGTTCTGGTAGATCATGCCAATAGGTACCCGAAAGCCACAACTCTGAGGTCTCCTACTGCACCTGCAGTGGCTAGGGCCCTGGTGGAGATTTCTAGCCAAGTGGGTTTCTCGAAGGAAGTGATGTCTGACAGGGGCACCATCTTTATTTCTGCTTACATGCAATCAATGTTTAAAGATTGTGGAGTTACTTGTAAGTTTTCCACCCCCTACCATCCACAAACCAATGGGCTTGTTGGGAGATTCAACAAGACCCTGAAAGGCATAATCAGGAACCTGCCTGAGGCGTAAGTGGGACATCCTTCTGCTATGCCTACTCTTTGCTTATAGAGAGGTACCACAGAAGGGGGTTGGGTTTAGCCACTTTGACCTTATGTACGGTCATCCTTTACAGGGACCTCTCAGTCTGGTGAAGGAAGAGTGGGAGCAAGCTCGGAAGAAACCAGCCCAGGATGCAGTTAGCTACACGGTGACCTTCAGAAGCCAGATGGGCAAGTTGTGGAATCAAGCTTAAGACAACTTAGAGGTCAGCCTGGAAGTCATGAAGCAGTGGTATGACCAAACGGCTGTCCCTCTGGAATTGCAATCTGGACAAAAAGTGTGGGTAATGGAGCCCGTGGAGCCTGGAGCCCTCCAAAACTACTGACCTGGGCCGCACAACTTTGAGAGGAAGGAGGAGGCAACCTGCTTGGTGAACCTCAAGCCCCTGGACAACATCAAGGGCTCTCCACCTCAACCGTCTCAAACTTTACTTGGAGAGGTCTGAGGTCACCATGATGTTGGTGACAAATGGAGAAGAGGAAGAAGAGTCAACCTCTCCCTGACCTCTTAGCCTCCAATGAGAAGGATGGGTCAGTGGAAGGTGTAAACCTTTCCCCTACCCTGACATCTGAAAAGCTAAGGGACTGTCACCAGTTTCTCAGACAATGCCCCTCTCTGTTTTCCCTCACCTCTTGGGTTATACACTTGTATGACCATGCCATTAACACAGGAGACAGCACCCCGGTCAGAAATAACATCTTTAGGCTGTCTGACAAAGTAAGGGCTAGCATTAAGGAAGGGATTTCCAGAATGCTAGAATTAGGGGTGATTGAACCTTCCTAGTAGCCCTGGTCCTGTTCTTTGATGATGGTACCAAAAGCTGCCCCAAAGGGCACTATACCCAAACTCATGTTGTGTGTAGATTACAGGGGGCTCAATTCAGTCACCAAGACTGATGCTCATAGCAATCCATGTGCACATGAGCTGATTGACAGATTAGGGGCTACTCAGTTCCAGAGTACTTTAACCTTACTTCAGGATAATGGCAGATTGCCCTAACCGAAAGAACTAAATAGAGGACAGCCTTCTTCATTCCAGAGGGCCACTATCAATTTAGAGTGATTCCCTTTAGAGTCAAAAACACCCCTTCCACCTTCCAGAAGCTGGTGAACCAGGTTTTGGCTGATATGGAGGCCTTCAAAGCTGCTTACTTGGATGACATAGCTGTCTTCCGTAGCAGCTGGAAGGGCCACCTCTTTCACCTCCTGTAAGTGCTTCAGACCTTGCGTAAAGCAGACCTGACTATCAAGGCCAGTAAGTGCCAGTCAGGGCAAGGGTCTTTGGTGTACTTGGGATACCTGGTGGGCAGGGGTAAGGTGCATCCTCTAGATCAAGATAGAAACCATCATGACGTGGAGCCCCCAAAGACTCAGACAGAGGGGAGATCCTTCTTAGGCCTCATTAGATATTACAGGAGGTTTGTCAAAGGCTAAGTGACTGTTGTTGTCCTCTTGACCGAGCCGACCTCAAAGAAGCAGCCCATGAATGTGATTTGGACAGAGACATGCAAAAATACATTTGACTTCCTGAAGCAGACCATGCGCACAGCCCCTTTGCTCAAGGCTCCTAACTTTTCCAAATAATTCATAGTCCAAACTGATGCCTAATAGCATGGTATAGGGGCAGTACTGTCACAGCTTAGTGAAGGGGGCCCAGACCAACTTGTAGTGTTCATTTCCCAGAGGTTACTTCCCCGGGAACAGAGGTGGAGTGCTATTGAGTGGGAAGCCTTTGCTGTGGTCTGGGCACTGAAGAACTTGAGACCATACCTGTTTGGGACTCACTTCCAGATTCGGACAGACCACATGCCCCTTAGGTAGCAAATGCAAGTGAGGGGTGAGAATCCAAAATTGTTAAGGTGGGTCATCTCCCAAGAGGGAATGGACTTTACGGTGGAACACAAACCTGGGTCTGACCACACCAAAGCTGATGGTCTCTTTGGGTTCTTCCACCTTAGTGATGAGGTTTTCCAAGAGATTGGGTAGCTCTCCCCACGTTCAGCTGGGGGGACATGTATTAGACCTGTCAGTCATAGGGATGTCTGCCGCCAAACCTTTTGCCTGTTTTGCCTCACTTTTTGCTGATCTGTTTTTGTTGGCCTCAGAACTCTGGGCACTTCACCACTTCTAAAAAGTGCAAAAGTACATGTGCTCAATCCTATAAACATGGTAACATTTGTTTATCCACAATTGCCTTATTTCATTTACGTAGAAGTCCCTAGTAAAGTGCGCTGTATGTGCCAAGGGCCGGTAAATTAAATGCTACTAGAGGGCCTGCAGCACCGATTGTGTCACCCACTTAAGTAGCCCTTTAAACATGTCTTAGGCCTGCCACTGCAGAGCCAGTGTGTGCAGTTTTACAGCAATGTCGACTTGGCATTTAAAACCCATTGCCAAGCCTTAAACTCCCCTTTTTACCCTTATGTCACCCCTTAGCTAGGCCCTAGGTAGCCCATAGGGCATTGTGCTGTGTAAGTTAATGGCAGGACAAATACTCTTTAGTTTAACATGTCCTGGTAGTGAAGAATTCCCAAATTTGTTCTTCGCTACTGTGGGGCCTTCCCCACTCACGGGTTAACATTGGGGATTTCTTATTATATTTAATACGTGTTATTCCTGATTAAGAAGGAGTAGAACTATCATATTTGGTACCTACAGACTTTCAATAATAAACCCTCTTTAATGGGCAAGTTGGATATCTTATTACAACTTTAAAAAGGTCCCTTTGAGAAAGTTGCAATTTTTCTGCTATGAAGCTGTGAGCCTGCTGCCTATCTTCAATAGACGTCTCGGGTGGGTGATAGCTTGGCCTTGTGCATTCCCTCTAGACAGCTACACATAAAGGGAGCTTAGGTGTGACTGATGGGAAACAGCCTTTACAACAAGGTTTTTACTATGTTGTACCTTTACCACACATTTTTTACCATGCATGTTTTTAGACCGCATATGCTTTTATTTGGGGTAGTTCTCGTTTAGGCCCCTGTAACTTTTTGTCCACATAAGGTATCTACGCCAATTTAGCATCCTTTTCTTCCAACATTATGGGGATTTTAAAGGTATCCAGGGTTTGTTGATTCCCCTGGAGGGGACCCAGATATTAGCCGAAATACAGCTACATTCTTTGGGGGGGGGGGGATGAAAAAAAAGTGCTGCAGAAGAAAGTGTATGGTTTGTTCCCTGCAAATGGTATCAACAAAGGGGTTGTGCTGCTGAAATCACAATCTTCCCAGCTTTCAGGGACAGACAGACTTTTGTCAGAAAACCAAAATGTTTTCCACAGTTTTTCCCATTCTACTGGGACATAGCCTATTTTTACTATTTTATAGGCTTTCAACCTCCTTCCAGTTAGTGGTAGAAATGGGTATGAACGGCATAATGGGTCCTATACATTTTGGAAAAGTAGACACAATTCTGATTTCAGCAAGCGGCCATTTGTGTACATTCTTTGAGCTTTTTTTTAATAGAAACTAACAGTTGAAATTAAGAAAAATTGAAAATAAGTTTAAAAAAAAGACAATTTGTGCCAACGTTTTCACCTGTAACTTCTTCTAAGTATGCCAGATTTTATAAAGCAATATACTGTTACATATGCTGGATCCTTCGGGTTGTGGGGATATATAGGACTTGTAGTTTCACCAAGAACCAGAGGAACCCAGAGCCAATAACTGAGCTGCGTCTTGCAATGGTTTTTAATTGTGTACCAGGTATGTAGCAAGTCATTTGGTAACCTATAAAGAGTGAAAAATGGGTATCAAGGACACCTATGTATTTCCAAAATGGGAACAAAATATAGAGTTTAGAAGCAGTAGCTATTTGCACATCTCCGAAATTGTGGGTACCCATTCTAGCATGTGAATTATAGGACATTTTTCAAAGTGACTTCTTTTTTCACATTTTCTTACATTTGGAAGGCAGACATGAATAGAAAGTCAATAGGTAATACCAGTTGCTCTACAATTCTGTGTTCCCCTATGTCTCCCGATAAAATTGGTACCTCACTTGTGTGGGTAGGCCTAGAGCCCGTGACAGGAACCTGCCCAAAACGGAACATGGACACACCACTTTTATAGTGAAAACAGACCCAATTTTTTCAAAGTGCCTAGCTATGGATTCTGAACCCTAGCTCTGCCGGCACCTAGGGAAACCTAGCAAACCTATACATTTATGAAAACTAGACACCCAGGGAATTCAGGAGGGGGGGACTTATGTGGCTCTCACCAGGTTCTGTTACCCAGAATCCCTTGCAAACCTCAAACTTTGTCACAAAAAATGCATTTTCCTCACATTTCTGTGATGGAAAGTTCTGGAATCTGTGCGGATCCACAAAATTCTACCCATCCCACATTCCCCAAAAGTCTTCCGATAAAAATGGTACCTCACCTGTGTGGTTAGGCCTAGTGCCCGCGTCCGGAAACAGTACAAAATTCAAAAAGGGCATACCACATTTTTACAGTGAAAACTGACCCTTTGTTGCAAAGTGCCGGCACCTTGGGAAACCTAGCAAACCTATACATTTGTGAAAACTAGACACCCAGGGGAATATAGGAGGGGTGACTTGTGTGGCTCACACCAGGTACTGTTAACGAGAATCCCTTGCAAACGTCAAACTTCATAAAAAAACATTTTCCCCACATTTCTGTAATGGAAAGTTCTGGAATCTGCATGGGTCCACAAACTTCCAACCGGCTCGCATTCTCCAAAGTCTCGCGATAAAAATGGTACCTCACTTGTGTGGGTGGGTCAAGTGCCCGCAGCAGGGAAGGGCCAAAAACGTATTGTGGAGACATCAAAATTACCTATCACAAAACAACCTGGTTTTACAAAGGGGCACGCCTGGGTTTTTGGCCCCATGCTCGGGGGACATCTAGGGAAACCTACCGAACCAAGACATATTTGAAAATTAGACACCCATGGTAGTCTAGGAAGGTGTGGCTTGCATTGATCCCCCAACATTTTCCTAACCAGAATCCCCTGCAAACCTCAAATTTAGCTGAAGAAATCAAATGTTTCTAAAATTTCTGTGTAGGATCACTGGGCTCACACAAACTTCCTACCACCCAGGGTTCCCCCAGGTCTCCCAATAAATATGTTACCTCACTTGTGTGGGTGGGCCAAGTGCCAAAACATATTGTGGAGACACCAAATTACCTATCACAAATCTACCTGGTTTTGCAAGGGGGTAACATGTTTTTTTGGCCCTGGGCTCCGTGGCCATCTAGGAAAACCTACCAAACCCACATATTTCTTAAAACTAGACACCCGGGGAGTCCATGGAAGTATGGCTTGCGTGGATCCCCCAATGGTTTCCTACCCAGAATCCCCTGCAAACCACAAATTTCACCGATCCAGCACAAATGTCCTACCACCTAGTGTTCCCCTTGGTCTCCCGAGTAAAATGATACCTCACTTGTGTAGCTGTCTAATGCAGAATTGGCTAAAAACATACTTTAAAAAAAATGTAGTGCTCAGAATCCCTTGCAAACCTCAAACTTTGTCACAAAAAATGCATTTTCCTCACATTTCTGTGATGGAAAGTTCTGGAATCTGTGCGGATCCACAAAATTCTACCCATCCCACATTCCCCAAAAGTCTTCCGATAAAAATGGTACCTCACCTGTGTGGTTAGGCCTAGTGCCCGCGTCAGGAAACAGTACAAAATTCAAAAAGGGCATACCACATTTTTACAGTGAAAACTGACCCTTTGTTGCAAAGTGCCGGCACCTTGGGAAACCTAGCAAACCTATACATTTGTGAAAACTAGACACCCAGGGGAATATAGGAGGGGTGACTTGTGTGGCTCACACCAGGTACTGTTAACGAGAATCCCTTGCAAACGTCAAACTTCATAAAAAAACATTTTCCCCACGTTTCTGTAATGGAAAGTTCTGGAATCTGCATGGGTCCACAAACTTCCAACCGGCTCGCATTCTCCAAAGTCTCCCGATAAAAATGGTACCTCACTTGTGTGGGTGGGCCAAGTGCCCGCAGCAGGGAAGGGCCAAAAACGTATTGTGGAGACATCAAAATTACCTATCACAAAACAACCTGGTTTTACAAAGGGGCACACCTGGGTTTTTAGCCCCATGCTCGGGGGACATCTAGGGAAACCTACCGAACCAAGACATATTTGAAAATTAGACACCCATGGTAGTCTAGGAAGGTGTGGCTTGCATTGATCCCCCAACATTTTCCTAACCAGAATCCCCTGCAAACCTCAAATTTAGCTGAAGAAATCAAATGTTTCTAAAATTTCTGTGTAGGATCACTGGGCTCACACAAACTTCCTACCACCCAGCGTTCCCCCAGGTCTCCCAATAAATATGTTACCTCACTTGTGTGGGTGGGCCAAGTGCCAAAACATATTGTGGAGACACCAAATTACCTATCACAAAACTACCTGGTTTTGCAAGGGGGTAACATGTTTTTTTGGCCCTGGGCTCGGTGGCCATCTAGGAAAACCTACAAAACCCACATATTTCTTAAAACTAGACACCCGGGGAGTCGATGGAAGTATGGCTTGCGTGGATCCCCCAACGGTTTCCTACCCAGAATCCCCTGCAAACCACAAATTTCACTGATCCAGCACAAATGTCCTACCACCTAGTGTTCCCCTTGGTCTCCCGCGTAAAATGATACCTCACTTGTGTAGCTGTCTAATGCAGAATTGGCTAAAAACATACTTTAAAAAAAATGTAGTGCTCAGAATCCCCTGCAAACCTTAAATTTAGCACAAAAAAATCTAATTTTCCTCACTTTTCTGTGTGGAAAAGTTGTGGGATCACTGTGCCAGCACAAATCTCCCACCACCCAGCGTTCATCCAGGTCTCCTGATCAAAATGGTACCTCAGTTGTGTGGGTAGGCATAGTGGCCGCAACAGGTCATGGCTCAAATCATACTGTGGAGACTTCAAAATTACTTATCATAAAACAACCTGGTTTGCGGGGGGCACCTGGGTTTTTGGCCCCGGTCTCGCGGCCATCTAGGGAAACCTACCAAATCCACACATTTCAGAAAACTAGACACCCTGGGGAATCCGGTGAGGTATGGCTTGCATGGTTCTCTTAACTTTTTCCACACATCTATGCTATACCCTTAATCCCTATGTTTTTGGCCCTTCCCAGTCACAGGCCCTTGGCCCACCCACACAAGTGAGGTATCATTTTACTCGGGAGAACAAGGGGAACGCTGGGAGGTAGGATATTTATGCCGGCATGGTGATTCCACATGATAATGTGGGAAAAATTATTGTTTCAGCTAAATTCAGGTTTGCCGGGGATTCTATGTAGGGAAACGTTGGGGGATCGACACAAGCCATACCTCCCTAGACTCCCCAGGGTGGCTAGTTTTCAGAAATGTGTGGGTTTGGTAGGTTTCCCTAGATGGCCGCCGAGCCCGGGGCCAAAAACCCAGGTGACCCCCCCTTGTTTTGGGCCCTTGCCTGTCGCGGGTACTTGGCCCACCTACATGAGTGAGGTACTATTTTTATCGGGAGACCTGAGGACTGCTAGATGGTATGAAATTTGTGTCACCCTAGTGAACCTACAACCTTTCAACACAGAAATTTGAGAAAACATTTTTTTTTCTGCTAAATTTGAGGTTTGCAGGGGATTCTGGGTAGGAAAACATTGGGGGTCCACACAAGCCATACCTCCCCGAACTCCCCCAGGTATCTAGTTTTCAAAGATATCTGGGTTTGGAGGTTTCCCTAGATGGCCACCAAGAGCAGGGCCAAAAACCCAGGTGATCCCAGGTAATTTTGATGTCTCAACAATATGTTTTTGGCCCTTCCCTACTGCAGACACTTAGCCCACCCACACAAGTGAGGTACCATTTTATTGGGAGAATTTGGACAATATGGGGTGGGTGGAGGTTTGTGGACCCACACACTTTCCAGAACTTTCCATCACAGAAATGTGGGGGAAATGTTTTTTTTTCCCACAAAGTTTAAGGTTTGCAAGGGATTCTGGGTAACAGAACCTGGTGAGAGCCACACAAGTCACCCTCTCCTAGATTCCCCTGGGTGTCTAGTTTTTAAAAATGTATAGGTTTGCTAGGTTTCCCTAGGTGCCAGCAGAGCTAGTGTTCAAAATCCACATCTAGGCACTTTCCCAAAAAAAGGTCTGTTTTCACTGTAAAAATGTGGTAGATTCACGTTGTGTTTTGCAAGTGCTCACATGCGCACTTGCATGAAACCATTCCGTCTTGAGCACAGAAGGGGTTAAGATAAGTGCGAGGGTGGGTGGGGTGTCTCACCTCACAAGTACATTGTTTATATATTATCTACTGGCGGTCGCCAGTAGATAGTTATAGTTAGGACCTAGTTTCCATATGAAAAGCGTTTATTGTTTTCCCAATAACTTTGGCGGCAGTTGACGAATCTTCACGAAATTTTCAAAACTTATGGCTCGCTTTGGTCAGCTCCAATCCTGAAAGTTTCGGGGTGATTTGCCGAGCAGGGGCAGAGAAAAAAGGGGGGTCCAGAAACGTGTTTTTTCCATAGGAAACTTTAGACAAGGCTACAGCTCGAACTGCTGAACGTGATTACACCAAATTTGGCAAAAAGGTAGTGTGTGGTTCAGAAAGCGTCCTTTTTTTTAAATGGTGTAAATCCGTTCAGTAGTTTTTGAGATATTGAAGGAAACAAATCTTTATATATCTGGGCGGGCCCTAACTACACAAGCACAAGCTTGACTCTAATTCGCTGCCAACACTTCAATCCAGGAAGTGTTGGCAGCCATCTTGGTGCAATGCTTTTTAGGTCCCTCCTAGCGATGCAGTACACACTACACAAACACCACTGCACTACCCTAAACACTAAAACAATACCCTAGCATAACCCCCTACACTACCCAAACACTACTGTACTACCCTAAACCCTAAAACACTACCCCAGCAGGACCCCCTACACTACCCAAACATCAATGCACTACCCTAAACCCTAAAACACTACCCCTATACTACACAAACACTACTGCACTACCCTAAACCCTAAAACACTACGCCCAGCACGACGATCCCCTACACTACCCAAACACCACTGTACTACCCTAAACCCTAAAACACTATCCCCAGCATGACCCCCTACACTAACCAAACACCACTGCACTACCCTAAACCCTAAAACACTACCCCTATACTACACAAACACTACTGCACTACCCTAAACCCTAAAACACTACCACCAGCACAACCCCCTACACTACCCAAACACCACTGCACTACCCTAAACCCTAAAACACTACCCCATCACAACCCCCTACAATACACAAACACCACTGCACTACCCTAAACCCTTAATCTACCCCCAGCACGGGCCCCTACACTACCCAAACACCACTGTACTACGCTAAACCCTAAAACACTACCCCCAGTATGACCCCCTACACTAACCAAACACCACTGCACTACCCTAAACCCTAACACACTACCCTCAGCATGACCCCCTATACTACCCAAACACAACTGCACTACCCTAAACCCAAAATCTACACCCAGTATGCCCCCTACACTACACAAACACCACTGCACTACCCTAAAACACTACCAACAGCACAACCCCCTACACTATCCAAATACCACTGCACAACCCTAAACCCTAACACACTACCCCCAGCATGACCCCCTACACTACCCAAACACAACTGCACTACCCTAAACCCTAAAACACAACCCCCTATACTACACAAACACCACTGCACTACTCCAAACCCTAAAACATTATCCCCAGTATGACCCCCTACACTACACAAACACCACTGCACTACCCTAAACCCTAAAACACTACCCTGTACACTACACAAACACCACTGCACTACTCTAAACCCTAAAACACTAAAACCAGCATGACCCCCTACACTACCCAAACACCACTGCACTATTCTAAACCATAAAACACGACCCCCTACACTACCCAAACACAACTGCACTACCCTAAACCCTAAAACACAACCCCCTACACTACAAAAACACCACTGCACTACCCTAAAATCTAAAACACTACCCCCAGCATGACCCCCTACACTACACAAACACCACTGCACTACCCTAAACCCTAGAACACTACCCCATCACGACCCCCTACAATACCAAAAAATCACTGCACTACCCTAAACCCTAACTCTACCCCCAGCATGACCCCCTACACTACCCAAAAACCACTGCACTACCCTAAACCCTAAAAAACTACCCCCAGCACGAACCCCTACACTACACAAACACCACTGCACTACCCTAAACCCTAAAACACTACCCCTAGCACGACGATCTCCTACACTACCCAAACACAACTGCACTACCCTAAACCCTAAAACACTACTCTCAGCATGACCCCCTACACTACCCAAACACAACTGCACTACCCTAAACCCTAGATCTACCCCCAGCATGACCCCTTACACTCCTCAAACACCACTGCACTACCCTAAACCCTAAAACACTACCCCCAGCATGATCCCCTACACTACCCAAACACAACTGCACTACTCTAAACCCTAAAACACGACCCCCTAAACTAACCAAACACCACTGCACTACCCTAAACCCTAACACACTACCCCCAGCATGACCCCCTACACTACCCAAACACAACTCCACTACCCTAAACCCTAAAACACTACTCTCAGCATGACCCCCTACACTACCCAAACACAACTGCACTACCCTAAAACCTATATCTACCCCCAGCATGACCCCTTACACTCCCCAAACACCACTGCACTACCCTAAACCCTAAAACACTACCCCCAGCATGATCCCCTACACTACCCAAACACAACTGCACTACTCTAAACCCTAAAACATGACCCCCTATACTACACAAGCACCACTGCACTACACCAAACCCTAAAACACTATCCCCATCATGACCCCCTAAACTAACCAAACACCACTGCACTACCCTAAACCCTAACACACTACCCCCAGCATGATCCCCTACACTACCCAGACACCACTGCACTACCCTAAACCCTAAAACACTACCCCCAGCATGATCCCCTACACTACCCAAACACAACTGAACTACTCTAAACCCTAAAACACGACCCCCTGTACTACACAAACACTACTGCACTACACCAAACCCTAAAACACTATCCCTAGCATGACCCCCTGCACTACACCAACACCACTGCACTACCCTAAACCCTAAAACACCACCCCCTACACTACACAAACACCACTGCACTACCCTAAACCCTAAAACACGACCCCCTACACTACCCAAACACCACTGCACTACCCTAAACCCTAACACACGACCCCTACACTACACAAACACCACTGCACTACCCTAAACCCCAAAACACGATCCCCTACACTACCCAAACACCACTGCACTACCCTAAACCCTAAAACACGACCCCCTACACTACCCAAACACCACTGCACTACCCTAAACCTTAAAACACGACCCCTACACTACACAAACACCACTGCACTACCCTAAACCCTAAATCTAACCCAGCACGTCCCCCTACACTACCCAAACACCACAGCACTACGCTAAACCCTAAAACACTACCCCCAGTATGACCCCCTACACTACACAAACACTACTGCGCTAACCTAAACCCTAAAACATTACCCCAGCACTACACCAACATGTTACAAACACAACTGCGCTACCCTAAACCCTAAAACAATACCCCCAGCACAACCCCCTACACTACCCAAACACCACTGCGCTACCCTAAACCCTAAAACACTACCCCAGCACGATCCCCTAGACTACACAAACACCACTGCGCTACCCTAAACCCTAAATCTACCCCCTGCACGACCCCCTAGACTATCCAAACACCACAGTGCTACCCTAAAACACTACCCCCGCACGACCCCCTACACTACCCAAACACCACTGAACTACCCTAAAACACTACCCCCAGCACAACCCTCTACACTACCCAAAAACCACTGCACTACCCTAAACCCTAAAACACTACCCCCAGCATGACCCTCTACACTCACAAAACACCACTGCACTACCCTAAACCCTAAAACATGACCCCCTACACTACACAACCACCATTGCACTACCCCAAACCCTACATCTACCCCAGCACGCCTCCCTATACTACCCAAACACCACTGCACTACCCTAAACCCTAAAACACTACCCCCAGCACAACCCTCTACACTCCCCAAACACCACTGCACTACCCTGAACCCTAAAACACTACCCCCAGCATGACCCTCTACACTACCCAAACACCACTGCACTAGCCTGAACCCTAAAACACTACCCCCAGCATGACCCCCTACACTACACAAACACCACTGCGCTACCTAAACCCTAAAACACTACCCCCAGTACGACCCCCTACACTACCCAAACACCAATGCGCTACCATAAACCCTAAAACACTACCACCAGCATGACACCCTACACTACCCAAACACCACTCTGCTACCCAAAACACCACCCCCTGCACGACCCCTCCTACACTACCCAAACACCACCGCACTACCCAAAACCGTAAAACACTACCCCCAGCACGACCCCTACACTACACAAACACTACTGCACTACCCTAAAACACTACAACCAGCACGACCCCCTAGAATACCCAAACACCACTGTGGTACCCTAAATCCTAAAACACTATCCCCAGCACGACCCCCTACACTACCCAAACAGTACTGCGCTAACCTAAACCCTAAAACACTACCCCACCACAACACCCTACACTACTGAAACATCACTGCAGTACCCTAAACTCTAAAACACTACCCCCAGCACGACCCCCTATGCTACGTTAACATCACTGCAGTACCCTAAACCCTAAAACACTACCACCAGCACGACACACTACACTACCCAAACACCACTGTGCTACCCTGAACCCTAACACACTACCCCCAGCACGACCCCCTACACAACACACACACTACTGCACTACCCTAAACCCTAAAACACTACCCCAGCACAACACCCTATAGTAACCAAACACAAGTGGGCTACCCTAAACCCTAAAACACTGCCCCCAGCATGAGACCCTACACTACCCAAACATCACTGCAGTACCCTAAACCCTAAAACACTATCCCCAGCACGACACCCTACTCTACCCAAACACCACTGCGCTACCCTAAACCCTAAACCACTATCCCCAGCACGACCCCATACACTAAACAAAAACCACTTCGCTACACTAAACCCTAAAACACTACCCCAGCACAACCCCCTATACTACCCAAACACCACTGCACTACCCTAAAACACTACCCCCAGCCCGACCCCCTACACTAACCAAACACCACTGTGCTACCCTGAACCCTAACACACTACCCCCAGCACGACCCCCTACACAACACACACTACTGCACTACCCTAAACCCTAAAACACTACCCCCAGCACAACACCCTATTGTAACCAAACACAATTGGGCTACCCTAAACCCTAAAACACTGCCCCCAGCATGACACCCTACACTACCCAAACATCACTGCAGTACCCTAAACCCTAAAACACTATCCCCTAGCATGACCCCCTACACTACCCAAACACCACTGTGGCACCCTAAACCCTAAAACACTATCCCCAGCACGACCCCCTACACTACCCAAACACCACTGTGCTACCCTAAACCCTAAAAACACTACCCCACCACGACACCCTACACTACCCAAACATCACTGCGGTACCCTAAACTCTAAAACACTACCCCCAGCATGACCCCCTACACTACGTTAACATCACTGCGGTATCCTAAACCCTTAAACACTACCCCCAGCGAGACCCCCTACACTACCCAAACACCACTGCACTACCCTAAACCCTAAAACACTACCCCCCGCACAACACCCTTCACTACTCAAACACCACTGCGCTACCCTAAACCCTAAAACACTATCCCCAGCACGACCCATACACTAAACAAAAACCACTGCACTACACTAAACCCTAAAACACTACCCCAGCACAACCCCCTATACTACCCAAACACCACTGCGCTTCTCTTAAACACTACCCCAGCATTACCCCCTATACTACCCAAACACCACTGCACTACCCTTATCCCTAACACACTACCCTAGCATGACCCCCTACGCTACCCAAATACCACTGCACTACCCTAAACCCTAAAACACTACCCCAGCACGACCCCCTACACTACCCAAACACCACTGCACTACCCTAAAACCTAAATCTACCCCTAGCATGACCCCTACACTAGCCAAACACCACTGCATTACCCTAAACTCTAAAACACAATGCCCTACACTCCACAAACACCACTGCACTACCCTTAACCATAAAACACTACCCCCAGCGTGACCTCCTACACTAACCAAACTCCACTGCAATACCATAAACCCTAAAACACTACCCCTAGCACGACCCCCTACACTACCCATACACCACTGCATTACCCTAAACCCTAAAACACTACCCCAGCACAACCCCCTTTACTACCCAAACACCATTGCACAACCCTAAACTCTAATACACTACCCCCAGCACGACCCCCTTCACTACCCAAACACCACTGAACTGCCCTAAACCCTAAAACAATCCCCCCAGCATGACCCCTACACTACACAAACACCACTTCACTACCCTAAACCCTAAAACACTACCCCTAGCATAGCCCCCTTCACTACCCAAACACCACGGCACTACCCTAAACCCTAATACACTACCCCCAGCACGACCCCCTTCAGTACCCAAACACCACTGAACTACCCTAAAACACTACCCCCAGCACGACCCCTACACTACCCAAACACCACTGCACTACCCTAAACCCTAAAACACTGCCCCCAGCATGACCCCCTAGACTACACAAACACCACTGCACTACCCTAAACCCTAAAGCACTACCCCCAGCACAACCCACTACACTACAAAAACACCACTAACCTAAATCTTAAATAACTACCCCCAGCATGACCCCCTACACTACCCAAACAGCACCACACTACCCTAAAACACTCCCCCATCATGACCCCGTACACTACCCAAACACCAACACACTACCCTAAACCCTAAAACACTACCCCCAGCATGACTCCCTATGCTACCCAAACACCACCGCACTACCCTAAACCCTAAAACACAACCCCCTACACTACTCAAACACCACTGCACTACCCAAAATCCTAAAACACTATCCCCAGCATGACCTCCTACACTACCCAAACACCACCGCACTACCCTAAACCCTAAAACACTACCCCCAGCACAACCCCCTACACTACCTAAACACCACAAAACTACCCTAAACCCTAAAACACTACCCCCAGCACGACCCCTATACTACACAAACACCACTGCACTACCCTAAACCCTAAATCTACCCCCAGCATGACCCCCTACACTACCAAAACACCACAGCACTACCCTAAACCCTAAATCTAACCCGGCACGACCCCCTACACTACCAAAACACCACTGCACTACCCTAAACCCTAGAAAAGTAACCCCCACCACATGCCCAATCCCCCTTACCTGTCACTTCTAGTGGTTCCTGCTTCACATCGTCTCTGTGGGGCGGTGCATGTCGTTGTGAGGAAACGGAACAGCCTATGTTTCCTTACAACGACGTGGATCGTCTACAATATTTTTAGAACGCATGGTCATTTACCATACATCCCTTTACAACGAAATTCGTTGTAAAGGCATGCGTGGTAAATGACCATACGGTAAAAAAAAATGCGTATTAATGACTTCTCGATGTACAACGCATGCATGGTAATGCATGCGTTGTAATGGTATTGCGAAGTAAGAAAGTCGTTGTAACAGCTGTTTACTGATCGAAGCTGGCCCCTGTTCTTCAGTGAGTCTTTTATTTGATTAGGAGGAAGGAGTGTGTTTTTTTACCGAAAAGTGCATTCCCGGCTGTTGTATTGTGAAAGTGTCCGCGTGGCCTGGTTTCACTTCCGATGAGAGAGTGGAAGAGTCGGCTTCAATCTAAAGGAGTTCTGTTATTGGACGGGGCTGGCGCGACACGTCATCAGAAGACACAGCTAATGGAAAGCGTCCTCCCCGAAGTGTGGAGCAGTGCCATGAGAGGTCAACGAGTGTGCGTCCCACCGCAGTTTGGCCGTACTGTGCCGTTCTAGGTTACGGGAGGCAGATGCGGCATTCAACGCAGGTCCTCTTGTACACTAAAAAAGGACCAAACGATGCTTTCCTTTCTTTTCTACTTCTGCTGCACCATCTGTTCTGCCTCCTCTACTGCAAGTGGATCAACTTTGGCAAAACTAGAAGCCATAGTTGTATTAAAAATAAACAAACACACAAAAAGGTATATCAATATAAAGAGAAGCAAGAAACAGGTCTTCTCTCTATCAAGGACAAAAAGTAAGGGCAATATCAGAAGGATGGATCCTCCCTCTTTCACAATAAAATTGATTTAAACCAATCAGATTCCTTTTTTCTTTTGCTGACATGAAGTCACGTAGGGTACACGCACTCGTCACGCACCCTTCGCGCACCCGCGAAAATCATATATGTCATTATACACTATAAATAAACATTTCTATAAACTTTTAATAACTATATTAGCAAAACTGTTCAGTCTAATATCATATTCAAACTTTCTGTAGTCATTTTTTCAACTTTAAAAGTACGCCGAATTCTCGACTTCGGCTCGATCTCAGTGCGATCACGGCACGACCCTAGAAATACGCGTGGGGAGAGGTTGCGCACATTAAGCGGCTACACCGCACACTTTGTAACTTTACTTTAGTCAAAATTATATTGAAAATAATACTTTAAAAATACTTGTATTAATACATTTATACAAACACTTAAAGGAAAACTTTTATTTATAATTAATTGAAAGATATTTCATACTTTACAAATTACGCCAAAGTCGCGACCCCAGCGCGGCTTTTCAAAATGGCTACCGGAATGCGAGCAGCCATCGTGTAGGATGCGCGAAGTGTGCGTGACTTCTGTATAATATTAGAAAAAAAAAAAATGAATATAGTTTTCCTAACTAAAAGTTATTCACATTTTTTTTAAATATATAGATATATATGTATAGAAAATAAAAAAAAACATAGGATTGAGGTACATTAGACTTACAAATTTTCATTTAAAAAAACCTTTGAAATACACTGAAAAAACCATAGGTTTAAGGCACGTTATAGTTAGAAATTAGCATTTAAAAAACCATAGAAATTCACTGAAAAAAAACATAGGTTTCAGGAACGTTACAGTTAGTTGGACATTTCATTTGTACAAAACCAAGAAATTCCGATGTTATAGTTAGTTCAGCTAACTATAACTCGTGACCCCGCAATGCACTGCTGATGACGTCACATATTACATCATTCATGACATTGTCAGTGACATCACTGATGACATCTCAAATGACATGACTGATGACATCACTGATGACATCATCCACGTGAAAATCTGATGTACCTCCTCACACCTGAAAATAACCTTTGATACACCCACTCTAAAATACAGACTACCATTTTCGAAAAAATAGACACATCAATACCAATTACTAAATATGCGCTGACTGATTCATAGGTCTACACACGCATCCACTCATTCACCCATACAGTCACTCATACATGCAGTCACTCATCAATACAACACTATCATATGCACTCATACACCTATACAGACACTTACACACTGCCACATATCCAGAGTTACTCACACACCTAGTCAGGCATGCAAAGAATCAATCATACTTCCATTTACTCACCTATACAGTTATACAGACACCACCTCACTTATTCATACAGATACTAACACAGAATTACTCTCTCATAGAATCACTGATACAAATACACACTCATCCATGCAGCCACTCTCACAATTACTGACTCTCACATATAGTTATTTATATATACCATCACTCGCATATACTGCCTTTCACATATGTACTTACTTGCACATGTACCATTGAGACATCCATTCGCTCACTGACACACCCATACACACACACACACTCACCCACCCATACAGCTGTTTCCACATGCACTCTTGAACCCATACACCCTGTGAATCAAGCACTCACACATCTATGCACAGTCACACACCTCCCACCCACCCACCCACACTCAGCCAGCCATACAAATACTCATGCAAGCAATCAATAACCCATATAGACACTCCTGCAGCTACTCACCAACCCATGCAGCAGCTTACTAAACAGACTGACTGATTCAGACTTTCACACAGTTTAGTCACTAACCCATGTATTCAGAAAGACAAATTTAATCACTCACTTATACAGTCAGTCATGTACCTACTAAATCCTCCATACAGACACTTATACACCCACTCATTCTTCAATACAGCTTGGCATATATATAAAACAAATTTAAACTTTACGGAAACACACAGTCACTGAATGATGTCATCAGTGATGTCACTGACCATGTCATGAATGATGTAATATGTGACGTCATCAGTAGTGCATTGCGGGGGCGTGAGTTATAGTTAGCTGAACTAACTATAACACCGGAATTTCTATGGTTTTGTACGAGTGAAATGTCCAGCTAACTGTAACGTTCCTGAAACCTATGGTTTTTTAAGTGAATTTCTATGGAACGGAAATGGAAATGGAAAGATATTTGTGGAGCGCATGGCTACCTGGAAGCATCCCAGCACTAGTAACTGACACGGGTGGGGGACAGAGGGCTGGGGGAACAACATGGTCTTTAATTGCTTCCGGAAAGCCAGATGGTTAGGAATTGTGCGGAGGTGGAGAGGCAAGGAGTTCCAGAGTTTGGAAGCATTACAGGAAAAAAGCCTACCGCCACTCCTAGATTTCTTGATCCGAGGGATCTCTGCCAGGTACAGATCGTCTGATCGAAGATTCCGATTGGCTTTATATGGACGAATCATGGTGGAGATAATATGTGGACCAAGTCCCTGCATTGCCTTATGTACTAAGCACAGGGCCTTGAACCTAACCCGTTCCTGAACCGGGAGCCAGTGAAGGGAACAGAGGGACAGTTTTGCTGAGAGTCTATCGGTGGTTCACATCAGGAGTCTCGCTGCACTGTTCTGTACTGATTGGAGTTTTGTGACTGTGGAGATGGGGGCGCCCAAATACAGAGCATTTCCATAGTCCAATCTCGAGAGTATTAATGATTGGACCAGTACTTTCCTGGCCTCAAAAGGAAGGAGGGGCAGGACCTTTCGGGCCATTCTAAGTAAACCATAACAGAAGGCTGCTGTTTTTCTGGCCTGGGTCCTAAGACTCAGGTCTCGGTCCAGCCATACACCAAGGCTCTTAATTTCTGCTTTTGGGACTGGGGCTGGGCCCATGCTAGGGGGCCACATTGAGCTAGGATGAAAACAGAGTATTGCCCAAAATCATAATCAGTTTTGCCTCCGTTAAGCTTAAGCTGGGAGGCGTCCATCCAGCTTGAGATGTCATTTAGGCATGAGTAAAGGGCATGGGTTTTTATATCTGATTGGTTAAGCCCAACCACCAATTGTGTGTCATCGGCATAGGTAATCATCCGGATTCCATGGGGAGCTACTATGGCTGCTAGAGGGGACATATAAACATTAAAAAGAGTCGGGCTGAGTGATGAGCCCTGTGGCACACCACTCGACAGAAGGGTGTGTTTAGATACAATGTTTTCTTCAAAGACTTGAAAGGTTCTCCCCTCCAGGAAGGAGGATAGCCAGTGAAGCGCAGTTCCATCCACTCCTATGCTCCTGAGTAGCCGGATCAGAATCGAGTGATTCACTGTAACAAATGCGGCGCTCAGGTCCAGGAGTAGAATGGCCGCTGAGCCTTCTGAGTCCAGAATTTTCCTACTTTCCGCTACTACTGCCAGTAAAGCGGTTTCGGTACTTTGGCGCGGGCGGAACCCGGTTTGGGAGGAATGGAGCAGTCTGTGGCTTTCAAGAAACCCAGAAAGAGTTAGGTTTACGTGCTTCTCTGTTACCTTGCTTATGGCAGGCAGAAGGGATATAGGGCGATAGTTGCCCAATTCTACCGGGTCCTGATTGGGCTTTTTAAGTAGAGCTTTAACTCTCGCCCCTTTCCATTTGGTGGGAACTATTCCAGAGGCCAGCGAGGCATTGATCAGATTTATCAAGTTGGGGGCTATTATTGGGGTAACCTGTTTCAGAATGTTTAGTGGCGCTGGGTCAGTGGGAGAGCCACTATTTACCGTAGCCAACAGGGAGATGAAAATTTACTGGGACACGGGAGGGAAGGCCTCATGGATATATTCAGGGGGGTCTGAGTGGGAATCTGTCTTAGGGTGTGGGGATTTATCCTCCTCCCCCTTAGATGGGAGGGATTCCAGAATCCACTGGACTCGGCCAAGTTGTTGCACCGTTTACCAGAGGTGTCGGGGGCCGTTCTTGGGGAGGGGGCTTTGAGTAGTTTTTTATGATGTTAAAAGTTTCTTTGGGCGAGTTGGACGCTGCTAAAATTCTATTCTCATAGTAAGAGGCTTGGGCTTTTCTTAATTCATCTTTGTAGGCAAGAATGGCTAGCCTATAATCCTGTTTTTTTGAAGGAAAAAAATCTTTCCTCCAATTTCTTTCTTTCATTTTACATTGCTGCTTTAAGGTGCGCAATTCCGGCGAAAACCATTGGGCGTTATGAAGCCCCGCCGTTTTTTTTGTCTTGATCTTGGGGAGGACAACATTGAGTGACTCCTCTATCCAATCTAGAAAATCCTCATTGGCTTTGACCGGGCATGGATTTAGGCTGGGTTTGGTCCTTTCCAGCTCCGGGGACCATTTGGCTAGGGGGAGCTTGTTCCATGGGCGACCGAAGGCCCAGGAGGATTGCGTCCTGGGTCTAGTAGTCTGAGGCAACCAAAAAAGGTTTATCAGGAAATTATCCATCCATGGTAGTGGGGTAGGGTCAGTTACCTTAAGGTCAACTAGACTAGAGAATACCTGGTCAAGGAGGTGTCCTTTGGTGTGAGTAGTTTGGCTAATGTTTTGGGAAAGTTGAAAAGAGGAGAGATCTCTGGTCAGCTCGCAAGCATTAAAAGCTTGCTAATTGTCAAAATGGAGGTTAAAATCTCCAAGAATCATGAAGTTACTCGCCCCACTGACCCGGTTTATTGTAGCCTCGAGTAGTGATTTATTAAACGCCCCTATTGACCCCAGGGAACGATAGACCAGGATGCCTGTAAATGCGAGAAGTGGGGAAAATTCTATGGAGAAATGGACATTCTCGCAGTCTTCGAGAGGGTTGCCCAGGAGGCAACAGGTGAGCTGTTCCTTATGAACAATGGAAATCCCACCCCCTTTGCCTGTAAGTCGGTCACTTCTTTGTAACACAAAATCAGGGGGGGAGCGCTTGCGCAATATCTGGCTCTGAACTAGGAGTAAGCCATGTCTCCGTAAGGTAAAGTACATCGGGGTCATGGTCTCTGAGAAGCATCCAGATCTCTGCCGTATGTTTAGACAGGGACCTGCAATTGAGGAGTAGCATTCTAAATTCGTCCTTAGGGGAGGTATGATCTGTCCTGTGTGTGGTAAGGACATGCTTACATCTTGGGTAGTGATTGGGGATTTTAACAGGGGGAAAAACATGACCACACTTAGTTCCTGGGGCGCCATTTAGTGTCCTGAGCTGAGAACTGGAATAGAAGTAGTGGGCTGAGGTGAGCGATGCAGGGGTCCTGGCCCCTGGGCCCGGCCGGGCGTGGACGGGCGCAGACGGGCTTGCCTCAGGGGTGCCTTCGGCACACCAGCGGCTCACCCGCTGCGCGCGTCCGCTGCGCAGTCACGTCACAGTGCGCATTATATGTGACTCAAGCTGCACCGGGTCCAGCAACTAGACCACTGACCCAGTGCTGCCAAATGCAAAAGTGAAACTGCCCCCAGACCCTTAGAGCATTGCTCACAGCTCTATTACCCGCACACAGTAAAATACAGTAGTAAAAGTAAGTTTTTAAAAGAGTAAAATCAAGCTCTATAGCGATTTTAAGGCACACACAGCACTGACCTGCAGCCACACTCGAACGCGAGTGCTCTGCTTCAAGCCCGTGTCAGTTAGCGCGGTCACGTCACAGTGCGCATTATATGTGACTCACGCTGCACCGGGTCCAGCAACTAGACCGCTGGCCCGGTGCTGCCAAATGCGGAAGTGAAACTGCCGCCGGACCCTTAGAGCATTGCACACAGCTCAATTCCCCGCACACAGTAAAATACAGTAGTAAAAGTAAGTTTATTCCCCGCACACAGTAAAATACAGTATTAAAAGTAAGTTTTTAAAAGAGTAAAATCAAGTTCTATAACGGTTTTAAGGCGCAAATTGCACTGACCTGCAGCCACACTCGAAAGCGAGTGCTCTGCTTCCGGCCCGTTTTTAAATGCTAATTTCTAACTATAACGTGCCTGAAACCTATGTTTTTTTTAGTGAATTGCTATGGTTTTTTAAATGCTAATTTCTAACTATAACGTGCCTGAAACCTATGGTTTTTTCAGTGAAAAAATATATATACATATATATAATATTACCTACTGGCGGTCGCCAGTAGGTAGTTATAGTTAGGACCTCGTTTCTATTGAAAAGGTATTTTTTGTTTTGCCAATAGCTTTGGCACCGTTTGCCAAATCTTTGCGAAATTCTCCCAAAAAAAGGTCTATCTAGGTCAGCTCCTATCCTTAAAGTTTGGGGGTGATTTGTCAAGTGGGAGCTGAGAAAAAAGGGGGTCCCAAAAAGTGTTTTCTCCATGTTAATTTCCATAGGAAATTTTAGCCAAGGCTACAGCCCGAACTGCTGAACGGAATTACATGAAATTTGGCAAAAAGGTAGTTCTTGGTTCAGAAAGCGACCTTTTTTTTTTTAAACGGTCTAAATCCGTTCAGTAGTTGCTGAGAAATTCAAAAAATAAGAGTGAAAAAATCAATTTCCCATAAGAAACTTTAGCCAAGGCTACAGCCCGAACTGCTGAGCGGAATTACACCAAATTTGGAAAAAAGGTACTGCTTGGCTCAGAAAGCGATCTTCTTAAAAATGGTGTAAATCCGTTCAGTAGTTGCAGAGAAATTGTAAAAAACCAAATATCGATATCTAGGGGCGCGGTGGATCCGTGAACCCTCCCGACCACTAGCTTCATTCTAATTGGCTGCCAACACTCCAAACCAGGAAGTGTTGGCATCCATCTTGTGACTCGGTAGAACCGAGTCACAAGAAAACAGAGAAATAAGGATGACAAACAAGAAAAGGGTACAGACACCCTGACCCTCTAGGCCTGCTGTGGGCCCAAAGAAAGCATTTTTTTTTAAAATCAGGCGAATTTGCGCTGATTGCGTGAATCCGTAAGATTCTTTTTTTTTAAACTAATTTTTAAGCCCCCGGGTAGGCCAGGTCCTGAGGGCAATGCCCAAATGTATAGGGGGCCCCTGCAGCTCTGGGGACCGCCACCTCCCCGGAGCTTTTTTCATTATTTGTGGGGGGGCATGCAGCCCCCCAAGCCCCAGGGACCACCACCTCCCCGGGGCTCTCCTGTTTTAAAAAAAAAAGGTATCTGTGGGGGGGGGGGGCTCCAGCCCCTCCACATGCCCCGCGGACCACCACCTCCCTGGGGAGCTCTCAATTTTTAAATTAAAGAACCTGTGTGGGGGGCTCGAGCCCCCCACATGCCCCAGGGACCGCCACCTCCCCGGGGCACTTAAATGCAAATGCGGGGTCTGTTATGTACCTGGGGATCACCACCTACCAGGGGCTTCACAAACATTGGGAGGGGGCCGCTCGGCCCCCCTCCTGGAGCCCTCCATGGCCCTGGGGACCACCACTACCCAGGGCCAGCTCCTGCAGTGTCCCAGGGTGCCCATCCCTGGGACACTGCTGTTTGCTATGG
Organism: Triturus cristatus; assembly: GCF_964204655.1. Lineage (NCBI taxonomy): Eukaryota > Metazoa > Chordata > Amphibia > Caudata > Salamandridae > Triturus > Triturus cristatus. The sequence continues at coordinate 752,888,641 of NC_140593.1, read as the reverse complement.
TAGGGCGGGAGCCATGCGGTTCCCACCCTACCATCGCAAACTTGCTTTGGATTTTGGAAGCAAGAGCAGGGAAACCTGCTTTCTCTTCCAAAATCCAAAGCAGATTGTTTTTCCACACGGGGAGCTGCATGTCAGCAGCTCCCCGTGTGGAAAAGCAATGCCGGCTCCTGCAGGAGGCGGGGAGCCGACGGGACTGTAGGGGAATTGGGGCTCCCCGCACGGTCCCAAACCATGTGGCCAGGCCCACCGGGGATTGGGTCCCTGGGGCCAGAAGTGGCCGGGGAGGGGGGCCACGTGGCCCCCTCCCCTAAAAATAAATGATAATAAAAAAGGAACGGCCGGTCCCGGGGGAATGGAGTCCCTGGGGCCATAAATGGCCTGAGGAGGGGGGCCACACTCCGTGTTTTTTTTTTAAATTAACAAAATAGGAATCAGGCCCTGTGGATGGGGTCCCCAGGGACCAAAAAGTAGAAAAGGAAGGGGGGCCACACAGCCCCCCTTCTAAAAAAAAATAATTAATTAAAAAAGCCGGCATCTGGCTGGAGGCCCCGCCCCCTCCCAGCAACACTATGCAAACGCACTCTGTGGCGCGTTTTAAGTTGGGGAATTAATTCCCCTTCAATCCTGAGGGTCCCTGGGGGCCAACTAGCCCACCAGGTACCTCCAGTTAGAGCCACAGGGCTGTGTTGCAAAGAGGTAGTCCGAGGCCACACCTCTTTTTACACCTCTCTGCAACGCAGCTCTGTGGCCCTTACTGGAGGTACCTGGTGGGCTAGTTGGACCCCAGGTCCCTCGGGATTGAAGGGGACTTAATCCCCCAACTTAAAATGCGCCACGGGGCGCATTTGCACAGTGGTGAAGGGAGGGGGCGGGGCTTGATGTGACATGTGTGCAAACTTGTCCTGTGGCATGTTTTAAGTTGGGGGACTAAGTCCCCTTGAATCCTGTGGGTCCCTGGGGGCCAACTAGCCCACCAGGTATCTCCAGTAAGCACTTATCAATAAGTTTGAGTTAACCCCTAAGAGAAACAGAGAAAGATTCAGGAATAGCCACAAACCTCCCACACAAACCTGGGCGGATTTCGCTGATTATTCCAGCAAGGCTTCGAAGTGCGGGGTGAGCGAGAGCAAGGTAGATGATTTTAATGGGCTGTAAAACCTAATTAGGAGAGAGCACATGCTTGAAATTTGTTAACCAGAGCTGTGCCAGCAACTTGTGGACAGTGAGCTGGTGCACCCCAGGAAGCTTGCAGAAGAAGCAGACTTCTGGGTCAGCACCAGAGTATTCAAAAAGGCTTCTGGGGGCCTCCCATAACGGTGGTCAGGGTTCTCACCAGAAGAAAGAGGGGGCAGATAAAAAGAAGATGATCTTGCAAGGCCCACAAAACAGTGCTCAAGAGAAGGGATCCCAAGTTCCATCTCAAAACTCGAACAAGAGCTTCCATGAAAGTGTCAGAACAAGACCCTTAAGTGCTATGAGTGATACGAGTATGGGCACTACAAGAGGGATCCCAAGTGTCCTAAGAGGTCATAGCCTCCCAGTGGAGGTCAGACACCAGGGTGGTGAGTGTAGTGCTTGGGGAGGACTTTGTCCCAGGTAGTGGGGGTACTCAGTGAGGTTACCCTAGTGAAATGGATGATGCGGATATGGTCACAAAATTCCAAATGTCATTAAATACTGCAAAGTATAGCCAATGGATTACCGTCATTGGGCTAGGTGGTGAGGCTCTGAGGAACACAGGTGCCAGTATGACAGGAGTCAGCTGGTGGCCCCAGAGAAGATTTTACCCAATGTATTCCACCAGGTTCTGGTAGTAGACAACCATGAGGGTCACTACCCCCTGGCCCCTGTTCCATTTGGGTGGGGGATCTCACGACTTCTAAAGGAAGCTGCGAGCCCTGCCATGCGTGTGGATTGATTACTAGGGAATGACCTAGAGCACACAACCTGGAAGGAAATGGAGCTCAAGTTACACCTGGAAATGTTGGGGGTATCTGGGTGGGTGTGTGCAACTACCAGGTCCATGGCTGCCCGGGAAGTTGAGTCAAGAAGGTCTGGCGCCTGGAAGACTTGCCCAGACATCTGCCACAAAAAGGAAGGTAAAGGGGAGTGGAAAACCAGCCCCTAAGTGTCTCCCAAATGAGGTAGATGGTGTGATGGCAGGAAGAAGCTTTATGCTCCCATGTCTTGCTCACCTGCCATTGGCACTCCCTTTGAGAGGGAAGGCATCAACATTGTAGGGCCCATTTTTCCCCAGATCACCTCTGGTGGCAGGTTTATCCTGGTTTTGTTAGATCATGCCAATAGATACCCAAAGGCCATACCTCTGAGGTCTCCGACTGCACCTGCAGTGGCTAGGGCCCTGGTAGAGATTTTTATCCAAGGGGGTTTCCCAAAAGAAGTGGTGTCTGACAGGGAAACCATCTTTATTTCTGCTCACATGCAATCAATGTATAAGGAGTGTGGAATTACTTGTAATTTCTCCACCCCCTACCATCCACAAACCAATGGGCTTGTTGAGAGATTCAACAAGACCCTGAAAGGCATGATCAGGAACCTGCCTGAGGCGTAAGTGGGACATTCTTTTACCATACCTACTCTTTGCTTATAGAGAGGTACCACTGAAGGGGGTTGGATTTAGCCCCTTTAAGCTTCTGTACGGTCATCCTGTAAGGGGATGTCTCAGTCTGGTGAAGGAACAGTGGGAGCAAGCTCCGAAGAAACCATCCCATTTTGTAGTTAGCTGCACGGTGGCCTTCAGAAGCCAGCTGGGCAAGTTGTGGAAGCAAGCTTAAGACAAGTTAGAGGCCAGCCTGGAAGTGATGAAGCAGGGGTATGACCAAACTGCTGCCCCTGTGGAATTGTAATATGGACAAACAGTGTGGGTAATGGAGCCCATGGAGCCTGAAGCCCTCCAAAATTACTGAACTGGGCCACGCAACATCATTGAGAGGAAGGTGGAGGCAACCTGCTTGGTGGACCTCAATCCCCCAGACAACACCAAGGGCTCTCCACTTCAACCGTCTCAAACTCTACTTGGAGAGATCTGAGGTCACCATGATGTTGGTGACAGATGGAGGGGAGGAAGAAGAGTCAACCTCTCCCTGACCTCTTAGCCTCCAATGAAAATGATGGGTCAATGGAAGGTGTGAACCTTTCCCCTACCCTGACATCTGAACAGCAGAGGGACTGTCACCAGTTGCTCAGACAAGGCCCCTCTCTGTTTTCCCTCAATCCTTGGGTCTCACACTTGTATAACCATGACATTCACACAGGAGACAGCACCCCTGTTGGGAATAAAATGTATAGGCTGCATGACAAAGTGAGGGCCAGCATTAAGGAAAGGATTTCCACAATGCTGGAATTAGGGGTGATTGAACATTCCTAGTAGCCCTGGTCCTGTCCTTTGATGCTGGTACCAAAAGCTGTCCCAAAAGGCACTGTACCTAAACTCAGGTTGTGTGTAGATTACAGGGGGCTCAATTCTGTCACCAAGATGGACGCTCATAGCAATCCATGTGCATATGAGCTGATTGACAGATTAGGGGCTACTCAGTTCCAGAGCACTTTGACCTTACTTCAGGATACTGGCAGATTGTCCTAACTGAAAGAGCTAAGTAGAGGACAGCCTTCCTCACTCCAGAGGGCCACTTTCAATTTAGAGTGATTCCCTTTAGAGTCAAGAACACCCCTTCCACCGGCTGGTGAACCAAGTTTTGGCTGGTATGGAGGCCTTCAAAGCTGCTTACTTGGATGGCATAGCTGTCTTCAGTAGCAGCTAGAAGGACTACCTCTTTTAACTCCAGTTAGTGCTTCATACCCTGCGTAATGCAGACCTAACTATCAAGGCCAGTAAGTGCCAGTTAGGGTAAGGGTCTTTGGTGTACTTGGGAGACCTGGTGGGCAGGGGTAGGGTGCAGCCCTCCAGATCAAGATAGAAACCATCATGACCTGGAGCCCCCAAAGACTCTGACAGAGTTGAGAGCCTTCTTTGGCCTCAGTAGATATTACAGGAGGTTTGTCAAAGGCTAAGTGACCATTGTTGCCCTCTTGACTGAGCTGACTTCAAAGAAGCAGCCCAGAAATGTGATTTGGACAGAGACATGCAAAAATACATTTGACTTCCTGAAGCAGACCATGCGCACACAGCCCCTTTGCTCAAGGCTCCTAACTTTTCCAAATAATTCATAGTCCAAACTGATGCCTCAGAGCATGGTATAGGGGCAGTACTGTCACAGCTTAGTGAAGAGGGCCCAGACCAACTTGTAGCGTTCATTACCCAGAGGTTACTTCCCCAGGAACAGAGGTGGAGTGCTATTGAGTGGGAAGCCTTTGCTGTGGTCTGGGCACTGAAGAATTTGAGACCATACCTGTTTGGGACTCCCTTCCGGATTCAGACAGACCACAGGCCCCTTAGGTAGCTAATGCAAATGAGGGGTGAGAATCCAAAATTGTTGAGGTGGGCCATCTCCCAAGAGGGAATGGGCTTTACGTTGGCACACAGACCTGGGTCAGACCGCACCAATGCTGATGTTCTCTTTAGGTTCTTCCACCTTAGTGATGAGATTTTCCAAGAGATTGGGTAGCTCGCCCCACGTTCAGCTGGAGGGACATAAATTAGACCTGTCAGTCATAGGAAGGTCTTCCACCAAACCTTTTGCCTGTTTTGCCTCACTTTTTGCTGATCTGTTTTTGTTGGCCCTAGGGCTCTGGGCACTTTACCACTTCTAAACAGTGCTAAAGTACATGTGCTCACTCCCATAAACATGATAACATTTATTTATCCACAGTTGCCAGATTTCATTTACTTATAAGTCCCTAGTAAAGTGCACTGTATGTGCCAAGGGCCTGTAAATTAAATTCTACTAGAGGGCCTGCAGTACTGATTGTGTCACCCACTTAACTAGCCCTTTAAACATGTCTTAGGCCTGCCACAGCAGAGCCTGTGTGTGCAGTTTTACTGCCATGTCGACTTGGCCTTTAAAACCCCTTGCCAAGTCTTCAACTCCCCTTTTGTACACGTACATCACCCCTTAGCTAGGCCCCAGGTAGCCCATAAGGCATGGTGCTGTGTAAGTTAAAGGCAGGAAAAATACTCTTTAGTTTTACATGTCCTGGTAGTGAACAATTCCGAAATGTGTTCTTCGCTACTGTGGGGCCACTCCCTCTCACAGGTTAACATTGGGGATTTCTTAATATATTAATAAGTGTCATTCCTGATTGAGAAGGAGTGGAACTGTCATAATTGGTACTTATAGATGTGCAATTATAAACCCTCTTTAATGGCAAAGTTGGATATATTATTACAAATTTTTAAATATCACTTTTAGAAAGTTGCCGATTTTCTGCTATGAAGCTGTGAGCCTGCTGCCTATCTTCAATAGACGTCTCGGGTGGGTGACAAGCTTGGCCTCGTGCATTACCTCTTGACAGCATCACATAAAGGGAACTTAGGTGTGACTGATGGGAAACAGGCTTTACAACAAGGTTTTTACCACGTTGTACCTTTACCACACATTTTTTACCATGCATATTTTTAGAACTCGTATGCTTTTACAACGTATGCATTTAACCCCTTTGCTGCTAGGCCTCCCCCCCTCCGTGCTAAGCCTTTATTTGGCTATTTGGGGTAGTTTGCGCTTAGGCCACTGTAACTTTTTGTCCACATATGGTATCTTCGCCAATTTAGCGTCCTTTTCTTCCAACATAATGGGGATTTTAAAGGTACCCAGGGTTTGTTGATTCCCCTGGAGGAGGCCCAGTTACTAGCCAAAATACAGCTACATTTTTTGGGGTGGAGGAAATGGGAAAAAGGTGTTGCAGAAGAAAGTGTCTGGTTTGTTCCCTGCAAATGGTAGCAACAAAGAGTTTGTGGTACTGAAATCACCATCTTCCCAGCTTTCAGGGACAGACAGACTTTTTTCAGGAAACCAAAAGTTTTACACAGTTTTTGGCATTATACTGGGACATAGCCTATTTTTGCTATTTTATGTGCTTTCAACCTTTATACTTTATACTTTTATAGAAACTAACAGTTGAATATAAGAAAGATTGAATTTGAGTAAAGCACAATTTGTGCCAACGTTTGCATCTTTAACTTCTTCTAAGTATGACAGATTTTTGAAAGCAATATACTGTTACATTTGCTGCATCCTTCTGGTTGTGGGGATATATAGGACTTGTAGGTTCACCAAGAACCTGAGGAACCCAGAGCCAATATCTGAGCTGAGTCTTGCAATGGTTTATCAGTATAAAAAGTGAAAAATAGGTATTAAGGATACCTATGTATTTCCAAAATGGGAACAAAATATAGAGTTTAGAAGCAGTAGCTATTTGCACATCTCCGAAATTATGGGTACCCATTCTAGCATGTGAATTATAGGACATTTTTCAAAGTGACTTATTTTTTCACATTGTCTTACATTTGGAAGGCAGACATGAATAGAAAGTCAATAGGTAACAACAGTTGCTCTACAATTCTGTGTTCCCCTAAGTATCCCGATACAAATGGTACCTCACTTGTGTGGGTAGGCCTAGTGCCCACCACAGGAACCGGCCCAAAAAGCAACATGGACACACCACATTTCTACAGTAAAGAAAGACCCTATCTTTTCAAAGTGCCTAGCTGTGGAATTTGAACCCTAGCTCTGCCGGCACCTAGGGAAACCTAGCAAACCTATACATTTATGAAAACTTGACAGCCAGGGGAATCCAGGAGTAGGGGACTTATGTGGCTCTCACCAGGTTCTGTTACCCAGAGTCCCTTGCAAACCTCAAACTTTGTCACAAAAAATGCATTTTCCTCACATTTCTGTGATGGAAAGTTCTGGAATCTGTGCAGATCCACAAAATTCTACCCATCCCGCATTCCCCAAAGGTCGTCCAATAAAAATGGTACCTCACCTGTATGGGTAGGCCTAGTGCCCGTGTCAGGAAACAGACCAAATTTCAAAATGGACACACCACATTTTTACAGTGAAAACTGGCCCTTTTTTGCAAAGTCCCAGCACTTGGGAAGCCTAGCAAACCTTTACATCTTTTAAAACTAGACATCCAGAGGAATATAGGAGGGGGTGACTTGTGTGGCTCATACCAGGTTCTGTTAGCCAGAATCCCTCCCAAACGTCAAACTTAGTAAAAAGAAAAAAAAAAATTTCTGTGATGGAAAGTTCGGGAATCGGCGTGGGTCCACAAACTTCCACCGACATTCGCCAAAGGCTCCTGATAAAAATGGTACCTCACTTGTGTGGGTGGGGCAAGTGCCCGCAGCAGGGAAGGGCCCAAAACGTATTGTGGAGACATCAAAATTACCTATCACAAAACAACCTAGTTTTGCAATGGGGCACACCTGGGCTTTTGGCCCTACGCTCGGCGGACATCTAAGGTAACCTACCAAACCAAGACATCTTTGAAAACTAGAAACCCGTGGGAGCCCAGGGAGTCTAAATCCTAAGATTAACATATGTGTGTGTGTGTGTATATATATATATATATATATATATATATATATATATATTACCTACTGGCGGTCGCCAGTAGGTAGTTATAGTTAGGACCTATTTTCCATAGGAAATCCGCAACATTCTATTCCCAATAACTTTGGCGCCGGTTGACGAATCTTCGCGAAATTTTCAAAACTTTTGGCCAGCTCCGGTCCGCTTCTATCCTGAGAGTCTCGGGGTGATTTGTCAAGCGGGGACTGAGAAAAAAGGGGGTCCCAAAACGTGTTTTCCCCATGCAATTTTCCATAGGAACCTTTAGTCGCAGCTACAGCCCGAACTGCTGAACGGAATTACACCAAATTTGGCAAAAAGGTAGCCCTTGGTTCAGAGTCATGCCTTTTTGTTAAATGGTATAAATCCGTTCAGTAGTTCCTGAGAAAATCAAAAGTAGAATCACATATATATATATGGGCGCGGTGGATCTGCGCACCCTGGGCGCACCCTGCGTGCACCCTCCCGATCACAAGCTGCATGTGAACAGGGTGAACAGGGCAGTGGCAGTACCCTGTGCCGCTTGGCTGATACTTGGTGGATGTGCGGGGAGTAAAAGCTGAGTTTTTGTTCTTTCTAAAACTGACTACTTTTACGGATTTTAGCCTGTGATAACCTTGTTTATTAAGCTTTTAACTTCTTTTAAAGCTTTTAACATTGTTTTCTAGTGCTGCTCACCCGGGGTCTTGTACGCCTTTGCTCCTTTTCCCTCCTTCCCGCCCCGGTCCGAAGCGGTAACTAGTACCGTTGCGTGGAGGGCGTGAAGGTCAGGGCAAGGCACTTCCGGGTCCGGGTCACTCAGGCTGTGGGGAGGCTTAAAGGCACATGCTCCGGCGCCCGCGCAGCAGTGAACAGGGCAGTGGTAGTACCCTGTGCCGCTAGGCTGATACTTGGTGGATGTGCGGGGAGTAAAAGCTGAGTTTTTTGTTCTTTCTAAAACTGACTACTTTTACGGATTTTAGCCTGTGATAACCTTGTTTATTAAGCTTTTAACTTCTTTTAAAGCTTTTAACATTGTTTTCTAGTGCTGCTCACCCGGGGTCTTGTACGCCTTTGCTCCTTTTCCCTCCTTCCCGCCCCGGTCCGACGCGGTAACTAGTACCGTTGCACGGAGGGCGTGAAGGTCAGGGCAAGGCACTTCCGGGTCCAGGTCACTCAGGCTGTCGGGAGGCTTAAAGGCACATGCTCCGGCACCCGCGCAGCGGTGAACAGGGCAGTGGCAGTACCCTGTGCCGCTTGGCTGATACTTGGTGGATGTGCGGGGAGTAAAAGCTGAGTTTTTGTTCTTTCTAAAACTGACTACTTTTACGGATTTTAGCCTGTGATAACCTTGTTTATTAAGCTTTTAACTTCTTTTAAAGCTTTTAACATTGTTTTCTAGTGCTGCTCACCCGGGGTCTTGTACGCCTTTGCTCCTTTTCCCTCCTTACCGCCCGGTCCGACGCGGTAACTAGTACCGTTGCGCGGAGGGCGTGAAGGTCAGGGCAAGGCACTTCCGGGTCCGGGTCACTCAGGCTGTGGGGAGGCTTAAAGGCACATGCTCCGGTGCCCGCGCAGCGGTGAACAGGGCAGTGGCAGTCCCCTGTGCCGTTTGGCTGATACTTGGTGGATGTGCGGGGAGTAAAAGCTGAGTTTTTGTTCTTTCTAAAACTGACTACTTTTACGGATTTTAGCCTGTGATAACCTTGTTTATTAAGCTTTTAACTTCTTTTAAAGCTTTTAACATTGTTTTCTAGTGCTGCTCACCCGGGGTCTTGTACGCCTTTGCTCCTTTTCCCTCCTTCCCGCCCCGGTCCGACGCGGTAACTAGTACCGTTGCGCGGAGGGCGTGAAGGTCAGGGCAAGGCACTTCCGGGTCCGGGTCACTCAGGCTGTGGGGAGGCTTAAAGGCACATGCTCCGGCGCCCGCGCAGCGGTGAACAGGGCAGTGGCAGTACCCTGTGCCGCTTGGCTGATACTTGGTGGATGTGCGGGGAGTAAAAGCTGAGTTTTTGTTCTTTCTAAAACTGACTACTTTTACGGATTTTAGCCTGTGATAACCTTGTTTATTAAGCTTTTAACTTCTTTTAAAGCTTTTAACATTGTTTTCTAGTGCTGCTCACCCGGGGTCTTGTATGCCTTTGCTCCTTTTCCCTCCTTCCCGCCCCGGTCCGACGCGGTAACTAGTACCGTTGCGCGGAGGGCGTGAAGGTCAGGGCAAGGCACTTCCGGGTCCGGGTCCGGGTCACTCAGGCTGTGGGGAGGATTAAAGGCACATGCTCCGGCGCCCGCGCAGCGGACGCGCGCAGCGGGCGTGCCGCTGGCGCGCCAAAGGCGCGCCTAAGGCAAGCCCGTCTGCGCCCGTCCGCGGCCGTACGGGGCCCGGGGCCAGTCCCCCTGGTAGTTCTAGTAAGGTACTACACTACAGTAGCTCTAGCCTTTGTGCTCTTCGCCCCAAAACTGCTGACACCTGCTTTCACTCTATGTACGCCAATGGCACAACTAGAGCCTGTAGCCATTGCCCTTTTAAATTTACTACCATGCTTGAGGGAAAGTTGGGCTTACCCAAGTTGACTTGCGGCCTTCTCAACTGCCGCTCTCTCAAGAAACACAGATATGAGATTCACGACCTCCTGACTGACAATCAGATCGATATTATGTTTCTCACCGAAACCTGGCTGGACGAGGACGCTGCTCCTGAACTCCTCGAAGCACTGCCAGTTGGGTATTCTATAAACCATATTGATAGGACCTCTGGCAGGGGTGGTGGCGTGGCTATAATTTTTAAACACGATATTCAATGCAAGCTTGAGCCTATTGCCATTACTGATTGTGAGGCCGCTTTATTTACCATCACGATTGACAGCAAGTGTATTATTAAAGGCCTCCTGGCATACAGGCCTCCGGGGTATTCATCCCGATTTGTTTCAAGTCTGATTGATTACCTCACCATACCCGCGCTCCGATATAGCAAGCTCATTGTGCTAGGCGATCTCAATTTACATCTGGAGGATGCCGGTTGCACAATGGCACAAGCCTTGCGCCAGGAGCTAATGACACTACAACTCCAACTCAATGTTACGGGCCCTACCCATCAGAAGGGTCATTTGCTTGACCCTATCTTTACCAACTGGGAGGAGGTGGTAGTCAGTACTCCCCTCCCTCTGATTTGGTCAGACCACTATTTAATCCCTTTCATGCTTCGGATCCCCACTCCGGAGGTGAATGAACACTCAGTTGAGGATATAGCATGTCGGAAATGGGCTGGTTTCTCCCCTGACAGGTTTAAGAGTGTCCTCCTGAGGGGGGGCCCACCCACAGGTAAGGACGCTGATAGTGCCTGTCTTGAATTGGACGATAGGATAAAAGAAGCCCTTAACATAACTGCCCCCTGGGCACGTAAAACACTCACCAGAATCAAAAAATCTGCCCCTTGGTTTAATAATACCCTCAGAGCTGCTAAGGCAGAGTGTAAACGCCTAGAAAGACTATGGAGGAAGAACTTCTCTATGCAAGGGAAATATGAATACAAAATGTCATTGAAAGCCTATCATCGGCGTATCAGGAAAATCAAGGCTGAATATTACCAAGAAAGAATCAGGTCTGCGGATAATTCCACCAGAGAATTATTCAGGGTCTATAGAGAGATTTCCTCTGTAGACTCAAGAGTAGCGCCTGCCACTGGTTCAGCCGAATGTTGTAACCAAATAGCGGAATTCTTCTCCGAGAAGGTAACCAACATCTACTCTTCCTTCCCTGACGTGGCTCTGGCCGACCATGACAGATGGGCTTCACCACGCCATATCATTATTCCTCAGGAGGATAGGCTTGAGAACCTCTTAATTCCCCCCCCTGAATTACTGTTAAAAATCTGTCGGACGGTTAAGTCAGGCTCTCCCAAAGACCAGGCCTCCCCGAGGAAACTCGAGGGATGCTTAGAAGCTCTGAAACCTTTCATTAGGTATCTCCTGGAGATCTCTTTTGAGACCAGCACTGTTCCTCTCCGCTGGAAGGAGGCAGTCGTTCTCCCCCTCCCTAAAAAACCGCACCTGGGCCTTGAGCGTCTTGAGAATCTTCGACCCATTTCTCTTCTTCCCTACTTTGCTAAGATCGCAGAGAAAGTGGTCAACCAGCAGCTCACGGCGCACATTGAGACATTCCATCTCCTCCATCCCACCCAGTCGGGCTTTCGCTCCTGTCATTCGACAGAGTCCGCCCTCCTCCTTGCCACTGAGACCATCCGGCAATCTGTGGACATGGGCCAGACGGTCGCCCTGATCCTGCTCGACCTCAGCGCGGCCTTTGATACGGTGGCCCATAAGATACTGGTCGATCGTCTGAAGAAGGGAGGTGTGTCTGGGAAGGCCTTGGGCTGGCTCATTTCTTTTTTGAACAACCGTAGCTTCCAGGTGAGGCAGGGGAAATTCTACTCCAAAGTGATGGCACTGCAGCAGGGAGTACCCCAGGGCTCAATCTTGAGCCCCACCTTGTTTAATCTTTACGTGGCTCCCTTGGCCGAGATTGCTGAAGGCTTTGGGATCGGTGTGGTGTCCTATACCGATGACACCCAGTTGGTGGTGTCCCTGTCTCAAGACCAATTCTCAGCAGCACCGAACCTGGTGGCATGCCTCCGAGAACTTGCAGCCTGGATGGATATAAACTGCCTAAAACTCAACGGTAATAAGACTGAGGTACTTATAGTGGGGAAAGCCCCTTCTGTATGGTCATCTGCGTGGTGGCCGCAAGATTTGGGCCCTACCCCTATACCCTGTGACCAAGCGAAGAACCTCGGAATCTGGATCGACACCCACCTCTCGTATGATTATCATACCAGGCGGGTTGCTGGCACATGCTACGGGGTTCTAAAAAGACTTAGGAAAATCCTTGACATTTTGCCCACTGCGGCCAGAAAGACCATGGTCCACGCACTTGTGACTTCCCGCCTTGATTATGGGAACGTCCTCCTTCTAGGGGCTACTGATAGGTGTACTCAGAGACTCCAATGCGTCCAGAACGCAGCGGCTCGTCTCATCCTAAAGCACCCTAGGAGAGCTCCTTCTAAACCGGCTCTAGCCTCTTTACATTGGCTCCCTATCCGGGAACGAGCCCGTTTTAAGGCACTATGTGTGTGCCACCGCATTATGCAGGGGACCGCTCCCACCTACCTGCGTAACCTCATCACTCCCTACACTCCCACCCGTAGCCTCAGGTCTGAGGGACTGGGCCTACTCTGTGTCCCTATGATAAAAAGAGCCAGGATGGGGGGCCGCTCTTTCCGTCTCCTGGCAGCTCAGTCCTGGAACAAACTACCTGTGTGTCTCCGACTCGAACCAGCTGAAGGTATTTTCAGGAAGAAGCTCAAGACTCTCCTGTTCCCCCACTAATCTACCGGGTTCTGCCCTAGCAGCCCCACCGCAGCGCGGGGACACACTGTTCTAGTGTAACGAGGCGCTTTACAAGACCCGTTAACATAACATAACATAACATGTTAAAAGGCTGTCAACTTGCTGTCAACACTCCAAACCAGGAAGTGTTGGCAGCCATTTTGTGCCTCGGTAGAACTGAGGCACAAGAAATCTTTGAAAAAAGTGCGCAAAACGCAAAAAGGGGGCAGGTGAGAAACACCCACAAGGACCCCCTGTGCCCAAAAACATTTTTTTTTTTTTAAACGGGAAGATTCGCGCAGGGTGTGCGAATCCTGCCGATTTAAAACAAAACAAAAAAAAACGAAGCGCGGGCACCCGCGTTTCGTTGGTAATTAGCCCCCGGGGGACCGACACCCCCTGGGGCTTTAAAAAATTATGTACGGGGGGCACCCAGCCCCAGGGACCACCACCCCCAGGGCTTTAATATTCATGGGTGGGGGGCCCATGCCCTGGGGACCGCCACCCCCCAGGGCTTCTTTAGAATATATGCGGGGGGGCTCATGGCCCCCCGCAGCCCCAGGGACCGCCACCCCCAGGGCTTATCACGTGTAAACGCGTGAGCCTCACGTAAAGTAATACATATGTGTCGCGTATGCGCCTGGAGACGCGTACCGGTCGCATAGCGATCGCGCACGGAAATACGTACCCATCGCACTTCCTACGCGGATCCAACACAACAATCCTAAAATGGCGGCTAGGTTCTGCACAGTGATCGAGAAAGGTACGCTTTGGGTGCGCGACTCCCAAAAACAATTAATAAAGAAAATAATATACATTTTTTTCCCATTTATATTATAAATCTATAATGTAATTTAAAAAATAAAATATGTAAAAATAAATAGTTACAAAAATGTAGAAAATCAGTATCAAAAAAATAAATATAACTATTAAAAATTGTCATTTAAGAAATCTTTGAAATTCACAGAAAAAGCCATAGGTTTCAGACATGTTATAGTTATAGTTAGCAATTAGCATTTAAAAAACCTTTGAAATTCACTGAAAAAACCATAGGTTTCAGACATGTTATAGTTAGGAATTAGCATTTAAAAAACCTTTGAAATTCACTGAAAAAACCATAGGTTTCAGACCTGTTATAGTTAGGAATTAGCATTTAAAAACCTTAGAAATTCACTGAAAAAACCATAGGTCTCAGGGGTGTTATAGTTAGCTGGACATTTCGCTCGTACAAAACCATTGAAATTCCTTTTTTATAGTTAGTTCTACTAACTATAACTCGCGCGCTCGCAATCCACTGCTGATGATGTAACATATTACATCATTCATGACATGGTCAGTGACATCACTGATGACATCTCAAATGACATCACTGATGACATCACTGATGACATCATCCACGTGACAATCTGATACACCTCATCATACACTAGTATAACCTTTCATCACACATTATAAAATATGGAGTACCATATTTAAAACCATTGACACACCAATATAAGTTTCTAAAAACCCACTCAGTGATTCCTAGATCTACACACACATCTAAACACTTACCTATAGATTCACTCATACATGCTGACAAATATCAATAGAACACTATCAAATATACTTATACACCTACATCAACATTACACACAGCATACATCCTATTCACGTATGTAGTCATCCTACTCATTTATGCAAACAATTGATCATACTTACATTTACTCAGCTACACACTTAAACATATCAATCAATCAATCATTTGTAAAGCGCACTACATACCCGCGAGGGTCTCAAGGTGCTGGGGGGGCACTACTGATCGAACAGCCAGGTCTTGAGCATCCTCCTGAAGGTCAGCAGGTCTTGGGTCTGTCGTAGCCTCAGTGGGAGGGTGTTCCATGTCTTGGCGGCGAGGTGGGAGAAGGATCTCCCGCCGGTGGTTGTTCTTCGGATGCGCTGGACGGTGGCGAGTGAGTGGTCGGCGGAACGTAGCTGACGGTTGGGGATGTAGAAGGAGAGCCGTCTGTTGAGGTAGGCTGGGCTGGTCTTGTGGAGTGCCTTGTGTGAGTGGATGAGGAGCTTGAAGGATATCCTTTTGTTGACGGGGAGCCAGTGCAGGTCCCTCAGGTGGGGGGTGATGTGGCCGTGGTGTGGTACGTCGAGGATCAAACACCACTTCATTTATTCATATAGATAGTAACTCATACTTAGTGTGTTATAAAATCACCATTACAAGTATACAGTTATCCATGCAGTCACTCATAGAATCACTGAGCCTTATGCATACTTATTTATATACAACAAATGTCACATACACTGCCTTTTATATTTCTACTTTGTTGGACATGTATCATTTAGAAATATATTTACTCATCACTACACCCATAAAGACAATCACTCACCCAAACAACTGTTTTCACATGCAGCCTTAACCTCATATACCTACTAAATCAACTATTTACACATCTTTGGAAAGTCATACACCTCCCACCCAACCACACACACATTCACTCTCCCATAAAAATACTCACTTAACTAATCAATAACTAATATAGACTTTCACATAGCTAATAACCAACTTATGCAGTAGTTTACACAACAAGAGACAGAGTGATACAGATATTCACACAGTTTAATCACTATCCCATATATTTAGTGAGACACTTTAAATTAGTCACTTAAACCGTCAATCATACTGCTAGTAAATCCTCCATCCAGACACTTATACTTCCACTCATTCTTCAATACAGATTGCTATATATATATAATACATATTTAAATATCGAACCAAACCACATTCACTTGATGATGTCATCAGTGATGTCATCAGTGATGTCACTGACCATGTCATGAATTATGTAATATGTGACATCATCAGCAGTGGATTGCGGGTGCGCGAACTATAATGAAGGAATTTCAATGGTTTTGTACGAGTGAAATGTCCAGCTAACTATAACACCCCTGAAACCTATGTTTTTTTCAGTGAAGATATATATTTACACACACACACACACACACACACATGCATATATTATCTACTGGCGGTCGCCAGTAGATAGTTATAGTTAGGAGCGTGTTTCCATAGGAAATCCGCAACATTCTATTTTGAATAACTTTGGCGCCGATTGTCGAATCCTCACGAAATTTTAAAAATATGTGGGGCGCTCCGCTCCGCTCCTTCCCTGAAAGTCTCGGGGGGGATTCGTCAAGCGGGGGCTGAGAAAAAGGGGGGGTCCCAAAACGCGTTTTCCCCATACATTTTTCCATAGGACCTTTAGTCCAAGCTACAGCCCGAACGGCTGAACAGAATTACTAGAAATTTGGCAGAGAGGTAGTCCTCAGGTCAGGGATGTGCCTTTTGCAGGTCTGGTGTAAATCTGTTCAGTAGTTCCTGAGAAAATAGCATTTAAATCAATATATATATCTATAAGCGCGCTCCGAGCGCCTACGGTACGCTTACGGTAAGCGCACGACGCCGTGCGCGAACTTAATTCTGATTGGTGGTTACATGACTGTAAACATTCGAATCGGTCGAAATCAGGAAGTGTCGGCCACCATTTTGTCTCTCGCAGTCTGAGCCTGAGAAAAACAAAGGATGAGAACGTGAAAAGGGGGCAACGAAGAGAGTTGCAGACCCCCTAGCGTTTGTCAGGGGGTCCAAGAAGGCCTCAAAAGTATGAAAAATACAATTTTTTTTTGGTTTTTAAATCGCGGGGTACGCGTACGGTAAGCTTACTGTAAGCGCACGGCAGAAAAAAAACAATAAAAAAAATAGAAGTAAAAATCAAATTTAAGTTTTTAGATATTAGGGGGCTCTAAAAAGAGCCGTTGTGTTTATGAAGTGTTTTTTTTTGTGGTACCTACAAGTAAGTACCGATGCAGAGTCTAAAGTTCAAGAGGAAGACTCTGTTGCCTTCATCAGTGAAATGTACACCGTCTCCTCTATAAATGCCTTGCATGTTGTAACGCAAGTTGTTGTGGTATATAGAACCCATACCATAGTCTCTGAGGAAAGCAGAAATAGATTTGTTGACGTGCTATCTTGCTTTGTCAATCTGCGGACAAAATTGGTTGGACCAGTTCCACTTTTGCCTTTGGCATATGTTAGAATATACAAAGGCAGATTGAGGAAAAAGCGACATCAATTGCACAAAGGTGTCCTTAATAAGCCTTTCCAGACCTACCCCAGTTAAAGTGCCTAGGTCATTTCCACCACAGTGCACAATAATAAGGTTAGGCTGTGGGAGATGTAGAAAGGTTTTCACCAAAGGCATTAATTGGTGCCACTTTAACCCTCTCTGACCAATCCATTTAATGTCTACATTTGGCAAAGCAAGGTCTCTCACCATACCTCTTTTTTCTGCATACTTTTCACTCCAGAAGACATAGCTGTGACCTACAATCCACACTGTGAACATCTTTCAAGGAGATCTGGATGTACTCAGGAGGTGTCTTTCAGTAGAATGGCAATATGAAATGAAAGACAGTTGGAAAATGGAGGCATAGATATTTTTTTCATAAAAAGAACTCATTGGCTGTTTCAGAACATTCAACACTAAAAACTAGGCTGTATGTTTAGATTTTTACAAGCCTGTTTTGTATTGGTTCAGAAAATTGTGTTCCCACAGAAGATTAATTTGGATTTGCTGTTAGGTTTGACAGGTGAAGCACTCTTGCTGTTTGGAATAGAAACATTGTGTGCTGAACTTCTGACCTCTCTGCTCACACCAGTGTTCCATGAGCTGTTGCTATGGTAGCAGGCAGAAGTCAAGTTGGGGGAAGGGTTCGTTTGGAAAGGGGTTGCAGTTTTCCACCAATAGAAATGTGTGATTTCATTTGAAAAAATGTTGGAAGCACTGAGATTTGTAATTAACATGTATATGTGTGAAAAAAGTAAGGGAAACATTGGCATTTACTGGTTCTGGTGGGAGGAGAGAGGTGTACAGCTCTGAGATTCTGACTCTGATAATCTGCTTTTTGAGTGCCACATTTCTTTCTCAACTAACTAATTTTAAAGGTGAGATATGAGTTTGAGAGGGGCTGTATGTGGTGAATTTTGATACACAAAAATTGAATTGTGATTCTTGTTTAAAAGTTGTGTTTTACATTTTGTGGTTTGGGAGATATTTAACTGTCTTGAACTTGTAAAATATTATGGAGTATGTTTTCACCATAAGTTAAGGTGTACTGGTATCACTGAGGAATAATGTTTTGTGCCTAGAATCAAACCATGAGTCTGTGTGCACACAGGAACTGTTGTCAGAGGTTTTAATTGTGTTGGTCCGGTTCTGTAAGAATGGCATTTGTAGGAAAGGGGCAGCTTTTTTTTTTATAAATATGATGGTTTTATTAATAAATAAGTTATTTTGTTGGTCAGGTAAGTGTGTAATTTCTGTATTTATCACACATTTAGTTTCATGCTCCCTTTTTTTCACTTCTCCTCTATCTGCTTTTCTCTTTTCCGTTGTACTCTCTCAAGGACCTTGTAGGGTGTAAAAAAAAATTTTTGTTTAAAAAAAATACGCGTACCGTACGCGTACGGTAAAAAAAAAAAAAATTAAAAATTTTAAAAAAAAGTTGAGAGGTAAGGTTGGCTCTTAAAAGAGCCGTTGTGTTAATACAGGGACAGAGGAAAGAAACAATGGGAATATTAACAAGGACCACAGATGTGCTGGTCTATCTTATTGTTTATTAGGGAAATACTGGTCTCCCCATGAACAATTAGACCATAACATCTGGTGCACCTCATTTGTACCCTCTGAAATCGAGGGTTCGTTTCCAGAGGAGCAGAAGAGGGTGATGCTCCCACCGCAGAGGAAGGGCTCGGCTGAGCTGCCGAAGATGTACTCGGCTGAGCTTCTGCGGATGTGCTCGGGTGACTTACTGAAGGGTTTGCTTCAGTATGTCAAGCAAAAGTCCTTGAATGAACATCCCTAAGGTGTCTCAACATAGTGTGATTACCAAAGGAATACTTCTTTCTAGGATTACCTCTAGATAACACACGCTCACAAAGTGAGCAGGTAACTAAAGGAGCATTTACCTTTTTCTGCCCCTCAGGAAATGTAAAATACTCCCAAATAAAAGAACTCTTCTGTTTCCTCCTTCTCTGTCTGATGATGCTGCTGCCCTGCTCACTCTCAGAAGAGGTCTGCTGCTCTGCCATTGTATCCCAAAGACAATTCAGCTCCTTCTCCTAGAGAATCACAAGCAGTAATGAGGGGAATGGGTGTGGTGTAGGAAGATTCTGGAAATGAAAGTAGTTTAAACCAATCAAAAGTCTTGTTTCTTGATCACATGACCAACCGTACACGCACGTTAAGCTTACCGAGCGCGTACGGTAAAAGTATGCATGCGCGTACGAAAGACACACGCACGCGCGCATGCGCATTACAGGCACGCTCTTGCGCTTCTGCGTAACGTGCGCGCGTGCGTGCGCGTGTAAAACATGCGCTTATGCATCGCGTAGGAAGTACGGACGCCTACGCAAATTGCGTAAGCATGCGCACACGGAGTATAAATATTACGTACGCTCATCGTACATAACGCGAAGCGTGCGCTTACGGTAAGCTTACCATACGCGCACGGTAAAATAAAAAATTTTTTAAAAAAAAGGTTTGTTGAAGATATTAACTATGTTATACAACTATATCTAACCATTTAATTAACAAAGGTGAATCTTTATAAATTGAAGAATGCATTACAACTATGAATATATACATAGGTAGAATAGTGTTTAAAGGGAAAATAAAAAGAAAAAAAATGATGTAAAAAAAAAAACAATGAAAAAACCATAGGTTTGACACACATTATAGTTAGGAATTATAATTCAAAAAACCATGCAAAAACACAGAAAAAAACATAGGTTTCACACACGTTATATTTAGAAATTAGCTTTTAAAAAACCTTGCAAATTCACTGAAAAAACCATAGGTTTCACAGACGTTATAGTTAGGAATTAGCATTTAAAAAACCTTGCAAATTCACAGAAAAAACCATAGGTTTCACACATGTTATAGTTAGCTGGACATTTCTCTCGTAAAAAACCATTGAAATTCCCCCGTTATAGTTAGTTCAGCTAACTATAACTCGCACACCCGCAATCCACTGCTGATGACGTCACATATTACATCACTCATGACATGGTCAGTGACATCACTCATGACATCACTAATGACATCTAAAATGACATCACTGATGACATCACTAATGACGTCAACAATGTGATAAATTACAACATATTCTCACACCCTTAAAAAACCTTTGATATACCAACTCAAAATTACAGAGTTCAATTCTCATATCCATAAATAATGCAATACCAAAAACTGCATACCCACATAATAACTTTTAGGTCTTCATACACCTCCACACACTCACCTGTAAAGTCACTCATAGTTACAGTCACTCCATAAAAAAGCATCATATGAATTTATACACACACCTATATAGACACTCACACACTACCAATCATCCATAGAGGTACTCTCACACCTAGTCATACATACAATTAATCACACTGCCATTTACTCACCTATGCAGTTATACACACTCAAGTTCCCTTGCTCACAAAAATAGTATCACATTTTTATGCTCTATTAGAATCATTGAAAAAAGCACACACTCATCCATACAGTCACTGTCACAATCACACGTTCTCACATCTAGCCACTTATATACTCTTACACACATATATACTGCCTTTCACATATGTAGTTAGTCACAAATGTACCAGTGAGATATACATTCAATCCCTAACACACCCATACATACACTCGCTCAACCGTACAGTCCATCACAGATGCACTCTTAAAACCATGCACCCATAGAATCACCCACTCACACATCTATGCGCAGAGTCACACACAGCCTACCCACACTAACACTGAGCCACCCATACAGATACTCAGACAACCAATCAATAACCCATAAAGACACTCATATAGCTATTCACAAAAGCATGCAGCCACTTATACACCAACAGACAGACAGATACAGACATTCACACAGTTTAGTCACTAGTCTGCAGTAAGATACATTTGTGATGTCATGAGTGATGTCACTGACCATGTCATGAGTGATGTAATATGTGACGTCATCAACAGTGGATTGCGGGTGCGCGAGTTATAGTTAGCTGAACTAACTATAACGGGGGAATTTCAATGTTTTTTTACGAGAGAAATGTCCAGCTAACTATAACATGTGTGAAACTTATGGTTTTTTTCTGTGAATTTGCAAGGTTTTTTAAATGCTAATTCCTAACTATAACGTCTGTGAAACCTATGGTTTTTTCAGTGAATATATATATATATATATTTACACACACAGGTATATATATATATATATATATATTACCTACTGGCGGTCGCCAGTAGGTAGTTATAGTTAGGACCCTGTTTCCATAGGAAATCCGCAACATTCTATTTGGAATAACTTTGGCGCCGGTCGACGAATCCTCGCAAAATTTTCAAAATAGGTGGGGCGCTATGCTCCACTCCTACCCTGAAAGTCTCGGGGGTATTCGTCAAGCAGGGGCCGAGAAAAAAGGGGGGTCCCAAAACGCGTTTTCCCCATGCATTTTTCCATAGGACCTTTAGACACAGCTACAGCCCGAACGGCTGAACAGAATTACTTGAAATTTAGCAGAGAGGTAGCCATAAGGTCAAGGAAGTGCCTTTTGCAGGTCTGGTGTAAATCTGTTCAGTATTTCCTGAGAAAATAGCATTTATAAGCATATATATATGTGGGCGGAGCCTAACCACACATCTCATCCTGAGATCTGATTGGCTGTCAGCACTTCATCCAAGAAGTGTTGGCAGCCATCTTGGGACCAATATACATGATAGCACCTCATTAAAAAGCATTGCAGTTAATAGAAGGTTTTAAGACTTTAGTTACATTATAAATCATTTGTTGATGGTACCATACTCATTTTAGGAATTGTGGTATGTTCTAAGGTGATTTCACCATGTGAAAAAGCCTTCTGCTGGGATATCATGATTGAGAGAAAAATATTTTCTCATGCTTTTACCACAGAGGTTTGGAAGGTGATCTATAGGCTAAACTGAGAGCTTATTTTCTGTAAATTCACATTATCTTTCTCAGTCATGTGAGAATGAAGTCTGACATTCTCAGTAAAACATGTACATCCAACAAGGGCAGAGACTGTCAGTTGATTCCTTTGTGTTCTACTGCAGCTTCCCAGAGTGTTCCAAAGAACTACTAGAGCGCTAACAGTCCTACTTATGATAAACGTATGGCACACCTGAAGCCATCTTGCTTGGATTAAAGTGGTAACTCTTAAAACATTTAATTTAAAAAGGAACAAAATGAGGGGGTTCATTTTTCCATAAAAAGTATGATTAGTGCTGCAGAAAGAAAAATTAGGGCACATTTTGAGTGACTTCTCAAATCCTCTTCTATTTCATTAAAAAATTCTGACATGCAGACTGAAACATGCACTTTCAATACCAGCAGCAGTTTTCCCTGGTGAGCAGTAGCTTTACTACAGTGATCTAATGAGCAACTAGAGTGCTAACATTCTGAATTTATGGCAAATGTGTGACACATCTGAATGCCTTCTTGATGGAATCAAAGTAAAAAACTGAAAGTATTTCCTACTGAGGAGACTGCAGTAAATGAGGAAATTAGGAAACTTCATAACAAATAAGTCTCCCAAGATGGCCACCAGAGACAAAAGAGCCCAAATGTAGCCCAAATATCACCCAGATGTAGCCCAAGTATAGCCCAATGACAGAATGTCCCAGAATGTTCTTAAAAACAACTAGAGCGCTTACTGTCTTCATTATGACAAAAGTAAGGCACACCTGAAGCCATCTTGATTGGAATAAACTGGTAACACTTAAAACATTTAATTTAAAAAGGAACACAATGAGGAGGTTCATTTTGCCATAGAAATTATGATTAATGCTGAAGAAAGAAAATGAGGGCACATTTTGAGTGACTTCTCAAATCCTCTTCTATTTCATTAAAAAATTCTGACATGCAGACTGAAACATGCACTTTTAATACCAGGAGCAGACTTCCATGGTGCAGTAGTTTTACTACAGTGATCTAATGAGCAACTAGAGTGCTAACATTCAGAATTTATGGCAAATGTGTGACATATCTGAATACCTTCATGATGGAATCAAAGTAAAAAACTGAAAGCATTTCCTACTGAGGAGACTGCAGTACATGAGGAAATTAGGAAACTTCATAACAAAAAAATCTCCCAAGATGGCCACCGGAGACAAAAGAGCCCAAATGTAGCCCAAAATCACCCAGATGTAGCCCAAATATAGCCCAATGACAGAAGTGTGCAAAACACTTATTATTTTGTGTTTTTGCAGTGTTATATAGTGCAGACTTGTCAGGTATTGGAGTGCTTTACATGAGCATTGGTTACATCACACAAGAACAAATTCATTTTGGTTGTAGACATGGGGAGACTAAGTGATTTGACCAGAATCACAGAATGTCGAGCTGAAGCAGAAACTTCAACCTGGTTCCCCAGTTGCAAAGTCTGCAGTTCTGGAAGTAACACCACATCCTCTCCCCTAAGTGCAACATTTAATCAAGTGGTCAACTGGATAAAAAATCATAAAGATAACAAATAATTTAAAAGTGCTTTGTCGCTATTTGAAAACTCAGAAAATATGTCCTTATTTTAGTCTTTTAGAGCACTAACCATAATTTTGATGCCAATAAGACCCTCTCATATATGTAATTTCTAAAGGAAATGCTCTAGGTATTACAGTTTTGATTACATCAAGATGATGTCAGGCGTTCCACACTTTTGTAATAAATATAGAATGTTAGCAATCTAGTTGTTCATTAGGATACTGTTGAGAGGCAGAGGCCAGGGGCAGGGACTCTGAAAATTGAAGGCAGGTAGGAGGGTGCAAAGGCAACAATTTAACCACACTGAGCAGGCAGGAAGGGCCGTGGAAGCACAACAGACTATGGAGGGCAGTGGAAAGGGGGACAGGGGCAACAAACCAACAATACAGGACTTGCAAGAGAGGCTGTTGGAGGGAAGATCTATTACGGGTCAAGGAAGCTAGGGGCGGTCCCCAGATCCCTGGGAGCCACCACAGAACTGAGCAGGAGAGTGAGTCAGGGACAAAAGGGGCACCTTAATTTGAGCCGGGGTGCCTAGGAACGCTTGCTCCAAAAATGAAGAAAACAGACATATGAGACATGGAATTGGAGGCAGAATACAATGGCAGTTTAATGAGAAGATGCAACTTCAAAGAAACCGCAGAATAGAGACATAAAGTACAAAATACAGAATCCAGATAATCATACAGCTGTCATAATATTCTCTGTATCTCAATTAATGTACTGACAGAGAGAGAGAGAAAACACATCTATAAATGCATCATGAGAAACAAGTTACACCAAGGAAAATGTTACCTAGGAACACTCACGTTTACTCTTAGAGCAAGCATTCCTGCAATTACAATACAAAATCTTTTAAATGCAAAAGTAAAGAGAACAATGGTTAAACATAACATGACATTTCATATAGGTAAAATAGAATAAGATACTTCAAGCAAAGCAGAGCAAGACATTTTAAGCAAAGGAAGACAAGAGCTCCCAGCTCTTGGGGAAAACCTGCACTGCCTGTTAACCTACATACAGACGGCGAGGTAGTCCGTCGATATCTGTGGGTGCTCCCTTTTTATATCATTTTGTGGGCTCCTTTGCACGCTACATCTACCTACGTATGCTACCCAAAAGCTTCGTCTGCAGATTTTACCAGACATTTCGTCATTTACCCACTTAATGCTGACAATGGACTGGGTGAAAAGGTCAGTCTCTCAGGCCAATCGCTTATCGTAAGTTCCATAGAGCAAGCAGAAAATAATGGGTATTGTACGGGAATTCAATATATTCATGTATAAAATCTCCTCAGTTCTCCTAACTTGACGCTCTGCGGTTACCACTTCCTTAAAAGCGGGAAACCTGCCCAGGAAGCAAGTACCAGTCCAGGATGCAGCCTACTGTATGTCGACAGCTTCAGGGGGATGTTGAACTTTGATACCGAGCACGGAGCACTCGGGTAGGGTGGGGGCTACTAGTTTGGATCAGAAGGCCTCGCAGATCTGCCTTCAGACTGCTATACACTAAAATTGCAGAGCTATGGTCAATTTAACAAAGAGGCCTACATATTGAACAGAAGGGCCTACACAGGGGTTTTATGCTGGCTGAGTGGTAAGGATGTCTCAGGATAATTATATAGCAACACAGGACCCGCTGGTCAATTTAATACGGCCTACAAATGCAGCTGGCAGGGCAAGGACAAGGGTCTCATACTTCAGGTGTGGACAGAACGGGCCAGGGGCCCCCTGTGATACAAAATCTACCCTCCTTCAAGGCTGTGGCAATGTAATAGACCATTGTGGGCAGAAGGAAGAGGCAATGGTAGTACAACCATACATGCCAACAGACCCGATTCAGCCAGGAAACGTCCAATGTTTTTAAGCTCAAATGGGCTTTATTTGATCTGTCTCCTGTCTACAATATCCTCTTTTTCAATGTAACTCAAAGGGGAAAATCAATACCCCAGTTTTTTTTCAAAATCTCCCTCTTACCAAGTTCAAAATGTTCGCAAGTATGGTACATTGGATCATGGAAGGAAATGGGATAGGGACATGGACTTGGATAACAGAGGACAGGAGGGACATGGAGAGGTGCACCAAACTGACCCTGCAGGGCAGGCATCAGGGTTTGCAGCAGCACAATACACCACACAGGGCATGCAGGACGGGAGTGCAGCACAACAATCCATAGAAAGCAAGAGGGAGGGGACAGGACCATGCACATGGACAACAGAGAACAGAGGGGCAAGAGGCAATGGTAGCTAGCTGACCATAATGGACAGACAGGAGAGAAAGCTGCAGTATAACAGACCATAAAATGCAGGAGGGACGGATCAGGGGCATTACAATGGAACAGACAAGCCAGGAGGGAGGGAGTAGGGCTGGGGGCAAGGGGGCAGGGCAGGAGCAGCAAGATAGCCATGGAGGTCAGGCAGGATGGGCACTAGAAGCAAGACACACCATGAAGAGCAACAGTGAGACTGTGATGGCATACACACAGACCATGGAGGGAAGGTGGGAGTGGGTCAGGGGCAGCTAACTGACCACACAGGGAAGGTGGGAGGGGCCATGGCAGCACAGAAGACCATGCATGGCAAGTGGGAGGGTTAGTGGCAGCACAATGGCTATGATGGGCAAGAAGGAGGGTGGAGGGGCATGCACAAAGGACGATGGAGGATAGAAGGAAGGGTCAGGACCTGTGCACAGACAAGAAAGTTCAGGGGAAGGGACCTCACAACAGACCACACGGGGCAGGCAGGAGGAGCAGTTGCAGCACAACAGACCAGGGAGGGCAGAAGGGTGTGGCAGTACAATGGACCATGTAGGACAGGAGGAAGAGGATAGGGGCATGGCATGTGGACGGGCAGGGTGGAGGTGGCAGGGACAGGTTACAGTCATCTGACAATGCTAGGCAGGTGGGAGGGGAGTGGCAGCTCAACAGAACACTCAGAGTAGATAGGAGTGGCAGGTCCATGGGACATGGTGGGCAAAAAGGATGGAGCAGGGGCATGCACAAAGACATCGGAGGGCAGGGGGAAGGAGAATAGGGGCAGCAAGCTAAGCACAGAGTTTAAGCAGGAGGTCAAAGATGGGGCATAGAATTGGGCAATGGAGGGCAGGAGGAGTGGACTGGTACATCATACTAAATTGAGGGCAGTGGCAGCACATCAGACCATGCATGGCAGGAGGGAGGAGGCTAGTCCATGGATTCACACAACAGAGGATAGGGAGGAAGGGGATGGGGCAGCAAGCTAACTGTTCAGAGAAGGCGGGTATTAGGAACTTTATTGTTTTTAAAACATTGTGTCTGTGCGAACTACTTAAAATATGAACAAGTATGCAGCATAATCTCACTTTTATTCAGGAAGAAGAGGACGTTTGTGACTGTGACTCTGGGCTCACTTGGCAGAAACACCCCCTGACCCTCCACCCCCTATCGCAAAATGTAATGCCCGTGAAAAGGGTAGGTGAACACAGTGTTATATAGAACATAGTCCTGAGAGCACGATTGAAAATGAAAACTAGATATAGTGTATGGTATAAACTATGCACCAAAAAGTGTGATATAAGATGAACCGGGCGTGAAATATAATATGCAATACATTGTGCGCAATGACAGATTCATTGGAGAGCGCAAGATAGCACAGGCACTAGCGCGTGCTATGCGATATGCGCCTTGGAGTGTAATATGCACAGGGCAGTGTTGTGTAACCTAACTAGTCTCTAAAGTTGTAATATAAAATATGTGCTGGGGAGTGTAACGTTGCATATGCACTGTGACAAAGATATGGATCCCAGATTGTAATATATATGGCATAGCACTGTGCGTTATAACATAGGCATCGAGAAAGGCACGTTAGATGGGGCAATATAACCCGTGCGAAGACAAGTGTGGCATGACATATTCACGGGTGGTGTTACAGTGCACATGGGCTAGATAGTGTCATAGCATATGCACTAGCTAGTGGAATACAACACAGAGGTGTGTGGCACTTGGCAGGCAATGGTGGGTGTAACACAGCATTGGGCTCTGTCAGGAGCACGCTGTGACTCTCAAGTGATGTTCGTCCCCTTTCCAGAGAGTAAAATAAAAAGTATTACACATCCGGCAGTGGATGTGTGTTTTATTAACTGTGAGGGGGGTTTCTTGCATAGTTTTGGTCGAATTTTTGTCGAATCCCCTTTGAATGGCTTGGTGTGCATGTGTATTAAATGTGCCCGTCAATAGCTACCCATGTTTGTATAAATAAACGACAAGGGTGTCTACCAGGATTAGGCACGGTAGGGCATCAGACATGTCAGAGCTTCACTAGTGGTGTAAATACATTCCACGTGGATTCATTGCATGCATAGTCGCCTTTTAATGAATATCACGCAAATCGTCATGGTGATAGGTACGTACGGTTTGTCCAGCATGTCCTAGGTGTGTCTATAAATATATATTTTTTAAAAATAATAAAAAACAGTGGCCGGCCCTGGGGATTGGGGTCAAAAAAATATAATTAGGAGACTGGCCCTGGGGGATGGGGTCATCAGGGCCAATAAATTAGAATAAGAAGGGGAACCAAACAGCCCCCCCTTCTTAAAAAACTAAAATAAATAAAAGACTGGCATCGTGCCAGAGGCCATGCCCCCTCCGTGCAGCACTCTGCAAACGCGCCCCCAACAGGCATCTCCAGTATGCGCCAGGGAGCTGCGCTGCAGCCAGGTGTTCTGAGGCCAAGCCCCTTTTTACACCTCTCTGCAACGCAGCTCTGTGGCGCTTACTGGAGGTACCTAGTGGTCTAGTTTGACCCTAGGGACCCTTAGGATTCAGGGGGACTTAATCTCTCAACTTAGAACAGCCACAGGGCGCGTTTACACAGTGGTGAAGGGAGGGGACGGGGCCTGAGGTGACGTGTGCAAACACGCACTATGGCACGTTTTAAATTGGGGATATAATTTCCCTTCAATACTGAGGGCCCCTGGGGGCTAACTAGCCCACCAAGTGCTTCCAGTAAGCGCCACTGAGCTGCATTGCAGAGAGGTGGTCCAGGCCGTGCCACTTTTTACACCTCTCTGCAACGCAGCTCTGTGGCACTTACTGGAGGTACCTAGTGGGCTAGTTGGACCCTAGGGACCCTCAGGATTCAAATGAACTTAATCTCCCAACTAAAAATGGACACAGGGCGTGTTTACACAGTGGTGAAGGGAGGGGACGGGGCCTGAGTTAACGTGTGCAAAAACGCCCTGTGGCCTGTTTTAAGAGGTAGTTTTAATCCCCATGCCCTATTATACACTAGGGGCTTACAGAGGAGGTCATGCTAATCACAGGGGGACCCCAACGCATAATGTTCCCTAGTGTATGTAGGTGTTTTCACTGTATTCTAAGTGTCTTTTAACATAGCACTGGCTCTAGGACTGGTTAGTCAGACTCAGTTACCACCAGTATCCGTCTGAAAAAGTTGAGGGTACAGGATGATTTTGCAACAAGGCTTCTTTCTTCTCTTCTTTTTGTTCTTTCTGCACGTTATCCTTCTTCCTGCACTTATCTTCGTATTTGAGGACTTCTGTTGCTTCTTTCTGCACTTCTTTTGTTTCTTTCTGTGCATTTTTTCTTCTTTCTTCACATGTCCTATCTCTGTAGGCATAGTTAGAAATTAGCATTTAAAAAACCTTTGAAATTCACAGAAAAAAACATAGGTTTCAGGCACGTTATAGTTAGGAATTAGCATTTAAAAAACCTCAGAAATTCACTGAAAAAACCATAGGTTTCAGGGGTGTTATAGTTAGCTGGACTTTTCACTTGTACAAAACCATTGAAATTCCCCCGTTATAGTTAGTTCAGCTAACTATAACTCGCGCGCCCGCAATGCACTGCTGATGACGTCACATATTACATCACTCATGACATGGTCAGTGACATCACTCATGACATCACTGATGACAACTCAAATGACATCACTGATGGTCTGCACATGATTGAAAAGTTGTATTAGAGGCGGAGGGCTCATCTTCTTCTCATTGATGGAGGATGGAGGGAAATTTACAGAAAATCAGTGGAAGGTTTATCTTTTGAGGCATTAGAACGTTAAATTTGCAGCCCTACAGATATAAGTGAAAACGAATGCAGCCTCACTTTATGGGTCGTGCTTTTCTATTTCAGTCAGTGCTCTGCTCACGAAAGCAACAGGATTCCACTGGTCTTTCCACTGTTCTTGTGGAAGAACCATACTCACACCCATAGGGATGGCGTCCCCTATCATTTCTGTGGCTACCTTATTGTTAAAGTATCACATTGTGGTGTAACTCAGAGTGGTGGCTTTTATACTTCGGAATGGAAGTCATATTTGACTGAACATCTCATGGGACGTTTGATTTTGTAAGATTATGAAATTGTTATGTCAATGTGTAACTCTTGGGAAGTGTTGCTTTATGAGTGTCTTCTGCTTTTCTCAGGTCCAAGTTAATGTCTTGATTGGAAAAGATGCATCCAGAGAAACGTATCCGGTCTTTTATGAACCCAGATTCCTTTAAACATTGCAAAGTATTTTTCAGTCGACTGTGATGTTCAGTCAAAGCTGTAGCTTATATAAGGATGCTGTCAGTTTGTGTCTGATGCCCTCTAGCTCAGATAATGCTTTGCCAAAGGCGTTTTGAATAACTTTGATGTCTGATGACACATCAAAGCAGTTTTATATCACCTTAGTCCCACATGGTTGGATATAATATGATGTAATTGCTCAATTCTTCAAGCATCAGCTGGTGGTGCCCAAAGTTGTAATGCAGTATTAAAAAACATCTGGTGCCATTAAGGTCTGCCTAGATGTCAATTGATATGAGAGTCTTTTAGTGGAGGCATTTGGTAATCTCATATCAATGTATTTGCGCACTGCATCTGGTTGCTTTGATTTAATAGGCACCACTTTGGGAAACACTCTGTGTGTTGGTCCTCTGAACATCACGATTATTTTATTCCAGTCTCTCGGAGCGTAGCATCTACCTGAGAACTGGAAGTGGAATTGATGCTTTTTGCCTCTTTAGCAAAAGATGGCTCAGTTTCATAGAAACAATAACCCTCTGGCAAAGTGCAGGCTGAGCCAAATAAGCTACGGTAGTCACAGATGGCCTATGCATTCCATGAGGATGATGCATACCGGCTAAAGATTAGCCCTGCAAGATTACAGGATGATCTGTTATATTGTGAGATCCAAAATCAGTCCCCTTCCTTCTATACCCTGTCAAAGCTTTCTTTGCACCAAAAATGCCTTTATGAGTTTCTGTAGATGTCATCTAGCTTACATACCTTAGCTGAGCAGCAGGCTTGTGGTTAGCTTCTATATATATAATGTCGTTCTCTGCCTCAGTAATGGTATTCCTGAGTTGATAAAGACTTCTTGGCTCCAAGCAGATGGTGATATTCACTAGAGATGCTTGCAGCACAGCTCGCACAAAAATACCTTGATGCTGAAGATTCTGCTCTGCCTAATATATGTATATTTCAGGCTTGAATCCACTTTTATTATTAATTGGAAAATCACTGTGCTGTATAATGTATAATGCAAGAATTAGACTATGAATTTGGTTGTACCTTCATTAAATTTGATAGCATATTATAAATCACAATAATATGTTTAATATGTATTTACACTTTCAAACTTTAATAAAGTAAACATTATGGGGCCTATTAGGATCGCGGGCGAAAAACCACCCCGACCGCCCTGGATCCGGAAATCAACCGCCCGCTGGCACCGTGGAAAACCCGGCGTCCAAATTAGGATCAACTGCCCAAAAACACCGACCGCGGTGGAACGAGGCCAAGAAAAACCGCCCATACCGGGCGGAGATGGCCAAAACCCGTCCGCGGCGGTCGTATTCGTGGCGGTAAACAATCAAACCGCCACCAGCACACCAGAGGCACCGCACGTCAAATTAGGATAACCCCGATGGCCACGCGATATGTTCCGCAGTTACCGACCGCCGCGGTCGTAAACCGTGATGAATGGGAGAGCCGGCGGAAGAGCTGTAGCACATCCACCACTGCGGACACTCCGTGACAAATATGGGGGACGAAAGAAAAAAGGCTATAAAGTGCACACAGCAAACTAGCCATGCACCCAAAAACACAGAACACACCCCAATGACACAACCACTTGGCAAATACAAATCCCAGGACAACCCACACAACACACCTGAGAGCAAAACCCCATTTGGACACACCCACATAGCTGAGTATAAAGCCAGCCCCTTACCTGACCACAATCCTTTGCATCATTACAAGACTGAAGGCCGCAAACCCTGACAACAAAGAATAGACAAAGTAACACACCATCACTACTCACACCACACACAGCACCACTACCACTTCCACACCTGTACCTCTAACCCCCTGCACATCACACATCATACACATCACACCCACCCCCACCACTCACACCCCTGCACCTATAACCCCTTTGCACATCACACACCATGGCAACACATAAAATGCCAAAATACACAGAGAGTGAGTTGAAGGTTCTGGTAGATGAGATAGTCAGAGTGGAACCACAACTGTTTGGTAGCCTGGTCCAACAGACACCATTAGCCACAAGGACACAAATGTGGGCAAGGATAGTCAATGCAGTAGGGACCACCCGGCACTCAATAAATAAAATCATGGAGCGGTGGCATGACCTGAAACAGGGTTGTCAAACAGAAGAGGAGGAAGAACCATGAGCTGGCTCAGAGGACTGGCGGTGGCCCTCCCATCCCACCAAAAACATTCAATGCATGGGAGGAGAAGGTGCTTGCCATACTGCATCCAGAGAGTCTCACAGGAGTAGCCGGGGGAATGGAGGCTGGTAAGTACAAAAAATTGACTACCACCACATTGCTAAGAACTGTCTTGCATAACTACAAAGCTACACCTCCTAGGCCCAAGTACATTCATATGCACCACACACTCCCTAACACATGTCTCACAGATCCAACATTCAGACACTCACATCCACCCCAAACGTAGCTAGTAACATTATCATGGGGGCATGTCCACAGGCAGCCAGCACAAAAAATTCCACCAGGCCCCCTTGTCCCACAGCTCAGCAAGATGGAGCACTCCATACCCAGAAGCAGTTGGAAGCCATTGGCTCACCACAAACAAACTAACAGGTAGGTAGCCATCTTAACAGGGAGGGCTGTTTGGGGGTGGTAGGCCTGCACAAAAACTCACACCAGGCCCCCTGTCTCACCCCAGAGCAGGATGTAGCACTCCACACCACCCAGAATCAGTTGGAAGCCATTGTCCCACTACAAACAAACTAACAGGTAGGTAGCCATCTTAACAGGGAGGGCTGTTTGTGGGTGTGAAGACTGCACTACAACTCCCACCATGCCCCCTGTCCCACCCCTGAGCACGATGGAGCACCACCCCCACCCAAAAGCATGTTTCAGCCATTGCATTGTTGACCTTCATCTAACAGGTAGGTAGCCAGCTTCACAGGGCGGTCTGGGGGGGGGGGGGCTGAACTACAACTCCCACCAGGCAGCCCTGTCCCAACACAAGCAGGATGGAGCACTCCACACCCAGAAGCAGTTCCAACCCATTGGCTCACTACAAACAAACTAACAGGTAGGCAGACATCTTCCCTGGGAGGTCTGTTTGGGGTTGGGATGCCTGAACAACAACTCACCCCAGGTTGACTCGTCCCCCCAGACCATCACGATGGAGCATCCCCTCCCACCCAGATACATGTGTCAGCCATTGTATCACTACAAACAAACTAACAGGTAAGTAGACATATCATGCTTGCTTGTCACACCCCTGAACAGGATGCAAGCCTCCACCAGACACACACAGATGTGTCAAGTCAAAGCCAAATGGGTAAACATAACAGTTAAGTAGCCAGTATGTGCACATAGCCATTCTCCTCAAAAAGCATGGTGCCACATGACAACACCAGCCCTCTCATTGCACACACATACACACAGATCCTATTGCCACTCACAGTGTGCACACAGCTAAGCAAATGAAACTGTCACGGCAACCAAAGTGTGACACACCAATGCACATGTAGAAGAAAGTCTGGGCACAGTCATGCACAGCACTGAATTTCATGTGTAAGCGCCATGGGGCCAGAGCAGCAAGGACCAAATGAGAAACAAGAAAGCATGGTTGTTGGTACAAATCCAGATATGCACATGACAAGACAAAGGTATGCAGGCGATGACAATGGCCAGTTCATGCCCAGATGTAAAGTCTGACAGGGCAGAGTAAGTCAAAAATAGTCCTCACCGAAATCTTTAGTTGTGGTAGTCCCTAGATGGCAACATGTCCCTGTACTAATAAATTATGCACGTTGCGTATGGTAGGGATTGACAACTCACACCATGGCCAAGTAATGCATATACCACAGCATCATGTCAGGAGGCACAGTGAGGATTAGTAAACTGTGTGGTGTACAAACAGTGAATGATATACAGCTAACACAAAGCTTTTGGGGTGCGCTACAATGACCATCTCCCATCTGACCCACAGGTGACCAAGAACTCACTGCAGAGGACAACACCAGCAACCTGCAGAGCCAGTCTTCCCCCACCCCCGGTACATGCACTCTCGGATGTTGTTCCCGGGATTCTCTGGACGATGAGCTCGAAGCTGGCCCATCTGGTGTGCCAGGGCACAACAGGTCCCAGGACCCCATCATCCCCCCACCACATCTGCTGCAATACCAACGTCTCTGCAGACCCCTGCTGTCACGGCCTGTGCGGCCTCCACTATCACCACAACCACCATCACCACCACCACCACTACCAACATCACCACCACCAATGCTGCCTGCAACACTCCCCCTGTCCCAGAGGATGACCACACGACTGACTGAGAAGGGCAGGGAGAGGATGCGGGTGCCTACAGTGGTGAGGCAACAGGTCCATGGCAGCAGGGAAGGTGGAAGGGGCAGGGTCACTCACAGACACCAAGAGGCTGGGACCCAATCCCTGTACCACATTAACAGAGTCCATGGGGCATATGAACGTGCCCAGGGACAAATGGGCCGGTCGGAAGAAGTGGTCCGTGAGCTCATCCTGCTGATGAGGTCCATCGACAGCCGCATGGGACAAATTGTAGCCCTCTTGGGCCAGCAAGTGGCGGTACTGAGGGACAGGCCTGCACAACACAACCAACACCTCCACCTCCCTCTGGTGGGCTGCAGGATGACAGTTTACCATCCTCCCCTGTGCCCACAGAGAGGGGTGAGTCCTCGGGCCCCACTGGCCCTACAGCAGGGCCCCCCGCCTATCGACGAAGGGGCCGTCCGAAGAAAACCCTGGGAGTAACTGGAGGCAAAGCACCTGCCAAACGCCAGTCACGGAGACAGCCATGATGGCAACCCTCTTCACCACTGCATTGACTTTTTGGACTGTCCTTCCCCACACTGCCTTGTGAATGGCATCTGTCTACTGGACTGGATCACCACATCAATGTTGTGACTACTCGATTATCTCATTTACCACAACTGTCAACTCACTGCTCCACTAATCACCTCAATGTAAATGTTCACCCCCTCACATGTCACCATTGTAAATAATAAATCCTTACACACATGTTGTTGTGTCTGCTCCGTCTTTATTCCAGGATGTACAGTTTTCCACATGATTACAATGTACCAGGAGTATGTAATGTATGTAGGCAAGGAGAGGTTGAAGGCACCTAGGAAAACACAACAGAACAACATTCACTAGTCTGGGTGGGGCATCACAGACATCACACAACACCTACCATCAAGATAATCCCCACATCACAATGGGCAACAAGTGCCAACATACACATCCAGTCAATGTACAAAACTACCCTGTTCCAGAAACATTGTCAGCCACCACTGAGTCAATCGGCTGCAGTCACAAAGGCCACATACACCTTCACAACAACAGCAACATCATCAGACAATGGATCCGTTGTACATTGTCACTCACCTTCAAGTGAAGTAGTGGGTCATGAGCTGTTGACGCAGTCAACACCTTCCTCCTCTCCACTGTCCTTATCACTGGACACGGGTTGGTTGGTTTGTAGGTGGGGGCCTTTGCTGCTCATCATCATCCTGGATCAGGAGGACCCCCTTGCGAATGGCTAGGTTGTGGAGCATGCAGCATGCCACTACAATCTGACACACCTTCCCGAGCGAGTACATCAGTGCACCTCCGGTCTTGTCCAGGCAGCAGAAACGTGACTTCAGCAGACCAAAGGTACGCTCCTCCACATGATGTGTCCTCCCATGGGCATCATTGTAGTGGACATCAGCTGGTGTCCTGGGATTCCGCAGTGGGCTCAGCAACCAAGGACGGTTGGGATATGCAGAGTCACCTATGTGTGACAAACACAGATACACATTGCAATGCTGTTGGGTCAGAGGACTGCATGTCACACACACAGAACGCTATTTGACTAGGTATACTCATCCACAATCCATGCACGCTCAGGAAGCAGATTAGCCATCAGCTGGGGTACAATGCTGTTCCGCAGGATGTAGGAGTCCTGTGCGGAGCCTGGAAATTTGGCACACACGTGTAAGATGATCATATCTGCCTGGCACACCACCTGCACATTTATGGAGTGGAAATGTTTCCGATACCTGTAGATGTGCTCATGTGCCTGTGGTGGTACAAGCCAAACATGGGTGCAATCAATGGCACCAACAACATGGGGATGTGTCCAAGAGGATAAAAATCTCCCTTCACAGCAGCCAATTCCTGCCCCCTGGGGAAATGGATATATGTGTTCTTGTAGATCATCATGGTGGCCAGAACATCCCGCAGCACCATGCTGAACACAGGTTGTGACATCCCACCTGCGCTGGACACCGTGTGCTGGAATGATCCAGTGGCAAAAAAATGCAGGGCCGCCATCACCTTAGACGTGGGGGTGAAAGCTGTTGGATATGTTCGGCGAGGCTGCAGGTGGGGCTCCAACTGAGCACAAAGGGTCTGTAGGTTGTCTCTATCCAGACGGAATTTCCGGATGATCTCCTCATTCTCCATGTCTGCCAGCTCTGTGAAGGGACGATGCAGATTTGGTCTCCTCCTAGTTGAGATGAAAGTGGACACATGTCAATGCAATACATCATGAAATGGGCACAGCATCTCACGTTTTGGCGGACACAACGCCAGCAATGATTGTCATTAAATTGTGTTACAGACCAGCTGACATGTAGAGACTCCTTCAGCTACACTGATCGTACACCTGTCAACTGACACACAGCAAGTACCTCCAAATCATACTCGCCATATGAGAATGCACATATGGATATGGCCATGTTCACCATGGGAACGCCTGGGAGTATATCATCCAGCATTAGTGTAAAAATGCAACACCACTGTCTCACACCTAGCTGCTGCACCTGACACACCTTCAGACGTTAGTCGAACCTGGCACACATCAACACAATGACCACAGCCTGAGCGTACATGACGAGTGTGTGCATGGTCAAACATAAGCGAACAGGCACATATGAATAATCTTCATCTTGAAAACATTGCAGTGATTTTCCATGCACTTTTACACCTTGACATGTGTACAAATTGGGGAGTCCATAAAAACACTGTCCTGTGTACAGGCCCATCAATATCACAAATGACATGTGAGGGAGTACATGCCAATCTAAGAAATCACAAACACAAACATGGCATGTGTAATCAGCAGTGGGGTACAAGGCACATTGGCATTGTGTGCACTATGACGTGCCATCAACCATGTGGCCACTGTGCACTGTGGATGACTGCCAGATGGCCATTGACACAGCATGATGTGTCCATTGGTGGTGTCACAGTCACTCGCCACCCATATCCCGGTCACCCATGTCACTGTATGGCACCCAAGTCGTGGCAGGCACCACCTGGCCCCTGCGGTGTGTCACCGCCAATGCCCGGGACACAATCACGGTAGTGATAGGCATATGCACATGGTGAAATGGCGGTTGGCATGCTCCACCACCCAAATCACAGTCACCCATGTCACTGTATGGCACCCAACTCGCGGTAGCTACTGCCTGGCCCCTGTGGTGTGTCACCGCCATGGGCCATGGCCTTACAGCCAATGGGATCTGCTATCGTGGTGGCCTGATGCAATTTTGAAAATCGCGGTAGGCGTGCTCTGCCACCGTAGAGCCGGTCATTGGATGCAATTGAAAGATGCGCCACCGCGGTAGCGCCCGCCTGACCCCTGTGGTGTGTCACCGCCATGGATCATGCCCTTACAGCAAATGGGATCTGCTATCGCAGTGGCCTGATGAAATTTTGAAAATCGCGGTAGGCGTGCTCCGCCACCGCGGAGCCAGTCATTGGATGCAATTGAAAGATGTACCATCGCGGTAGCGCCTGCCTGGCCCCTGTGGTGTGTCACTGCCACGGACCATGCCCTTACAGCCGATGGGATCTGCTATCGCAGTAGCATGATGCAAATTTGAAAATCGCGTTAGGCGTGCCCCGCCACTGCGGAGCCGGTCATTGGATGCATTTGAAAAAGGCTGACCTGGAACACCAATTGTAGCAGCTTAGAACCACTGAAACGACACCAGGGGGCTATATATGTGTGGGAGAGAGCCGCACATTTCCACTCCTCAGTTCCTGCTGCCTGAGACCCCTCACCTGCTGCTGCCTCCAGGGACTGCTGCCTGAGACCCCTCACCTACTGCTGCCTACTGGGACTGCTGCCTGAGACACGTCACCACCCACTGCCGCCGCTGCTGTCCCATGTCCACAGTGATGGCAAGGACTGAGAAGATCCGTGCCAGTCCCTTCACAAGCAAGGAGCTGGAGGTCCAGGTGGACGAGGTGTTCACGCAGTACCCTCGGCTATATGGTTCCCCAAATGTCATGGTAAGTCTTCAACAGTGGGGGTGAAAGTGCTGGGGGGCACACATGTAGTCGGTCTGATGCAGTATGTGCCTGAGAGTGTGGGGTTGTGTCATGCACTGCCTATCATGCTGTTTCCTAGCTTGAAGGGGGGGGGGTGTACCCTACTCCACACATTTCCCTGCCTGCACATGAAGATTGGAGGGACATGTGTTGTCTTGTCAGCCATACAGTGACGCAGCAAGTTGGTAATGCAGGAGTCAGGACGGTGATTGCTTATGTGAATGGCTGTGTGGGTCCCTGTTGTCCATCTCAGTGTGAGCCCACCTGGCCTGCACAGTCACCGCCGAATCTGACAAGGACGCATCACTGAATGTTACATGTGTCTTTTTTTTCCTTACTCCCCATCAATGAGCCATCACAGCCCTGTAGATTGCACATGACTGGCCCTGTGAGAAGGGTGTGGGTTTGTGAGATCATGTCCCTCAATGTGACATACATGACACAGTGAGCTATTCACAGGGCAAGGTCGTTGAGGCCTGCGCAGTGTTGCACACAGTGAGTCTCCCCCCAAACACATGTTGATATGTGATGTATGTCTTGCTCTACCTAGAAATGGACAGTAGATGTGGGCAGAGTACACATGGCTTTCTGTGCTGACATCCTGCTTGTATATGAGATGTGCAGGTACTGTGTCCCCCCTCACACCTGCATGCATTTACGTGTGCTTCTCACATGCAGATGTACCATGTGAGATGCATTCCTGTCTCTGCACGACATATCTGTGCATTTGGGATGAATCAGTTTCATGCTACTGTCCTGAGTGATTTTGTTACATGACACTGTGTCACTGATGTTTTCCCCCTCTTGTCTCCCATGCCTGCAGCTCAAAGTACACCGGCGTAAGGCCGTATGGAGGGCCATTGCGAGCAAGGTGCGGGCTCTGGGTGTCTCAAACCGACGGCGCACCCACTGCCACAAGAGGTGGGACGACATCTCACAGCTGGCAAAGAACGTTGCGGAGATGACACTGGGGCTGCTCCCACGCACTGGCAGGTTGGCACAGCACAGCATGACACCACTAATGTGCCGCATCTTGGCCATGATACACCCTGAGCTGTATGCACGATTGAAGGATAATCAGCAGCAAATTCAGGGTGAGTATTCTAGTAAGGGTGACTTTGGCTGTGTGTGGCTGCATGTGTACACAGCCTGTGCCAGCGCTGGGCTATGTGATGTTGGTAGTGTGATGCAGTGGCTTGTAAGTGGCCTCTGTGCTGGGTGCAGCTGTCATGCATTTTTCCTACCTGTACTTCCTAAGGGAACTCGTGTACTGGGCATTTCAATAGCATTCTGGGTGGTGGGCTTGAGGTCTGAGCTATTTGTGTTACTGTTTGAACGGAGCCACATGCAGG
The DNA here is from genome assembly GCF_964204655.1 of Triturus cristatus. Taxonomy (NCBI): domain Eukaryota; kingdom Metazoa; phylum Chordata; class Amphibia; order Caudata; family Salamandridae; genus Triturus; species Triturus cristatus. The sequence goes on along the minus strand of NC_140593.1, from coordinate 752,848,979 downwards.
ATGTTGTGCTGTGTGGTCATCACATGGCTCACTTATGCCTGCTGTTCTTGTTTACACGCACTGTTTGAGTAACAAAAGTGTGTTTGCACAATGTTATTGCACAGGGTGGCGTACAACATGTAGATTTAGTCATCTTCATGGTTGCTTTGCTTGCATATGTTTGTTCTGTTGCTGCCACTGAACTGACCCTACATCTCTCTCTCTCATGCAGCATCTCCCGTAGTCACAGAGGGACAGGGGACGGACACCAGTAGTGGGGAAACAAGCACAACAGCTTCACAGGAGCCCAGTGACACAGATGTGACCAGCGCTTCGGAGGGGGACAGGAGTCTGCTGGAGGAATCACAGCCCGAGACGCAAAGTTCAATGTCATCTGATGCCAGCAGGGATGCATCCATGTTGGCGGGCACAGGGAACGGGGACTCTGCATCATCTTCCACCACACAGCATACAGTGCCCACCCTCTCAGCCACTTCCTCTGGTGCTGCCCGTGTTCGCACCAGTAATAGGGAAAGAGTGTCCATCACCCCAGGCACCACAGCCCCTGTCCCTATCCACCCTGCTGCCATCACTGCTGAGCCTGTAGACCTTTTGCTCCATTTGTGTGTAGGCCAGACACATCTCCTCAATGCATTCATAGACCACGACAACAAATTGGCTCAGGTGGTTGCTTTCATGCAGGGCATACATTCAGATGTGGGTGGGCTGCACCGGACTGTCCAGTCTTTGTCCTCCGCAGTGACAGCAGCCCTTCAACTGGCACAATCTCGGAGTCCAGCTCCAGTCCCTTTGTCCACGCCCATGCAAGTGGCCACATCCGACGATAGCGACCACGCTCCACAGACCTCAAGGTCACGATACAGCACACGTAGCACACAGCAGCAGCCCAAGCGGTCCAGGCTGCAGACACCATCCCCACAGAAAACCAAAGCCACCCCAGAGCGCAAAGATAAAAGCACGCCAGGCGACACCAGGGGCCAAAAAGCAAAGAAGCAGACCTCAGGGTCACATGGCTCAGAGCCATCCCCAGCCAAGGACTCTCCTGTCCCAAAAGCGTCTCGCAAAGACAGGCAGACAATTTCCATGCCCACTGAGAAGATGGTGCCTGCCAAGGGTACACATAAGAAGCGCTCCAAGGCAGATTTACCCACTACCTCGACTCCCATTCCAAGCCCAGTGAAGCAGGGAAAGGAGGGCACTGTAGGGGGAACACCTGCTGGTAGACAGGGGATGGAGGGGCAAAGGCAAGGCCATGCGAAGCGTACTGCTGGATCCAGCACGTCCCCAGAGGGAGGGCCAGTATTTGCACCTGATGCAGACTTGGTGTTGAGTGTGCCTGTTGTGTCCACACCACTTCCCATTGACCCAAAGTCAGGCAAGCCATTTAGAATCCCCAAGTAGTGTAAAGGCACCCCTCCACAATCTCCCTCCCACACTGTGTCTCACGTATACAAGACTCAACCTCCACGTGCCACTATACCACCTGGTCCAAGCAGCCCTCCGCCTTGCCAAGCCACTGATAGCTCTACCTCAGCTGGACCTCTCTCTCCCCAGTCAAGTGCTCCAACTGTGCCCAACACACAGCCACCTCCCAGTCTGACTGACAGCCAAGTCTGAATGTTGGTCAACCTCACACACCTGTCTCTCCCACAGTGGTGCCTGTGCTGCCCATCGTGACACCCCAGACTGTGTTGCTGACCATGGCAGGGTACAGTCACACACATTCCCTGTGCAGCTTCTCATGGACTCCCTCTGCACTTAGTCCTGCCCACTGGCCTTGTCGTTCACTGCTGTGTGCCCCCTGCCTGTGCAGCTTCTCATGGACTCACTCTGCAATTAGTCCTGCCCACTGGCCTTGTCGTTCACTGCTGTGTGCCCCCTGCCTGTGCAGCTTCTCATGGACTCGCTCTGCACTTAGTCCTGCCCACTGGCCTTGTCGTTCACTGCTGTGTGCCCCCTGCCTGTGGAGCTTCTCATGGACTCACTCTGCACTTCGTTTTGACCACTGGCCTTGTTGCTCCTTGCTGTGTTGAACTATTCCCTGTGCAGCTTCTCATGTACCTCATCTGCACCTTGGACTGGCCACTGGCCTTGCTGTTTGCCCCCTGCCTGTGCAGCTTCTTATGGACAAGCTCTGCACTTCATATTGACCACTGGCCTTGTTGCTCCTTGCTGTGGTGAACTATTCCCTGTGCAGCTTCTCATGGACTCACTCTGCACTTTGTCCTGCCCACTGGCCTTGTCATTCACTGCTGTGTGCCCCCTGCCTGTGCAGCTTCTCATGGACTCACGATGCACTTAGTCCTGCCCACTGGCCTTGTCGTTCACTGCTGTGTGCCCCCTGCCTGTGCAGCTTCTCATGGACTCGCTCTGCACTTAGTCCTGCCCACTGGCCTTGTCGTTCACTGCTGTGTGCCCCCTGCCTGTGGAGCTTCTCATGGACTCACTCTGCACTTCGTTTTGACCACTGGCCTTGTTGCTCCTTGCTGTGTTGAACTATTCCCTGTGCAGCTTCTCATGTACCTCATTTGCACCTTGGACTGGCCACTGGCCTTGCTGTTTGCCCCCTGCCTGTGCAGCTTCTTATGGACAAGCTCTGCACTTCATATTGACCACTGGCCTTGTTGCTCCTTGCTGTGGTGAACTATTCCCTGTGCAGCTTCTCATGGACTCACTCTGCACTTTGTCCTGCCCACTGGCCTTGCCGTTCACTGCTGTGTGCCCCCTGCCTGTGCAGCTTCTCATGGACAAGCTCTGCATTTTGTGCCTTGCTCTTCTCTAATGGGGCCTATCTGTGCAATTTATGAATAAAGGCAGTTTCTCCTGTTGTCTCTTTTGTCAGTGTCCTTACTGAATAAAGTTTTTCCTGTGTGTATATGGTTTACTGTGCCACATGCCCTGTGTGCCACTTCAACATTGCCAATGGCTTGTCTGACTTGTTCAATTTTGTACTGGGGTGACAGGGACTTCAGTTCTTCCCGACTGTGATACTTGTGGGTGCAATGATGTCGTTTTTAGATGGTACACCGTTCTCATTTTCATTCTTTGTTCATGTTGGCTATATTGTACACATTTCAGGTTTGGGGGCACTGCCAGCACGGTGTGGGATTCTTTCCACAGGCTTGCAGGTAGGCTTGCCAGGGTCATCATGTATGTGTGTTCTTACTTTCTGTGTGCCCAGCAGTGTAGGTGTATGGTCATGTTGTGATGGGCAGTCATCTTAGTCACATGGGTTACTTTCAATGTGTGCACTTGGGTGGTCAAGAAGTGAGCAGTGTGAAGGGGTGAGTTTGTCGTGAGTGTTGATGTGTGTGTGCTCATGCAATATCAATTACACAAATGTGTCACCCAGGAGTAGAGTGCCTGTTAGCGTGATTGTTCAGGCCTGTGATTGTGTGCACATGTGTGAGTTGTATGTTGTGCACTGTGTAGTGTGTTGGGGTGTCCTTGCAGTTCTGGCTGACTCCAACTTGTTGCTTTTGCCAATTGTGAGCATGCAGAGTTTGTGACTGGCAAGTCAGGGTTTTGTTTTGTTGAACAGCCGTGTGTCTTGAGACTGTTTGTACTCACTGTGCATACCTGCTCAACCACAGACATTGTGGGTGTGATGTTCTCATGCATTGCTGTCACATGGTGCTTTATTGCCTCCAGTGTGGCATGTTGTGTGTGGTGTCATACCATCCCATATCTGTGCTTCAGATGCCTTGACATTGTGAGTCAGCACTCCCTCTATTTGTGTATGGTACACTCCTGCCATGTCCACTACTGAGGTGCACACCACTTCATTTTGATGTCAGCTGTCCCCTTGTGTTGCCTGTGTGTGTGCATCCCCATCACTTCATTTGTGACACTGTGCTTTGTGGTGCAGATCTTTGGCAAGGAGCACTGTGCCACTCATGACATTACCCCAATTAGTTATCTGTGTTATTCTAGTACTGTTCAGCAGTCATGGTTGTTCGTGTGCAGTTCAACTGTCTGTGCTGCCCAGTCCTCTGGTCAACTTTTGTGTCCCAGACTTGTGCATCTGTGGGTGTTGTGTTAGGTGTATGTGTGTATGCTGGGGTACTGCTTGACTTCCTGAGTGTGATGTTGTCAGTGTGCTGTTTTGATTGTTGTTGTGGGTGTTCATGGTGTGTCACTCATGGCTGTGTGGGACTGTTATGTTTTGTGTGCACACACTGCTTGTTGTGCATTCAGTGCTGTGGGTGTATGGTGCCTTGTCCTGGCCTGGTGTGCATCCCCTGATGTCCTGCTGTGTTTGCTATGTAAATTATTGTCATGTGCATCTGTTGTGTGTTTGATGTGGCTGTGTTGTTCTGTGATGGTGCACTTCTTGTCTGTGTTGGGGTATGTTGTCTGTGCATAGGTTCCTGACTGATGAGGTTGTGCACTCCTGTTCTGTCTGTGCTCCCATTGCCTTACCACAGTTTGAATGCACAGGTCATGTGTGGTCTTGTTGTGGTTCTGTGTGTGTTTCTGTTGAGTTATGTGTTTGGCTGTTGTTTTTGTGCAGACATTGGTTCTGGCATCCCTGTGTGTGTGTGTGATGTTTGTGGATACCCCTAGGGAGTGTGATTGTTTGTCTGTGTATTGACTCAACATTATTGACACCCTTCTGTGTGTCTGACACTGGGGTTGTGTGCTGCAGGTGTGAGGGGGGGGGGGTATGTGTGAAAAATCCTACTTGTGGTTGACAGTCATGGAGTGTGTCAATGTGCCCAGTGTGTTGTGCTGCTGGCATACTCCTGTGAAGTTGTTGTGTACATATGTGTGGCTGTTCACAGTTTGACTTAAGGGACTTCCTTTCATCCCTATGCCTATACATGCGTTGCCTTGCTGTCTCCCTGAGTTATTGCACTGAGGTGACTGTGGTTGGAGTTCACTCACTGTGCCAGCCATGTGTGCTTTGATGGGGTGAGGGTGTTGTTCTCTGTTCCTTGTCTTGCATGTGATTTACACATGCTTGTTAGTTGTCTCCTTGGGCTTCCATTTGTGTGCACCTCACTTTGGCTTTCCTATATATTGTGCTTCATTGCTGGTGGCATGTGGTCTGTGTATGTGGCTGTATGTCAGTGTGGGGTATGTCTGTGTGACTTGGCAGGCTGTGTGTCCAGTAGGATGTTTGTTCATTGTATGTGTGTGTGTTCATTTTGTGCTTGTACTCAGCTTTCTTGCCATGAATGTGGTGGTGTTGTGGTGGGTGGGTTGGCCTGGGCCTGTGCTTCTGTGATGTGTGTTCCTCTGTAGCCACTCCTGCTGTGGCTGTTTCCCTAGTTTTGTTGTATGGTGCAGGGTGTGGGTTCACCTAGCTTGGTGTTGGGCATGGGGGTGCACAGGGGGGTGCACATGGCATGTCCATTCATGTTGGGGTGGCAGTGTGTGGAGTGGGGAGGTGTGGCCCTGTGTACTTTATGCACTGCCCATGCCTGGCACTGGTCCTGCCTTCTGCATTGTGCGTATGTTTTCCCTTGTCTTCACCGCTGCAGTGACGTGACCGGGACATTACTTGGAGATCGCGGTGATGTGTGACCTGGCTGCGGAGGGGTGACTTGGTGGCAGGTAGGACATGTGTGGGTACACTTGTGGACGTGTTCCTGTTCCCAACAGGGTGTCTGGTGTGGCCAGGGACCCTGTATCAGCCCATGAGTTGTGTGTTGTGGTTGTGTGCGGGATTGTGTTGTTGCGTACCTGCGGCGGCGTCCGCGACGGTCCATGAGTTGCTGGTCATGTATCAGGTACAGCACCGGAAAGACATGAAGAGCTGGATCCATTGCGGTCGGGACCGGGAATCAGGTTTCGCACTCCGCTGTCGAGCTTCCGGCGTCTCTAGTTGGGCGGTTTCTCTGCTGCGGTGCGACTGGCTCTTTGAGGCATCCTGATTTGTACAGCGGACGGGATGTCATTCCGCACGGCAGTGAGTCTCCATTGGCACCCACCGCCACGGTGGCGGGCGCACTTTGATGGCGGTGCCCGTCACACCACGGCGGACAGGAAATTAGCTGTGTTTGGCCATACTAATATGGCGGGCGTGAGGCCCGCTGCTGGCGTGCAGAAAAAGGCATTTTCCGCCACCGCCCGCCATCCTAATAGACCCCTATATGTTTATAATTGAAAAATGTGTACTCAGATAAAGGAATATATGTATATATGAAATGGGAGTAAATAAACAGAAAACCTAAAGATAATGACAGCCCTGGAATTATATTACAACAATTTCAACGACTGGGAGGCCTATTTACAAACTGTATTTTGTAGTATGTTTAGTAGTACCACAATAGTAAATGTGGGTGGGACCAGGGAGAGTCGCTGGAAAAAAGGGCATAGTTACTACAGATAGGATGGGTTTAGAGAGGAGTACAGAGAGGTTTTGGGAGGGACATGCACCCACCCACAAAAGAGTAACCCTGCTGTTTACAATCTATGGGGCATATTCACAAAGAAAAGTAAACTAGCGCCGCGCTATGTCATTTAAAAAACACAGGGATGCGCTGTATTCACAAGAGTACTGCCTCCATTAAGTTTTTCCTTGTGCCTGCGCTAAAAATAGCTGGTCAGCACCAATGCAGACACCCTTGCGTCATGGTGCAAGGGTGCCTGCGTTGCTGGGATAATTCTTTATGTGCTACAAAGGACACCTTCCTTCACATCAACAATCATTAAAGGCAATTTGCTCCTTCTATGTATACAGCACACATAGAGCAAAAAAAGAGAGGAGATAAAAGTATTTTTCCTCATTGTGCCACTCTAACGCCTGCTTTTCAATGGCATTCGTTTTTGGCGCTGTCTCAGATTTACAGATCCTTGTAAATCTGAGGCAGCGTCAAAAAGCAAAGGGGGTTGTGTTGGAACGCCCACAGCAAAAAAAATGCACGTCTCTTTGACGCAGAATGCAACATTAAGCCACGCAAAGTGGCTTACCGCCACATTGTAAATACGGAACAGGGCATTGCGCCACTTGAGCATCGTAAAAAGTGATGCTTTGGTGGCGCAATGCCCTTGTAAATTTCCCCCTACATTTCTAAAGATATTACATATAAAAAGAGACCCAGAATAGTAGAAAATTCCTCCAGCTCAGAGTTGGAGTAAGTCCAGAGTCACACATGGTCAACCACCGGTACTGTAACACCCTCCCATAGACAATAATAGAGGTAGGGTCTTACAATAAAGCTTAATAGGAAATAATATTAAATTTATTATTTAAAATTGTTACAATATAATTATATATAATTTAATGTTTAAAAAATCTTAAAATAAAATACATTTAATTATAAATTATTTTAGCAAACTTTTTTCTATTTATAAATAAATATAACTTTAGATTTATTGAATAATAACTTTAGGGGTTGATTATGTTGGCGGGCAGATCGCCACCGCCCATAAGGCAGTGGCGATCTGCCAACCAATTCCCCCGCCCACCTACCATTTCCCCTGCCACATTACGATGGCGGGGGGACTCGGCGAATGGAAAGACTGTCGGCCAGTTTTCCGCAGGTCGACTCGTCGACCGGGTGGAAAAAGGCCATAACATGGTGGCGGTGTCTGCAAGACACCGCCATCCATATTATGATGCAGGCAGTCACTCGCCTTTCTGGAAAGGCTTGCAGTCTTTGCTGTTGGGGGCCTCTAGCAGGCCCCCAGGGTGTTGGGGGGTGGGGGGTGCACATCGGGGGGACCTATGATACCCCCTAGCATTTGTATGCACAGGGTGGCAGGTACCGCGCGGTGCCTGCCACATTGTACATGCAAATGCACAACATGCATTCCTGACATTGCGGCGGGTGCTGCTGACAGAACCGCCCGCCACAATGTTAGTAATACTGGATGCGCCCGCCACTGTGGCGGGGGTATCCTGATGCGTACGGCAGGACCGCCGCACCTGTGGCGGGCAGTCCCTTTAGCCATTGCGGTGCGTCCAACATCGCAGTAGCCCCCTAAATACCTTTGAATGTATTCCAAATCACTTATAATAATCATCACTTCCTAATAAAAAAAAAAATATTTTACTGAGGTGACAATTTATTTTTTAACTTAAACTTTAGAAAATATGTTTTATTTAATTTCATGTATTCTCAGTCAGTCATAATTACTTTATTTCACCAAGAAAAAACAATGGCATAAAAAGTATACTATATACATAAAATTTAAGAATGCCTATCATAAGATTGCATAAAAGTGTAATTGTAAATAAAATAGTGCCACTTAAAACTTGATATAGAGATACGCATATATTTAAAATCAAGTAATTAGACATATAAAAAAGATTTAAACATCTTGCTCATATTAACACATATGTATTAATATAACGATTTCATTCAAAATAAAGCTAATAGCACGGTAGCATTCATTATATTTTGTTATGCATTTAAAATGAATACATAAAATTAATGTACATATATTTTCAAAATTTGGAATATGTTTACTTGTTTTTGAATGAAATCTTTTTTTTTTATTTTACTTTTCCCTTTACATAGGGAGACTCCACAGTCAAGGTGGGTATCTCTAAGAGTCTCTCGATGGCAAAGTATAGCAAACATCTTAAATGTTTATTAAACTTTTTAATAAATAAGTACAATATTTTATGTTAAATAATGTAAATTAATTGTATATATATATTTTTTAATATAGAATAAAATAAAATGCTACAGCACTAATAATGCATTTTTGTAATTCAATCTTTAACTGGAATATAATATATTAAATAAAGAAATGTTTTTCTGGAAATTAAATTAAAAAAAACTCACCTAATTAAAAATATGAAAATAATTTTACATTAATTTATAAATTAGAATAGGTTGTTAAATATTTTATAATACATGTTTTATTTTTTGATTATTTTTAACATTGAGTTATATTTTTAACTATTTTAAATAAGTTAATTCAATTTAGCATTATTTCCTTTGAGATTTTAGTTTCAGTCCCTGCCTTCATTATTTCTTTATGGTAAGGTATTGCAGTACCAGTGTCTGGCCTTGTCTGGCCTTGTGTAGTGCTGGACAGACTTATGTTTATGCTTTGGAATTTGTAACTTACACTCATAAATTTGAATCCACCCCCTTTTTCAGGGGTAGGAGACATACAAGTCTAAAGTGAATCCAAAAGGAATTTAAAAACAAAAAAAAGACTTAAAAGGGCTACAGACAAAACCGCAGCAGCCACGGATTCCTTATTTGTTTTACTGAGTTCATTTCATTGAGAAATAGATGAAAAAGTTAAGTTTTTAAGCGTTGTAGAGAATCCATAGGTGGAGACTACAATGTTCAACAGGTTCGAGCATTGGCTCAGCATCGTGTGATTCTGGGAAAATCACTTAGGACCTTATTACGAGTGCGGTGGTACTTGCCGTGACGGTTTGACCACCTCCACAGCTGTGGGTCTGCCCACAGTATTTGGAGTGTGGCGAGTGGACCGCTACAAGACCGCCTGCACCACCAGGATCAAGGTTCCCACTGCGCCAGTGGTCTGAAACTGGGCTCAATATGCTGGCAGCGCTGATGCTGGCACGGCGGAGCATATTACGACCTACATATCCTCCGCCCTTTTCATGGCGGTGAGTCTGCCATGAAAAGGGTGGCGGATATGCAGGAAAGGGGGCCTTAAAAGGACCCTTGGTCGGATTAGGGCTTGGGGGTGCATGCAGGGGGGTTCATGTTGTGCCCCCCTGGCATTGCACCCCCTTCCTGAAAGGTGCATGCCACACCATTCAGGAATGTGCTGCAGGCGCTGTCACAGCAGCTGTCTGCTGTTAACGCTCTCCCTTGAGCCTTGCACAGCTGCCGCTATGAGACCGCCACAGCACCGCCCACCATCCTTGGATTATAATCCTGCCAGCGGGCACATGACAGGCTTAGCGGTCCTCTTGTTGACGCGTCGGCGGTGAGCCGACAGGAGGACTGCCAAACTCGTAATAAGGCACTAATTCTCCCTGTGCCTAAAGAAAAAAATCTGACCTTGTTTAATATAATTCGGTGTTCATGCAAAGTGCTCTGATACCTTAGGACAATGTTCACACTATATAAAACTGAAAAAAATTATTACATCAGAAAGATCAGAGCGTTTGAAACTAATTGCAGTTATTCTAGTAGCACCAACTGTAGATGACAGTGAAGCCACGATACAGTCAAATTGGAAGTTGTTGATATTGCAGATGGCTACAACGTCAGAGGCAGAGTTGAAGGTGCAGATGTAGTAGTTGGAGCATTTCATGAAGTGACACTGCATGCTGAAGTGACACTGCATGTATCCAAAAATAGAGATTGTCAGTCCTACACAAATCGGCACAAAGACACCACAAGTGAAGGTTACAAAGTAGCAGCTTTGATGTCAAGCACATGTATTGTATTGCATTACATTTGATGCTCTCTGATCGGGCAAGTCAGTTCTCGGCCATCAACAGGAACCGCAGCTGTTCATGTTGATCTTGATCACTTCAGTAAAACAAAATATACAAATTGCACACCCCACAATAAGAATGGTTGTTGATAATCCACGAAACAGGCTTGAAAACTAAGAACCAAAAAGAAAGAGATGATTAAGAAAATAGACTTGAATACAGTAAATAAATCAGATCCAAAAGTTTTCAAAACATGATTAATCCAGTTGGGTTTGAGATATGGAACACAGTGTGCAGCAGATCAGCACAATGAGTTGAAAATTGGGTTTTTAAAAATTGTTGAATCTCAGGGATAAAAGGGTCTGTTTGAAGAGCAAATGTATCAACCAACGTGGTCATTGATAATTGTTTCTGAGTTAAAATTGTCATGAGTTTAATAATTTATCAAAGCGTATATTTATCATGCCAACTTTAAGCCATGAAAAAACTTCAGAGGCTTTTACAGGAGGAAGCAAACATTTAATTTCATAGCATTTTGCTACTTTTTGTACAGTTAACAAATACACAAAACCTCGGGCTAACCCACAAAATAAAGAGTTTTTTTCAAATTGCATAGCCATTGCTATTTAACTAAGTGTGATCAAAGAAATGAAAGAAGCAGATGTTAAAAGAAGGTTTAAAGCAAGACTAGGCTTCAAAGGGTTTCAAGTGCCATGGATAGTTTTGGCCTTGCAAAAGTGCGAGTGTCCTAATGAATTAGTACATGAGGATGTATGTGCTAATAAAGGCAGACTTTCCATTAACTAAGCAATGGAATTCAAAAGATAAACTCCAGGCCTCTTGTAGGAATATTTTCCTACCATCTAAGAGTGATGTATAACTTCAATGAATGAAGTGGTGTCCATAAAGATGGAAACAGGGCAGCTCCTGATGATTATCTGTATCGAGAAATGGAGCTTCACTGTCCAATGAAGCATACAAACTCAAGTCGATCAATTGTTTAACAGCTTTTATATCCCAGGAACTACCAAAGGACCTGGAATGAAAATTCCGTCCAAAAAGGCTCTAAAAACAAGGAATATGAATCAATTCTGATAAGGCACAATATTTCATATAGCACCATCAAGCAAAGGGTATGCAGAGATTTTGATAGTATGACTAAGTAGTCTCTTTTAGCTGTATAAGAAGAAGAATGTGCTTGCAATTCCAGAACCACAGGTGACAGTGTTGGACTTTCAGAATGATAGTGACCATGCAACTTCAGCAAAATAATAATCAACATTGCAAGCTATAAAAGAAACAATGATATTGCAGCAAAGATCCAAATGTAGAAACATGGTCATCAGTTATACCTTTGCAGGGTCTCAGCCACAAGTAAGAATCCATTTGTAGCACTGACTAATTGCAGAAGTGAATATTTATTGTGTTTTTTTTAAAAGAGGGAAGGAAAAACAGCTCCAGTTTCAGGACCTGGATTGGGCTAGTTTGTAGATAGTGCAATTTCGTGCACTAATATCATTTCAATTGATGTATAATCTTGTCAGTAGTGCACATAAGGATGTAACTGATTCTTTGTCTCACGATACAATGCCAGAGCCTGTTTTAAAGCTCACCCTCATGCATATTTTTCTCTGCGATCGACCGTTACTAAGAAGGAAAATGCTTTCACCATTACATACACCCCATGGGGTACATCCCCTATCAAAAAATGGAAGCCAATCAACTTCTGTGAGAAGTAGGTCATAGGAATCTGATAAATGTGCTCAAAATACTGCTTTAATTCTACATAACTAATTCCATCAGGAGAGTTTGCATGTCCATCCGATGTTTCTACCTGAATTTATTCTTCTTTTGGAGATGCCACCAGATGCTCTTTGAGAATCTGACAAACAATAGTTACTGCGACTGCGCTGCTCAGATGCGCTACTGCTCATGTTCCATTATGCAGTATTTTTAGTTTCTGAATCATGCTTTTTCTTTGTCAGACCAGCACTACCTTTTTCTTAAAGTGAGCGTTTGAATCCAAACCCTAGTCTTCCTTTTTCACTCTAATCTCAACATTGTGTGCTGGTTTTCTCTTAGTCTTTTGTCTGGAGTACTAATCTTTCCTGCTTTACGTAATCAATCAATTCATCTTTATTCGATTCACAGAGTGTATCATAAAAGCACACATATATTATAAAATCCAAAAACAGTAGTATTAAAAAGCAGTCACAATTTAGCATACAGCAGGACATGATTTCGTTCTGGTTAATACAGCCCTGAGAAACCTTGCTAGTACCACACATATAAACAAATTGGGAAGTAATTACAAATACAAAAAACGCCGACCTACATTGATTACAATTTAGAGATTTCATTATCGGTACAATAAAAGATCTCCTCAGATCGGTGTATAATTTGCAAAAGAACAAGATGTGAATCATTGTTTGGACATATCACAGGGTCAAGACATTAATTCTCTTGACCAATTGTTGACACTTGGAAAAGACGTCAAGCTGGGAAATATATCTAATCTAAAACACGTTAAAACAACTCTATCTTGTGCATTTAAAACATTAAAAACGTATGGTTGCATTGAGCATGTAGTCAAGACCATTTGATTGTGTTGTACAGAAGGGTTGACTAGTTCCACAGATAGTCTCAGTTCCTCCAAGAGATTTAGACACTTTGTTTTAAGTGCTTTCTTCATAATGTTATTCAAAGGCTCCTGTTGTTCATAGAATTCCGGTTGACTGATATCTGCCATGAAGTTCTTAATAAACTTTAGCCATGAAACTTTTAGTGCAGACTCTGAGTTGCAGCAGTCCTTTACTAATGCACGGTTAAATTCCATGTGATCTGAAGTCCAAATCTTGTGCCAAAGAAGGACTGGCTGTATCTTTATCAGATCTATGAAATAGGTAGCACCCAGCTCAGAACGGCATACAAAATGTGAACAACTAGAAGAGAGTGCTAAAAGATTTTTTAAAAAGGCGTTTTCAACCACCTGTAGTGGTTCCACATTATTAGTACCCTCACAGCTCAGAGCCGTACATAACAATGGTTCTACATTTTGCTTTGTAGATAGTTAGCATTTCTTTTGGCTGTTTACAGCCTATTTTCCTTGTGAAATTACACAAGGCGGCAATAGATCTAACAAATTCCAGCTTTCTTGATTTGATGGCACTTTTGTAACTCCCCTCGCAGTCAAATAGAATACCCAGATACGAAAAAGTGGGAGTTAGTGGAATGATGTCTTTCCCTATAAAAATGTTGCGCATCTTAGTAGAACTTCGGCCTACTTTCATTGCGAAGATTTTACTAATATTAATTTGTCAGCCCCAAGTTCTCCATAAAGTGCACACAACTATCAAGAAGATGCTGCAGGGGCAGTGGAGTACGTGGCATGAGTACTGCGTAGTCCGCATAAAGCAGGACTGGTATTGGGCGTTGTTTAATCTGTGGCAGATCCAGACATGAGTTGGCAAGAGAGTCCCCAAAGTTATTAATGTACAAATTGAATAAAAAAGGGGTTAGTACACATCCTTGGTGAACTACTTTTTCAATTTTAAAAGAATGTGTACATTCGGCCTTTATTCCAAAACGGACCCTGTCACAACTTCTGGAATATAAATATCTCAGGAAGTTAATACAGGTATGGTCAATACCCATTGAGGTCATAACGGACCAGAATTTATCATGAATTACAAAAGCGCTCAACAAGTCAACAAAAACCAAAAACATATTACCTCTTTTAATGAGAGCATACTTGCTCATAAACAGATTTAAATTAATGGCTTGATCCATGGTCCCCATTTCTTTTCGAAATCCATACTGTAAATCCAAAATATTTGCAATCTATTTAGGATTATACGACCCACAACCTTGACTGGACAATCTAGCAGGGAGATGGGTCTATAATTTGCAGGGCAGTTGCGGTCACCTTTTTTAAAAAATCGGTACAATATGGGACTCCGACCATGAAGAAGGGAACCCTACACTCTGGTAGGATCCAAAAACAAGGGTCAAGAGGGGGCGCCAAAGCTCCACATTAGCCTTAAACAAATCGAGAGGGACCCCATCAGGCCCTTATACTTTACCATCCTTGCTTGAACTTATAGCCAGGGTGACCTCTTCCAGAGTAAAATTGAGGTCAGACCAGTCATATGCCATATTGGAGGATGAAGTATTCACTGATGTTGCAACCACACTTTGTAGAGTTAGTATATAGTTTAGAAAAGTGTGATACCCAAACCTCTTCGTTCACTGCAACCTCTATTTTAGGTTTGTTGTCCTCACAAAAAAAAGGTGATTTGACTACACGCCAGAATGCAGTAGGATCATTGTTACAGCTGGCATCGTACAATTTATCCCATGCCGCCGCTTTCAGACTTCGTTTGCGTGTTTTTATTGCAAGCCTGTACACCGAGTAGTTCCTAGGAGTAAACTTTAAAGCCAGTTTTAGGTTTGTATGTGCCTCTGAGCATACGTGATCAAACCAGGGCTTCCTATCTACTTCCTTTCTGCTTTGAAGTAAGGCCCACTTAAATTGCCTCGGTGATTTTATCGAATGACTCCATTATAACAGAGGCACCTGCCGAATCATCCAAATATACATCAAAGGCCCTTCTTTGTTGGTAAATTAGTTACTCTAGGAAACCATTTGGTTCGAACATAGACCACCGTAGGGTATAGCCATTAGTTTGCAACAATTCTATGTTCTCAACAGACATAGTGTTGTGACAGACCCCTTGCTCTTTTAAGCAGCCAGAGTTCAGCGTTAGGCTCTGGGTGAAGTGGTCTCTCATTGCTAAATCGTGAATTTTGAACTCAGTAGCTAATGCCGAGTAATGGTTAGGAAAAAGTATAAAATCAATAACACTTTTACCCATGCCACCATCATACGTACAAGGTACCACAACTGGTCTGTTCCCAAATTCATTACTGAAACCCAGATCGTGTTTGAAGATAAGTTCATTAAGTTTTTCATAATCTGTGTGTAAAAAATGGGTTATATCATGATTTGTCGGAGAAGTAAAACCGCAGATCTTGTTCGTTGACATTTTAAACAGTTTGATCTCAAAATCCCCTCCCCACACCAAAATGTTATCTCCATTCCCCTTGGCAATTAGAGCTTCTAGGTCCATGTTAAGTTGATCCAGGATAGACAATATATCGGAATCCCAAGCATTATTATAGAAGTTAACTAAGATCAGATGTGTAGATGCTAAGAGTTTGACAGAAACAATTTGGTAAAAAGTATTATGGAATTTTACACTTACAAAAGAGGATGAAAATTTATTTGGAACATAAATGCAAACGCCCCCCTTAGGTCTGCCATGTCTCGATGGAACAGCTGATAGATTAAATATCCTTCAAGGAAATCTGTTCTTAGACAATGCTCCCCTTGAGAGAGTCCGCTCCTTTGATTACCTGTGAATCAAGCTATCGGAGGGTATGGCCTAGAAGTTCCATCTTAAGAAGGCCTTCCTCAATTTACCCAGGTAACCAGGGCTCTGAGGAAGGTGCATTGTTTCTCTTACACCAAGCCAATACCACCTGCACTGAAACTATATAGTTGCAAGGCTGTGAGCAGTGCCCTTTACGGGGCCGAGTTGTGGGGCATGATAAGTGCTAGTGACCTTTCAGTAGCAGAGAACAAGTTTCTTAGAAAGTTGGTATCTCTCCCACAAAGCACCCCTCTTTTTCCACTAAAGCTTGATTTTGTTATTAAGCCCTTTAGTGATCTAGCAAGGCTTCACCCCTCTTATTTTGGCATAGAATGATCACCACTCTCGAATTGGCATCTAATGCTGCAACTTTTAAAGAGGCTTGAGCCCTGGACACCTCAAACAAAATTGGGTGGATCAAACATGTAAATAACCTTCTATCCAGCATTGGTCTGTCTGAGCATAGTATTGGCTGCCCACCAACAAATACCAAAGGTCAGGTTAAATTACTATATTGGGTCTGGGTTGAGCAGAATGCATATTCCAAAAGCAACCAGGGCATACTAGCAGATGAATTCGCAGACTTGAAAGTCTGCCGCTCCTCAGAAAGCTACCTCGATATTATTAAGGTGCCAGCCGACAGGAAGCTTTATATTCAATTCAGGCATGGCACTTTGCCAATTAATGCTTTTACAAACTCTTGGCTGACCAACAAATCTCAGCGTAACGTCTGCCCCTGTTGCCCCTGCCCACATGAATCGATAGGCCATGTTCCTTTTGCTTTCACAACTTATGTGAAACCCAGGGGCAAATGGCTAGCACCAGTTTGCAGACAACTTGGGACTCGAAAATCCAAAGTGGCCCTGTGCATACTGAAATCAGATGCAAGACCTTTATTTGCTTGCGCAACTGCAAAATCTTTGGGTCACTTTTGGGAGATTAGAAGGAGGGCACTGTCAACACCCTTACCTACCTCAGAACGCTATAGACATGATGACCAGCCTACACAAGATCAACTCCTATAATGAACACTATTTTTAGATTGTAAATAGCTGTTTATTGCTTATAATTAACAAATTTTTAACTTTGTCCTCGCTGTTTTATTTTGTACAATGGTGTTTTTTTTATACCTACATGAATCTTGTGGCGTTAGATTTTGGAATGTAAATTCAGGGACTGTCTTTCACAAAACCTTTAGAATGCACTTGCAATTTAGACAAGGGTCCTATCCATTATGTATATTAACCTCTGGCTTGTTGGCGGTCCTAAAGTGAGAATTGTCTTGTCTTCGGATTTCCTGTATGCTGTTTTTGTGTTTTTAACTTTGCTTATTGTTTTAATTGCATCTCCCTTAATATCTACTTGAATGTCAACTCTAAAGCCAGAATGCATGATGCTTTTCTTGTATGGTTGTATCTTTTAACGAAATAAAGAGAGTTTGATGATGATAAATGTTTTATAACCATTCAAATGGGTTGGTTCCACAACCCATGTTTCCTGTAAACAAAAAATGTTAAAACCAGTCACAAAATCTAACCATTCAGGTAAACTAATCTTACTACGAAGCCCCGCCACATTCCAATTTAAGACAGTAATCATACTTGAGTCAGAAGTTGTACAGTCCAAATTTATCTCATCCCTCAACACAATCTGCTACATAGGTCGTTGAGCATCCAGTACGTCCCCCTCTGTCAGTGAGTTAGTAGCAGGCATTAGGGAAGTAGGGAATGGTTCTGTGCAGGTGCTCCTTCCATTGAATTGGCCTGTAGTCAATCTACCCCAATAAGACTAAAGAGACAATCATATCTATTGGATGTTGCAATAGTATACATCGGGGGACATGGCTTATTCGAATTTAAGATTGGTAGTTGAAAGCCCTTAGATGGGATCATCGCTGTGTCTCAAAAGACAGCTGACTAGGCAATTGTAATAGAGGTCTGTAAAAAGAAAACAAGCAGTAATACTGAGATTTGATTTGAGTTTGTAGGCATTGAATTTGTCCTTCCCAATATCGTGCTGACTAGTGCTGAGGATTTAAAAGAAAGCACCATACAGTCACCCTGAAACACTTTGGGGCACCTACTGACCCACCCCACC
Organism: Triturus cristatus; assembly: GCF_964204655.1. Classification (NCBI taxonomy): domain Eukaryota; kingdom Metazoa; phylum Chordata; class Amphibia; order Caudata; family Salamandridae; genus Triturus; species Triturus cristatus. The sequence goes on along the minus strand of NC_140593.1, from coordinate 752,831,120 downwards.
CTACCCTTCTTACCATCTTAAAATCAGCAAAGAGCGCGCCCCCATCCTAGCATTAGAATTTAACCAATTAAGAGACTTTTTTCTCAACGAGTCCCATGGTTCTTGTAAAGGAGTACCTAAGGTCGGGACATTGGCCAAAATAATCACATACGGGATGGCAACGGGGTGAAGATCTAATCGATCGTTGATGTGCAAAGGATTAGTTGGCTGAGTAGGGTGGGTGGAGGAAGATCCGCCCAAGGAGGTACTAGGCATGGAGGCTAGTGGTGTCACTTCATTATTATATCTATTTACATCTTTATCTTGTACTAAATGGGGCAGTCATATGCCATAATGGAGGATGAAGTGTCCACTGACGTTGCAACCACACTTTGTAGAGTCAGTATATAGTTTAGAAAAGTGTGATACCCAAACCTCTTCGTTCACTGCCACCTCTATTTTAGGTTTGTTGTCCTCACTAAAAAAGGGTGACTTGACTACACACCAGAATGCAGTAGGATCATTGTTACAGCTGGCATCGTACAATTTATCCCATGCCGCCGCTTTCAGACTTCGTTTGCGTGTTTTTATTGCAAGCCTGTACACCGAGTAGTTCCTAGGAGTACACTTTAAAGCCAGTTTTAGGTTTGTATGTGCCTCTGAGCATACGTGATCAAACCAGGGCTTCCTATTTACTTCCTTTCTGCTTTGAAGTAAGGCCCACTTAAATTGCCTCAGTGATTTTATCGAATGACTTCATTATAACAGAGGCACCTGCCGAATCATCCAAATATACATCAAAGGCCCTTCTTTGTTGGTAAATTAGTTACTCTAGGAAACCATTCTGTTCGAACATAGACCACCGTAGGGTATAGCCAATAGTTTGCGACAATTCTATGTTCTCAACAGACATAGTGTTGTGACAGACCCCTTGCTCTTTTAAGCAGCCAGAGTTCAGCGTTAGGCTCTGGGTGAAGTGGTCTCTCATTGCTAAATCGTGAATTTTGAACTCAGTAGCTAATGCCGAGTAATGGTTAGGAAAAAGTATAAAATCAATAACACTTTTACCCATGCCACCATCATACGTACAAGGTACCACAACTGGTCTGTTCCCAAATTCATTACTGGAACCCAGATCGTGTTTGAAGATAAGTTCATTAAGTTTTTCATAATCTGTGTGTAAAAAATGGGTTATATCATGATTTGTCGGAGAAGTAAAACCGCAGATCTTGTTCGTTGACATTTTACACAGTTTGATCTTAAAATCCCCTCCCCACACCAAAATGTTATCTCCATTCCCCTTGGTAATTAGAGTTTCTAGGTCCATATTAAGTTGATCCAGGATAGACAATATATCGGAATCGCAAGCATTATTATAGAAGTTAACTAAGATCAGATGTGTAGAGCCTAAGAGTTTGACAGAAACAATTTGGTAAAAAGTATTATGGAATTTTACACTTACAATAGAGGATGTTAATTTATTTGGCACATAAATGCAAACGCCCCCCTTAGGTCTGCCATGTCTCGATGGAACAGCTGATAGATTAAATATCCTTCAAGGAAATCTGTTCTTAGACAATGCTCCCCTCGAGAGAGAGTCCGCTCCTTTGATTACCTGTGAATTAAGCTATCGGAGGGTATGGCCTAGAAGTTCCATCTTAAGAAGGCCTTCCTCAATTTACCCAGGTAACCGAGGCTCTGAGGAAGGTGCATTGTTTCTCTTACACCAAGCCAATACCACCTGCACTGAAACTATATAGTTGCAAGGCTGTGAGCAGTGCCCTTTACGGGGCCGAGTTGTGGGGCATGATAAGTGCTAGTGACCTTTCAGCAGCAGAGAACAAGTTTCTTAGAAATTTGGTATCTCTCCCACAAAGCACCCCTCTTTTTCCACTAAAGCTTGATTTTGGTATTAAGCCCTTTAGTGATCTAGAAAGGCTTCACCCCTCTTATTTTGGCATAGAATGATCACCACTCTCGAATTGGCATCTAATGCTGCAACTTTTAAAGAGGCTTGAGCCCTGGACACCTCAAACAAAATTGGGTGGATCAAACATGTAAATAACCTTCTATCCAGCATTGGTCTGTCTGAGCATAGTATTGGCTGCCCACCAACAAATACCAAAGGCCAGGTTAAATTACTATATTGGGTCTGGGTTGAGCAGAATGCATATTCCAAAAGCAACCAGGGCAGACTAGCAGATGAATTCGCAGACTTGAAAGTCTGCCGCTCCTCAGAAAGCTACCTCGATATTATTAAGGTGCCAGCCGACAGGAAGCTTTATATTCAATTCAGGCATGGCACTTTGCCAATTAATGCTTTTACAAACTCTTGGCTGACCAACAAATCTCAGCGTAACGTCTGCCCCTGTTGCCCCTGCCCACATGAATCGATAGGCCATGTTCCTTTTGCTTTCACAACTTATGTGAAACCCAGGGGCAAATGGCTAGCACCAGTTTGCAGACAACTTGGGACTCGAAAATCCAAAGTGGCCCTGTGCATACTGAAATCAGATGCAAGACCTTTATTTGCTTGCGCAACTGCAAAATATTTGGGTCACTTTTGGGAGATTAGAAGGAGGGCACTGTCAACCCCCTTACCTACCTCAGAACGCTATAGACATGATGACCAGGCTACACAAGATCAACTCCTATAATGACCACTATTTTTAGATTGTAAATAGCTGTTTATTGCTTATAATTAACACATTTTTAACTTTGTCCTCGCTGTTTTATTTTGTACAATGGTGTTTTTTTTATACCTATATGAATCTTGTGGCGTTAGATTTTGGAATGTAAATCCAGGGACTGTCTTTCACAAAACCTTTTGAATGCACTTGCAATTTAGACAAGGGTCCTATCCATTATGTATATTAACCTCTGGCTTGTTGGCGGTCCCAAAGTTGCAAATTATTTGAGAATTGTCTTGTCTTCGTATTTCCTGTATGCTGTTATTGTGTTTTTAACTTCGCTTATTGTTTTAATTGCATCTCCCTTAATATCTACTTGACTGTCGACTCTTAAGCCAGAACGCATGATGCTAGTCTTGTATGGTTGTGTCTTTTAACGAAATAAAGAGAGTTTGATGATGATAAATGTTTTATAACCATTCAAATGGGTTGGTTCCACAAACCATGTTTCCTGTAAAAAAAGAATGTTAAAACCAGTCACAAAATCTAACCATTCAGGTAAACTAATCTTACTACGAAGCCCCGCCACATTCCAATTTAAGACCGTAATCATACTTGAGTCAGAAGTTGTACAGTCCAAATTTATCTCATCCCTCAACACAATCTGCTACATAGGTCGTTGAGCATCCAGTACGTCCCCCTCTGTCAGTGAGTTAGTAGCAGGCATTAGGGAAGTAGGGAAATGGTTCTGTGCAGGTGCTCCTTCCATTGAATTGGCCTGTAGTCAATCTACCCCAGTAAGACTAAAGAGACAATCATATCTATTGGATGTTGCAATAGTATACATCAGGGGACATGGCTTATTCGAATTTAAGATTGGTTATGTTATGTTAAATGATATTTATATAGCGCACTGACACCAAGGGTTTCCTGGCGCTTAACCACAGAAGAGTGATAACGGCAACAAATGAAAAAATAACAGTACGCTGACTAACAAAGAAGAGGGAAAATTGAAGTTTTTAGCAGTTTCCTAAAGTTGAGTAGGGAGGGACTCGCCTTGATAGAGAGAGACAATGAGTTCCAGAGGGATGGGGCCAGAAGAGCAAAGCAACGGCCACCGAATTTCTTGGTTTTGACTCTGGGAACAGTCAGTAAGTGGAGATGAGCAGAGCGTAGGTTACGTGACGGCCGATGGGCCGTAACTAAAGATTGCAAGAAAGCAGGACTAGTGCAATGAAGGGCTTTATAGATAATACACGCCACCTTAAAAGCTGCCCTTTGTCCAATTGGCAGCCAGTGAAGTCGCTGTAATAGTGATTTTGCCGACTGTCACCTAGGGATTTTGTAAATGAGACAGGCCGCCTGGTTCTGAACGACCTGAAGGCGGTGCAAAAGACACTGAGGGAGTCCATGATAGATAGAGTTTGAGAAATCCAGGCGGGACAGGACCAGGGAGATGACAACCTGAATTAATGCAGGTGATGAAAGTAAATGGCTGATCTTGCGGATCCTCCTGAGCTGGTACATGGAGGAGGAGATGACAGCCCCCACTTGGGCTTTTAGCGAAAGTTCTGCATCAATTATCACGCCGAGACTTTTCACTGATTTAAGCGGGACCGGAAGAGGGCCCAATTCAGTAGGCCAGAACTGCGGACCCCAGTGAGCAGGACTGGAGCCAGGGAGGAGTAGTTCAGTCTTCCCCGGATTCAACTTTAGTTGATTAATATTCATCCATTCCAGTATATGAATCATGACAGAATGGAAGGTATTAGCAGCATTAGGGGAGTTGAGAGGAAAAATGATTTGTAAATCATCGGCGTAATTATACACCGTGATATCCCAGTTCCTAAGCGAGTGGATGAGTGGACGGAGGTAGAGGTTAAACAACAGCGGTGAAATAGAGGAACCTTGGGGGACTCCACAGGTGGTTACAGTTCTCCCAGCTATATAGGGGCCTAGACGTACGGCCTGTGTTCTGCCAGTTAAGAAGGACATAATCCAATTGAGGGCGGTGCCCTGGATGCCTGCCTGTGCGACACGGCGGAGAAGGATGTTATGGTCCACCGTGTCGAATGCGGCAGACAAATCCAGAAGCACCAAAGCTTGAGGAGTACCAGCGTCCGCATTGCTTCTCAGAGTGTTCAAAACTGCGAGAATGACCGCCTCGGTCGAATGGGCAGGTCTAAACCCAGCTTGGTTGGGCTCGAGGTAACTGGAGGACTCAATGAAGTGTGAAAGAAATTGAGTAACATGGGCCTCCAGTAACTTTGAGAGATAAGGAAGGAGGGAAATGGGACGATAGTTATAGACGGTTCCCCAGGGTCTGCTCCAGGTTTTTTTGAGAGGGGTACCAAAATTGCCTCCTTGAAGGATGCAGGGACAGTACCGCTGTTGAGGGAGCCGTTCAACAGAGAGAGGATGCAATCCGGTAACTTAAGGCAGATGTCCCGCATAACTGAAGGCGGGCAACAGTCGCTGCGAGAACCTGATTTGACTCGGGTTGCGAGTCGAGCCAGTGAATCAGCGTTAAGGGCAGGGAACGTCGTAATGGTCAAGTGGTTATTGGGCGTTGAGTTCTGAAGGAATGGCTGGGGAGGAGAATGAATCGAGTCTTTGATTTTTATAATCTTTCAATGAAGAAAAGGTTAAGGGCATCACATGTCTCTTGAGAAGGGGTCTGAGCAGGAAGAGTTCTATCGTAGGTGGTGAGCTCGTTCATGATTTTAAACACTTCCTTGGATTTATTGGCTGCTGAAGAGAGCCTATCCGAGAAGTGGGCTGATTTGGCTAAGGTGATGGCTGCTTTGTATTCTCTACGAGCAGTGATGTAGAGTAATCTAGCTGAGTCGGAATAGGTATGCCTCCAGATGCGTTCCTGTTGGCGTACTTTTAGTTTGTGCAATTTAAGATCATGCGTATACCATCTGTGAGAGGTGGAGTGCTTGGTGGGGGGGAATCGTGTCAGCGGGACAAATTGGTCACTGGCCGACTTTAGCCAGTTGGTAATGTTGCTGTCTAATGTGTCGATATCAGAACAGACTATGGGATCCCGGGCTGGGCTGGTATCCACTAGGGTCGTAAGGAAGGCCTGGGAACCCAGTGTGCTCCACTTTTGAGAGAGCCCGCCAGCCATACGAGGGGCAGGGAACCTGCCTGTGAGGGTGATAACCGTGTCGACTAAAAAGTGGTCTGACCAGACACAGGGAGAGACAATAGGCTGAGACAGCACTAAGTTATGTGATCAAATCTGGTCCAGAATGTGGCCCTTGAGGTGGGTAGGGCAGAGAATCCGTTGCGTCAGGTTCAGACTATGCAACGTTTCAAACAGTTCAAAGGCGTGAGAGCCGGCGTTGAGGTCGTTATACCAGTAATTAAGATCGCCGATAAGTGCGAAACTGGCATGATGTGTCAAAATGGAGGACAAATGTTCGCTCAACACCGTGGCAAAGGTGGTCATGGGATATGGTGGCCGATAGAGGAGGAGCAGCGTGAGGACACCTGTGTTGGTTCCTATACTAAGGAGCAGAATATCCACCCTTGGTATGGAAAGAGAAGAAGAAGAGAGAGAGTTGAGACGTTTTGATATGATGGCAGCTACTCCACCTCCAGAGCGATCTCCCGGTCGGTCCGTGTGAAGAATATAGTAATCTGGAGGGAGAGCCGCCAAAATATCAGGAAGCGACTCAGCAGTGAGCCAGGTTTCCGTCAGAAGAAGAATGTCCGGTTTTTCGTTAGTGAGTAAAATAAAAATGTCAGACTGGTGGTTCACTAAGGACCGAGTATTCAGGTATATTACCCTGATGGTGGTCTCGTTATTATTGGCGTAAACAGGGGGCTTTACCTCAGCGCGGTTGGAAATAGCTAGGCGATTAATACCTACAGTGTCCAAACGCCTAACAGTTGAAAGCCCATTGATGGGATCATCGCTGTGTCTCAAAAGACAGCTGACTAGGCAATTGTAACAGAGGTCTGTAAAAAGAAAACAAGCGGTAATACTGAGATTTGATTTGAGTTTGTAGGCATTGAATTTGTCCTTCCCAATATCGTACTGACTAGTGCTGGGGATTTAAAAGAAAGCACCATACAGTCACCCTGAAACACTTTGGGGCACCTACTGACCCACCCCACCCTACCCTTCTTACCATCTTAAAATCAGCAAAGAGCGCGCCCCCATCCTAGCATTAAAATGTAACCAATTAAGAGACTTGTTTCTCAACGAGTCCCATGGTTCTTGTAAAGGAGTATCTAAGGTCGGGACATTGGCCAACATAATCACATACGGGATGGCAGCGGGGTGAAGATCTAATCGATCGTTGATGTGCAAAGGATTAGTTGGCTGAGTAGGGTGGGTGGAGGAAGATCCCCCCCCCAAGGAGGTACTAGGCATGGAGGCTAGTGGTGTCACTTCATTATTATATCTATCTATATCTTTATCTTGTACTAAATGGAGCTGCCGGAGCGGGTTTGACACTTGTCGAGTAGGAAGCTCGGGATTTGCTATAACAGGTTGTTGTAGTGGGAGCGTTATAGAGGAACTGGAGGTTATACCATCAATATTATACCTGACATGATCGTTTAATCCACTATGGGGATTTACTGCACCTAGTCGCTCTATACAGGTTAGCACAGCACATTCAATAGCTTTCAATCAGTTTGTAAGACTGCAGACAGAGGTCTTAATGAGATCAGGGCATGGACAGATCCCACCAGTGAAGTGCAGCAGATACTAATTTATTGTTAGTTCTCGGGGGCTTTTGGGTCGCTGCCCTCTTCTTAGCTTTCATTGGCCCGCCGGGTAGAGCCACAATCGGATCAGCGGGGCAGTTCCTTGGAATCCTTGGAGGTTTGGATGGAGGATGGGTATTCGAAATAACCGGTGAAATTAAATTGTGCAGAGACTCATTGCTGTCTTTATTCAAAAAACAGATCCCTCAGTCTGCGTTTCAAATGGTTGAACTGCATTTGGGGTGATTAAACAAGGAATTACTGGCTCAGGGATGTTCTCAGAGCAGCTGGTTAAAGTTTTCTCCACACCTAGAATTTGCTTCTCTATAGCCCCCATTGCCCCTGTTATATAGTTCATAATCAACTGCCTTGACTTTGGTGGGGACTTTGGTAGTGCAGAGCACGGGTGTTTCCTTTTCCCCATTCCCGTATTGCACACCCATAGTTGAAACCAAAGTAGATCGTCACAAAACAATAAGTCATGAGAACTAGCCATGCACAGAAACACTTAGTAAGTCAAAATTTACACTACCAGTGGTTTGCTCCTCAGTAGGAAACAGTATAGGTGGATAAATCTTCTTGAGGCGCAGAGCCAAGAGGGGGTGCCCTGCCTCTTCCTGCTGCTGACGGGCGCAGACGGGCCCACCCTTGGCCCAGGCTTTGCCCAGGCACAACCCGGGCTGGGGGATCTCCACGTAGCTTTTGTGGCATTCACGCCAGTCACCCTTCCTCCAGGCCAGCAGGGATCAGGCCTAAAGTGCAATGAGCAAGTGTCCGGAGCAAAAGTGCCAGGTGCTTGTCTCCCGTACTGCAGGACCTCCGTGTAGCTTTTATAATGTTCACACCAGTCGCCCCTCGTCCAGGCCAGCAGGGATCAGGCCTAAAGTGCAATGTGCAATGGTCGGGGTAAAACTGCTGAGTGCTCGTCTCACACGCTGCGGGGCCTCCGCCTTGCTTTTATGGCTTCCACGCCAGTCGCCCCTTCTCCAGGCCAGCAGGGATCAGGCCTAAAGTACAATGTGCAAGGTTCCGGGGCAAAACTGCCGAGTGCTCGTCTCCCACGCTGCGGAACCTCGTCTCCCTGCTTTACTCAATTTGTTTGCTCCTTTCTGCCTTTTGACTATCCCCAGCTTCCCGTAAAAAGTTGAAAGAACAGCTAACCGTGTACTGATACCATTCCAGCTTGGTATGCTTTTTACGACCCATTCAAATTGCATCTACCTCTTCTGGACTGCTGCAGTGGACATGGTCCAGAACTAACTTTCTGTTTAACTTTCGACTTTTTCTTAGTTTCCGGTGCATGTTCTTTCATCACACCCTCAGACTTATTTTTCATTTTTGAGATGTGGTTTTGCAGCATGAGCACCTAAGGCATCTCGACCTACAGAAATATTTACTTGAGAAATAATTTTAGAAATTGCCAATCTTTCACATGAGCAGCAGCTAAGTGCTGGTGCACTGCCAATAATGGTGCTTCCCTTTGAACGTTAATAAGAACTATTGAAGAGACGCTTCAAAGTTACCAATCAACTTCTTACCCAAATCAACCGCCAGAGTGGCTTTATGCTCAGTTTGTATTTGTTTCAATACCTCAGGTAACACTGCCAAAAAGGGTGTGACATGCATTGTAGTACATATACACTCACAAATAAATAATTCTTTATTTAGTACAATCCTCTACAGCCTTAAGTCAGGAATTTCTAGATCAAAGGTTCTGTCAGGAAGCAGTGGCACTCACAATAGCTTAATTCTACCAAAACATGCCTCGTCTTCCAGATGTTCTGCCATGGTCTCTAGGAGCAACATGATATAAATAGCACAGTCTCAGAAATAACTCTCCACACTTCCTTAAACCAATAATTTCGACTGGCTAATAGAGGCATGGTTTTCATCATTCCTTATATAGATTTAAGCTTGGAAGTCGCTTTCCATAGAAGCAGTGTCTCATCAAAGAATGTCACTTTTTGATAAATAAATATGCCAGTGCTAGAATATGCTATTGATTCAATATCGCAACATTGAATTAGTGTCTTGAATACTATGGAACATTTGTGAAGATAACCTAATACTAGCAGTCTCTGGTTAAGTCAACCCCCTTCATCTTTATTCTTATCGAGCTGGGTTTTGAATGGCACTGTTCTTATGCCTGGACTGTGTTAGGGTGAAGAAAATTGGAACCCAATAGATACAGTTATTTAGTGAAAGATATATATACACTGTAATACTCATGGTGTATGGAACCCACTCATTTTATTTAAGTCCAACCAGCTCACCAACATGTTTCGGCCATCCGGCCTTGTTCACTGGTCCCAGTGCAAACCATGAACATAAATGTGCAAATAATGCAAATTAAAAGAGGACTGATGCTCTGAAGGTGCACCAGTTTGAAATAGTAAAGAATGTACAAAATATTCCAAAATATAAATGGCAATTAATTTACAGAATGCAATGTAAATAAAGTATGAATACTGTACAAACCTGTTGCGAGCATCTTTACATTTCATGATACACTGAACAATTCTCAAAATGATACACATGAAAAAGGGCATTCTGTAAAAAAAATAGTTGGAGTAAAGCCAACCTAAAAACAATTCAGACCCAAGTAGGCACACATGACAACACAGGAATCTCATAACAACAAATGCACCAGTAATACAAACCATAAAGCCCAAGTGGGCATTGCAGGAAATCACTACTATCCTCCCCACAAAACCATAACATACAAACAAAACTGACACGTCTTAGTTTTTCAAGAAAGTGTAAGTTGCAGAATAGTAGGGTAGGGGGCCCAATCACACACTGCCTCTTAAAACCCCAGCGACGCCAGTTCTAGACAGTCCCTTCCTTTCCTGCCTATAAAGTTAAAAAACATAAAAAACGGAGGTTCAAAGCTTGTGAGCACATTCGCTCAATAAAACCAAAAAAGTACATTTGAAGCCTTAACAACGTATCGATTTAACTCTAAAAACCACAGAAATTCACCAGTTAGGCCCCTTCACACTTCCACTCTCATATTATTCTTTCTTCTGGTCCTGAAGAAGCACCAAAGACCTCTGTTCCAGACCAACAGGGGCGCAAAACATGCTGTCCTAATAAATATAAAACTGTTTCCACTTATTTCTACTGACTTCCTAGGGCCATTATAACCCTCTAGTACCACCAACCATCTAGTTTTTAAATTTTGAAAGAGGACTCTACCAATTAAATTGACATAACATCGATATCCTCTAGTCAATTTTATATTCACTCACTTCCTGTAGAGCACTTCCTCACACACGTCATACAGCGAGAATTTTAAAAGCTCTCCTCCAAAGTGTCCCTTTGGCAGACACGAAGGGCATCGCAGTGCCGGCCCAATGAGGAGCAACCACCCTAAGATGAAGCAAGACATCCCTTGGGATGTGCGAAGGCAACAAGTAAGAGTCTCGCTGACTCTCCTATACCCCTAGACTGCCCCCCCTTTCCTCTGTAGGAACCGTGACCCCTCTCTTTGGAGAAGGCTAACAGTGGGGCCCATAATTCGAGATTATTATTGAATAGATCTAAAGGGCCAGAGGCTTTCCCACTGAGGCTAGATCTAATAGCCTCCATCACTTCTTACAAAGCAGGGTAGGGAAGAAGATCCCTATCACCACTCTCCCCTCTACTACAGGAGCAGACTCCCCCAAAGAAGGAGGCCCATTCATGACCGGTTATGGCTATTTAAAGTAAGGGGTCTTCAAAATCTTTAAGAAATGGTTAATTTACAGCACCCCAAAAGGCTTGCTGGTCGTTGTTAAGGCTGGCCTCATGTAAATCTTCCCAAGCCTTGGATTTTAATGTATTATTTCCTATACACAATGGCCTTTATAAAGGCCGTCCTACACCCTGCAACTTCAGGGCCTGATCTAGGATTTTTGTGAAATGAGATCATTAATTCTTTGTGAGTTCTGGTGCACATTGCATCAAATCATTCCCTCCTTTTTGCTAAACTCCCTTTGGCTGGCCTACATAGTGCTGCCTTGGTGGCCTCAGATAGTGTAATAAATGCACTCTTTATGTTGGCCACTTCAGCCTCTACCACTAGACATACATCATATGAGATACAATTATCTTTAACCGGCATCAATAACAAACTCCCATTTGATACGAGTGCCTTTTTCTTTCGGCAGAGATGTTGGTAACTTTTCTGACTAGGCAATTCATCATGTACCATTTAGGAATATCTAGGGTTATACTTTGAGGAAGATGGTCACTGATTTCTAAATTGTGTATCAAATGCTCCCCTACCATGTGGGCTAAATTGGCAGATAGCAAAATATAAGTTATACTTGAACCCTCACCCTTACTGATGAATGTGTTGGGAAAGGTACAGTCCATGTTAAGATACTCATTTGTGAAGCCCATGTTGAACTTCCTTATTAGGTGATTTAAGTTGTTGCCAAGTATGCCATGAGAGAGGTGAAACATAGGATTCCCATCTATGTCAATAAGACCGCAGGCATCCCAATGCATAATTGGACAAAGATGAACATTGGAATCCCCTCAACCCCACAACGAGCCCAACGTTTCGCCTCCTTTTGATTTAAAGCTATCCAAATCAAAATCCAATTCGGTCAAAACACATCCTCTATCGGCTTTTGGAATGTTATTATAAAAGTTTACCATACCCAACCATGAGCCATCCACAAATTCAAGGCCCAGTACCTGATAGAATAATGTGTCTGCCTTATTAAAAAAGGCTTGGTATTTACTGTGACAGAGATATATATTGCCAAACCTCCCCCTTGGGTGACCAATGGGCAATGGGGTGCCTGCCATATGGAATGTTTTAAACCCGTTAATACTTGCCGGAAAAACAGCCTAAGTCTCATGCATCCATATTACTGTAAAAGTACCCAAAAAGTCGGACCATGCTTGATTCTTAATTTTACCCCTTATGCCAGCCACATTCCAAAAAGTGAAAGTTTACAAGTAGTGCTGGTGTTGTTGGCATGGCCGTAGGAGTTAAAAGATAGATCAAGGCATTGAAGTGGTTGCTTGGGTACAGAACTGCCCTTTGTGTAGGCCGACCTTGGTGTTGATTCCTGATTCCTCTGAGTGTAAGAAATGTGCTACACTTGCTGAAGAGGATTCAGTGCAGGCATGTCTCCCTCAATTTTATTTTTTTTGTCCTCATTAACGAAATAGAGTGAGTGATCGAATAGCGGTATCATGGCACCCTCTTCAAACCCCACAGGGAAGAGACGAGACCCAACAATACTCTTTCCACCTTGTTGGTATCTAGGGAAATCAACCGCATTATACTTGGGAATTTCCAAAGATGGTATAACAACCAAAGTTGCCCAAGGACCATTTTACTCAAGACTCACTTGTTTCATAATCATTGGACTTTTATGATTTACTAAGCAATTGCAAGGCTCAAGTTAGTATTATTAACCCAGTTATCCCAAATTACCCAAAATCTAGATCTTTTCTTTGCCTTACATTCCATATCCAATTTATAAGTTCTTTTAACCGATGACACCCAATCTAGAACCTTTGGAGAATTAGGAGAGATCCAATGTAAACAGATTTCTATCCGTGCCAAGAGGATAAGAACAAACATTAATGAGACTTGAAAATTTCACAGTTTGGTATAATACTGTTTTCAGGTAAGATCCCAAAAATAATGAATGTCAAGCTTACCTGTATCTCTTGGTACCATTACATCTGAAATGATCATACCGACTTGGCTCCAAATGCCCTGAATCTGCGGACACTGCATAAACATGTGCACGTCATCTGCGCTTCTCAGACTACATTTTAAACAGCCCTTCTCTCCGCCTCCCAGCTTAGATAACATCTTCGGGGTCCAGTAAGCTCTAGGGAGTGTAAAAGATGATTCCTTCTAAATGACGCAGCCTTTACAACCTTCCACAAAGTGCATAAAGATACTTGCCATAAAGACGAGACGTCACTGCAAGGCAAGTCTCTTCTCCAGGGCTCCTCCATAGGTAACAATGGCAGATCTCCTTCAATCAAAATCCAATACCATTTCGCCACTTCCTTTTTTGATTGCACGGGACCAAAAACCTGCTCTCATATTCATCATATGTACAGCCGATTTTACCCTCCTTTATGAGCCAGGAAGAGAGCTGATAAAACTTAAATCTATATAAGCTTTGATTTGTTAGGAACATAAGCTCATTCCATGACAAGAGTTTGTTGTTACACAGCAATTGGCCCCATTTCTGAAAGCCGTAATCCCGTAGAGCATTCTGGGGTCCCTGGAGAGTTCCAAATGGGGGCACTAGAGCAGTAATAAGGAATTTTAAGCAATTTCCTCATCTGGAACCAGAGTTCACAGGCCGACCGTAACGCCTTCAATTTAATCTTTTTAAAGTATTTCGGGTGTCCAAATTTAAAGAGAAGACCGTCCCCCCCTTGCGGAACGCTATTAGACATGGCTAAAAGATAAAGCGTGAAGCTGGAAGAATCAAGAAGAAGAGATCTAATGTTCTTAAAAAGAAACGCCCAACTATAAAACCCAAAGTCAGGGCTGGCTATACCCCCCGCTTGTTTTCCACATCTCAGTTTCTTCCATGCAATCCTAATCCCTTTATCACCCCAGAGAAAACTATTAATATCAGACTGCAAGTGTTTTAAAGCAACTGGACTGAATAAAAGGGGGATTGCATCAAAGATAAATGTCATTTTTGGCAGAACTGACATTTTAACCAAGTTAGATCGACCAAGACTAGTTAATGGGAGGTTACGCCAAGATTTCAATAAGGCTCTAATCTCCTTCCGTTTAAGCACAAAATTAACCTGAGCCAGTTCAGTTCAGTTCAAAAGCTTTATTCGGTATGTAAAGTACAACCATATAAGCAGAACAAAAAAAAGATAAAACACATAGAATACATAGCAGGCTAGGGTATCTTATACGCTGAGCACTATACAATTGTGTATTCAGTTCAGCCAGTGCCATATCAAGCTAATAGTCCATTAGAGTTATTTTGGCAAGTACAGAGGCTACACAAAATGACAAGCATATTGTAGTAATGCACAAAATACTGTGTGCAAAAAGTCATTGTTAAAGTGCAATGTGCTTCCATAAACAGCTCAAAATTAAAACTTGAAGGTTGCTAACAATACATCTTCAGTACTATTTGACAGAGTGCAAATTCCGCATAAAGTGACTAGTGCGTTACAAATATGCAGAAAGTGCTAAGTGAAGAGGCAATAACAAAGTGCAATGTGCGTCCAGAAACATCTCAAACTTTAAGAGTACATAAAGAGTACGAGCAGTACATAAATGTGCAAAGTACGCAGGACAGTAAAAACTAAACAGAGCAAACTATGGACTTCCTTATATTTATACATTTTAACACATATAATGCAACAAAAAAACAGGTATCAGGGCTTTCCAAAGTTGTTAAAAGCTTCATTGCTGATTTGGTGGACCGAACCTTATATTTTAAAAAGATAGGTTTAAGATAAAACTTCCTAAAATGGCAATAAAATTTGCAGAACAATAAAAAGTGACAGGAGCTTTGTTTTGAAATGTTATCACAAGGACACAGTATATTAGATTTGATTTTCATGTGCGGGAATGAGACTAAATGGTGAACGATCCCCAGCCTTAAACGAGTTAGGACAAATCGGTGAGAGTTATGAGTCAGAGTTGTAAGATATGTCTGAAAACCTTTCCTTAGGTTCAAACCAATATAAGAAGCTACGGTTATTAGATTACTGGACTGACTCTCTCTAGCCGCATTCTTATATGCTAAAAACCTTAGTTTTAGATCTTTCTTTGGTATGAATGCGGCTGCTTCTGGGTTCAGACGGATATTGCAATCAAATAGAAGGTTGAACCAGTAGTAAATATAGCTCAGCCATGGTATACGTGATAAATTATCGAGGTTCAAACAATCTTTAATGATTGATTGTGTGAATATTGTCTCTGTTTTAGACCAGATGGAGCGCCAGAGTAATAATGGGCGTAATGCAGCTAGGTCCATAATGAAGTCGATACCGACTTCCATGTGAGTTAACAAATTTGGAACTGAAGGGGGGGCACACAACAATTTTTTCAAAAACTTATTTTCGTCATTCTGTAAGAGATTAACAGGATGATGGCCCCATACACCTGCCCCGTACAATGCTGATGAAACGCACCTGGCTTTATAAATGGCCAGCATTTCTTTTATCCTCTTTTGCCCTAATTTAGCTGCAAATCTAAAAACACTACTGGTATTTCTGTTCATCTTCAATCTCACGTTCTCGTCCTCATGAGTCCATTTCCCGTCTCCAGAGAATGATATCCCCAGATAGCAGAAACTGTTGACCAATTGCATCTTGTCTTTATCAATGTAGAAGGTGGATTTTGATTTCACCTTCTTTCCACAAATCATAGCAAAGGTCTTGGTTTTGTTGACTACCAGTTTCCTGTCTTTAATAAATAGCACAAATCTATCTATAAGGCGTTGTAAACCAATCTGTGTTCGTGATAAAAGAACAGCGTCGTCTGCGTATAATAAAATTGGGGTAGCACTTCCGTCAATCATAGGGGCATCTGATGGCAATTTACTTAAAATCGAATCAATTTGATTAATAAATAATGAGAATAAAAACGGCGCCAAGACGCAACCCTGACGAATCCCTCCGGCAACTTTAAAAAAGGGTGTGCATTCCCCCAAAGGGCCATAACGAACTTTACATGATAGTCCTGAATAGAGCCGTGCCAAAAAATATACGCATTCTTTTGGGGCACCAAGTTCTAACAGGATGTCCCATAAGATGTTGTGGTCTACAAGGTCAAAGGCACTACTCAGGTCTGCGAAACAGAGGAACAGATTGCCTTCCTTTGCGACAGTATATTTATGTATAAGGAGGTCAAGATTAACGCACTGCTCCAGCGTACCCAGACCTTTTCTAAATCCATATTGTGCCTTTGATAAAATTGAATTGTCCTTGGCCCAGGTCTCAAGTCTTTTATAAATTATTCTACTCATGATTTTTATGGACGAGTCCAGTAGGGAAATGGGGCGATAGTTGCTTGCCTCAGACTTGGAGCCTTTCTTAAAAAGGGGAATAATTATAGACTGGCCCCAAGAAATCGGTATCTGGCCCTCCACTGTTGCATTAAAAAATCTAGTCAGAATGGGGGCCCACAGATGTAATTCGGATTTATATAAATCCAACGGGACCCCGTCCGGGCCAGGTGCTTTGCCACCTTTGCTGTTACTTAGACCCTCGTAGACCTCATCCAGACTTATAACCAAGGGTAATCTTGGCCAGGTATAATCATTTTCCTGAGGGAGATCTAAAACTAACCTATCAGGATTAAAAATGTTTAAACAATGATGCATCCATGAATTACAGTCTACATGAGAGGTTATTTCAGGCACTGTATCATTTTTCAAGAAGGGACTGTTTATAGTTTCCCAATAAAGTTTACTATCGTTTGTGTCTGCCGCAAGGTTGAGGTTGTTCCAGGCCTCCTCTTGTAGGGCTCTTTTCCTCTTGACAAGTGATGTTTTATAATCAGCACAACAGTTTTTAATATTAGTAGGGTTTCGAGGTTTGGAGCTCAAAGCTTGTTTTAGGACATGAAGAGCCTGAGTACAACTTTTGTCGAACCAGCCCATGTTGATTTCTTTTTTCCCCTTATATGTTTTCGTGAGTAGGTTATCGATTGTTTCATTAATTGTGAGTAAGTAGTTGAGTACAATATGCGAATGCACCTCATCGCCAAGACAATAATTTATCTCCTTGCTACATTTTCTTAATACCTCCTCCAACAATTTGTGTGGAACAATCCTTGTCCATTTAATCCTCGACCCGTTAGGTCTTACAGCCTCGACATGGTTAATACGATTATTGACATCCATATGTTTATTGTCCCAACAATGCAGTGATAAAGAAATGCTATTGTGATCACTTAGAGTTTGCTCATTAACACACAAATTAGAATAAACAATATTATTAGAAAGTAAAATGTGGTCAATGTGGGAATTAGCACCTCTTCCAGTAAAAGTTGGGCAGTTAATATTTTCACTATTTTTCGTGCAACTTAACATATCCAAGTCAAACTTGGCTAACATCGTATTTAAAGCCGTGCCATAAGCGCAGTGTGGGAAATGTAGATAGTCAATTTCCTCCGTATTTCCACATTCCCTTCTTAACCCACATAAATTACTCATGGCAAATGGGCAAGGGCTTATGTTGAAATCGCCCAGCCAAAGGATAATCGACTGGTAGCCTGATAATGCCTGAGTCCTCTCAATTTCCTTTTCTAACTGAATCAAAATTTTACCTCTGTCAGCAGTGAATACATTATTGTAAAAATTAATCAATAGCAAATCTTTGCCTTTATCAAACTCTAGACATAATAACCTGAGCCAACTCGCTAATATTCTGGGTTATTTGAACACCCAAGTATCTTATTCGCTGGTGTACCAAGGGCGAGCTCACTTGCCAATTCCATGACATAATCTCGTTTTTTTGGGGATTCACTTGATAACCCGATATCTCCCCAAACTCAAACAGCATTTGCTCTAACCTTGGCAAAATTGCGGGTGACTCCTTTGTAAAAATCATCAGGTCATCTGCATACAGGGCCAGTTTTTTTTACCACCCCCTGAATTCAAACGGAGTAAAAAGCTTGCTAGACCTAATTATTTGTGCAAGTGGTTCTATATACAAATCAAAAAGAAGAGGGGAAAGGGGACAACCCTGCCTAGTACCTCGCTCTAAAGGAACAGAATTGGTTCCCATTAACTATAATCCTAGCCATTGGAGAGTTGTAGAACTTCCTAAGAGTTCTCGCAATATTTTCTCCTAAACCAAACGCATGGACCAGCTGATGAACAAGACCAGTTGACCCGGTCAAAAGCTTTGGCTGCGTCAAATGCAAAGATCGTCAGTGGCATGTTATTAGTTGAGGCAATATCGATGGCACCAATTAGCTCATGGGTTAAATCATGAAGATGGCGCCCTCTAATGAACCCCTTTTGATCAGGATGAATTAGATTACTTATTATGTTATTTAATCTTCCTGCTAAAATTTGCGCAAAGATTTTATAATCGCAGTTAAGCAGGGAGATGGGTCTATCGGACTCACATTTTTTTTAATCTTTATTGGGTTTCAATATCAAAGTGATAGCTGCCTCATTCCAGGAACTAGGAATTGGGGAGTTATTTGTAAAAATACTGTCAAAAAGTACCTCCATAATCGGGGCAAGCGTCTTGTTTAAGGCGATGTAAAACTCATTAGGGATTGCATCTAAACCTGCTGCACTCCCTCTCTTTAGATTTTTTATTGCAGCCCTGATGTCGGAAAGTGTGAACTTCCTATTAAGCTGTTGAGCCTGCTCTTCAGATAAAGACGGTAGGGAGATATTTTTTTAATAAATATTAATATGTGAGTCCGTGACAACTAGATATTCAGTATATAGATCCTAAGAAATGTGCTACACTTGCTGAAGAGGATTCAGTGCAGTCATGTCTCCCTCAATTTGTTTTACTGGGTTGAGATCTTCACACGGAATCATAATAGACCCAGATGCCACATTTGTCCTTCCACCCGGATTATGCAAAAAGAACAATTGATGGACAGAATGCAGAACAATGTCATACATTCACCCCAGTACAGAGATCTGGGCCTAAATCCACCGTTTATTTGCTCACCATGCCATTCCAGTATGAACCCAGCCATATGCAAATCAGCCATTGCCCTGTGCCCAATGGGAACAGTCCAGCCCAAACTACCAGGCCAGGTCCTTCCTGGACCGTAAACAAGCATCCTAGGACCGGTTTCTGGGTCTCACCCCTCATCAGCCAGGATAGCTTGACTCCAGTAGCATGGAGAGCACAGGACCCACGTCTGGGCATACCCGTCCCACTCGGGTGGTAAATGCAAAATGAACAATTGATGGACAGAATGCAGAACAATGTCATACATTTGTCCTTCCACCCGGATTATGGCAGAGGCTGATGTCATGCACTAGATTGTAGTAGTAACAGTTGCTCTACCGTTACTACTTCGCAGGAGACGTCTTAGGGTCGGGGTCCAGCCCTAATAAGGTTGGATTTGGTGATTGCCCTTTTTATTTAAGGTCTGCCTTATCATGGTGAGACTGCAAGAATCATACTTTCCGGTGTTATTCTAGGCCTAGCTTTCTTTTTTTAAAACAATATTTCTTACCTTAAAATCGATATTCCTGACCATGATATTCTTGCTGTCGATATTTCTGACTAACGATATTTAGGACTCAATATTTCTATAGGTCGACATTTCCAACTGGGTATTCTGTCTGCACACCATCTGTGGGGATCTATACATTTTCAATCACCCAGAATTTCCACACTTTTCCCAATAAAAACAGTATCCCACTTATGTGGGTGGGCCTAAGGCCTGCGATAGGAAATGTTCCACCAAAAAAACCAGACAGATTACAGTTATGCACTAAAAAATAACCTTCTTTTGCAATGTGGGTAGCTGTGCATTTTTTGCTGGGATTGGCCACCAACATTGGAAACCTACCAAACCCAGACATATATGGAAACTAGACATAGAGCAGGACCCAGGGTTGTCTTGCTTGCGTGGATCCCCTTACCTTCTCTTACCCACAGTGCCCTTCTAACCTTAAACTTTGACAAACAGAATTTTGTGGTGAGTGTTTGCCCCATTTCGGCCGTACCATTAAAGTTTTGTATGAGAGTTGACACTTCCACAACTATGTTTGTCTCAACCTAATGGAAATACCTGAGACAATTAGAATTTCGTGGTGAGCGTTTGCCCCATTTCGGCCTCTACCATTAAAATTTTTATTCTTGGAGTGCCATTAACTTTGGTTGCAGTATAATATGATTCTGGAACATATGACTATGTTCCTAATTTTTCAGGGTCATCAGTACACATAAGAGCTTACGTCCTGAAGATGCTCTTATAGATGCCTTCACAATAAAGACTGAAACATCGACAATCTGACCCCTTTTCTTTGTCACAATCTTTTCAGGAATTGTTCATTGTATAGCCAGTGATGTTTTTCCTGTCATTCAATATGTGAAATCGGGTACCGCAAAAGTTTTCATGATAAAAAGATCTGCAGGAAAGAATGTTCTTCTCAGTCACTTTTGCTTTTTGTGAATTGTAATCTGTACCAATTTAAACAACACAGTTTTTTACATACATTTTGACTTTATGAAGTATACACCCGTGTAGAATTGTTTTTTCCTGCTGAATGTTGTTCAGTTTTGCATTTGATTTGTTGTAAAATTCATTAATTCACTTTGACATTTGTTTGTAATTAGCCACGACCTGTGGCTTAAAGTTAATTTTTTTTTTATATTTACCAAAGACTTTGATATCAAAATGAATTCCTTGAAGGCACTATTACCTTATCTAGATTATTGTGGGGCGCATTCCTGAGCTTTAGGCAGCACAGCAATATTCTTTGTGCGCTGTCCAGCAAAAAAAACTCTGAAATGAGGCCCCAAGTGTTTGCACCAATTTTCAGACCAGATATTTTCTGGTCTTAAAAAATTGCCACTAACTGAACTTAGAGGAAGTTTTTGGGGTTTTACACCATACAAGGAATTCCTTGTAAATATCGCAAAGTGGGGTTAGCAGCAGTCTTTTCACGGGAACGCTCACCTTGCAACTCATTTTCGTTACATCCCGCTAACAGAAGTGGTGATCGGTAAAATTTATGTTTACGATGGAAAGGTTCTGCTAACTGGTTATCGGCAAGATGTAAATATGGCGATTAAAAAAGCTGCCCTAATGTCAAAAAATTGCGCTAACGCGGCTTTAAGTGCTTGTAAATGATTGATTTAAAAATTAATTGCTAATATATTAGGGTCATTGTGTCATTTTTTTTAGGTGCTGGTTGTGGGGTGTATAGGGGTAAAGGGTGTGAAGTAAATTATTTTTAATTAATAAGTTGTTAATTAGTATTCATTAATTAATTGAAAATTAAATATGGAGATTGTGTATTTAATTTTAGGTGAAGGGTGTGGGGTTTATAGAAGTAATGGATGGGAAGTAATTTATTTTTGATAAATGATTAGTTGTTAATTGCTATTAATTAATTGACTGAAAATTAAATACGGAAATTGTGTAATTTTAGGTGTGGGGTTTATAGGGGTAATGGGTAAGAAGTAATTTATTTTTGATCAAATAATAATTAGTTAATTGATATTAATTAATTGATTGAAAATTAATTATGGAAATAAGGTAATTAATTTTAGGTACAGGTTGTTGGGTTTATAGGGGTAAAGGGTGGGAAGTAATTTGTTTAAATAATTAATATTTAGTTGTTAATATTAATTAATTGTAAATTGTGGAAATTGTGTAATTTTAGATGAGGGTTGTGGGGCTTGTTGGGGTGAAGGGCGGGAAGTAATTTATGTTTAATTAATCCTTAGTTCTTAATTAATATTAATTAAATAATTGAAAAATTAATATGGACATTGTGTAATTAATTTTAGGTGTGGATTGTGGGGTTTATGGGGTAAAGAATGGGAAGTAATGTATGTTTAATAATTAGTTGATCATTAATATTAACCCCATGTGTGCTTCGGTTGCCCCCGGCCATCCGAAGTCACGGTGGGCGTGTGCGAAGGACGGCAGGGGGCCGTCCTAACGCCGCCCACTCAATAAAACGCCCGCACAGCGCAAAAATTTGCGCAGCGCGAAAAGGGTTAAGGAATTGACTTTGTGTGTGGGTTTTACTTTTATAGGGGTAAAGGGTGGGGAGTAAATTAATTTGACTTATTTTATAATTCGTTGTTAAATACCATTAGTTTTTTAATTGAAACTAAGGGACCTATTAGGATGGCGGTCGATCCTAATTTGGCCGCCGGTTTTTCCACGGTGACGGCGGGCAGTTCTTTTCCGCTTCCATGGCGGTCGGGTGGTTTTCCGACCGCCATGTCAGTCCGGCAGTGGGAAAACCATCCCGACCGCCATGGAAGCGGAAAAGAACCGCCCGCCGGCACCGTGGAACAACCGGTGGCCAAATTAGGATCATCTGCCAAAAAACACCAACCGCGGCAGAACAGGGCCAGGAAAAACCACACGTAGTGGGCGGTGATTGCCAAAATCCATCCGCAGTGGTCGGATACACCAACCCGCCGCAAGCATAGCAGAGACACCTCACGGGAAATTAGGGTATGCCTGACGGTCCCGTGGTACGTACCGCTGTTTCCGACCGCCGCGGTCGCACACTGGGATGAATTGGAGAGCCAGCGGAAGAGCTGCAGCACAGCCACCGCTGAGGACGATCCGTGAAAAATATGGCGGACGAAGCAAAAAGCCCACAATAAGGCTAAAAAGTGCACACAGCAAGCTAGCCATGCCCCCCAAATACACAAACACACCCCAATGACACAACCACATGGCAAAAAGAAAAAAACATTTCCCAGGACAACACACACACCACACCTGACAGCAATACCCCATTTGGACACACCCACATAACTGAGTATAAAACCAGCCCCTTCACTGACCACAATCCTTTGCAATACTCCAGGAGAGAAGGGACCCCAGCTTAAAGGAGACCCCAGCTTAAAGGAGAGGCAAAGAACACAACATCACTAGCCACACCACACACAGCACCACCACCACTTCCACACTTGCACCACTACCCCCTGCACATCACACACCATACACATCACAACCACACCCACCGCTCACACCCCTGCACCCACAACCACTTTGCACCCCACAACCCATGTCAAAACGTAAAATGCCCAAATTCACAGAGAGTGAGTTGACAGTCATGGTGGATGAGATAGTCAAAGTGGAACTCAAATGTTTGGTAGCCTGGTCCAACAGACACCATTAGCCACAAGGACACAAATGTGGGCAAGGATAGTCCACAGGGTCAATGCAGTAGGGACCACCCCAAGATCCAAAAAGGAGATCATGAAGCGGTGGCATGATCCGAAGAGGGTTGTCAAAGAGAGGAGAAGCAAGAACCGTGAGCTGGCTCAGAGGACTGGCAGTAGCCCTCCCATTCCACCAAACCCATTCCACCATGGGAGGAGAAGGTGCTTGCCATACTGCATCCAGAGAGTCTCACAGGAGTAGCCTGGGGAGTGGTGGCTGGTAAGTACAAACAAATGACTACCACCACACTGATATGTACTGCCTTGCACAACTACAAAGCTACACCACCTAGGAAAAAGTCCATCCATCTGCACCACACACTCACAAACACATGTCTCACAGATCCAACATTCACCCGCTCCCATTCACCCCAAATGTAGCTACCAACATTACCATGGGGGCAAGTGTACAGGCAGACAGCACTACAACTCCCACCATGCCCCCTGGCCCACACCTCAGCAGGATGGAGCCCTCCCCCCACCCCACCCAGAAGCAAGTGTCAGCCATCACATTACCTTCATCAAACTTACAGGTAGGTAGCCATCTTGCCTGGGAGGGTGTCTGGGGGTGGGAGGTTTGTACCACTACTCCCACCATGCACCCTGTCCCACACCTGAGCAGGATGGAGCACTCCCCCACCCAGATGCAGTTGGAAGCCATTGCAGTACACCAAACAAACTTACAGGTAGGTAGACATATTATTCTGTCTTGTGACCTCACTGAGCAGGATGTAAGCCTCCACCATGCACACACAGATGTGTCATATAACAAAGCTAAATGTGAGTACATTACAGGTAAGTAACCTACCCCATCGCCACGCACAGTGTGCACACAGGTAAGCTAAGGAAACTGTCACAGCTACCAAAGTGTGACACACCAATGCACATGTAGAAGAAAGTCTGGGCACAATCATGCATAGTACCTACTGACATGTGCATCACCATGGGGCAAGTGCAACAAGGACCATTTGAAAAATACAAAAACATGTGTGGTGGTACAAATCAAGATATGCACATGACAGGACAAAGGTATGCAGGAGATGACAATGGCCAGTCCATGGCCAGATGTGATGCCTGCCAGGTCAGACAAATCAACAAAGAGTCCTCAATGAAAAACATGTTGTGCCAGTCCCTAGATGGCAACAGGCCTTGACACCTCACACCATGGACAAGTAATGCATGTACCACTGCATCATGTCAGGAAGCACAGTAGTGCACATAGTAAACAATGTGATGATCAGTCAATTGTGCAGTGTACAAAAAGTGAATGACACACAGCTAACACAAAGCTTGTGGGGTGCACTACAATGACCATTTTCCCATCTGATCCACAGGTGACCAAGAACTCACTGCAGAGGACAACACCAGCAACCTGCAGAGCCAGTCTCCTCCCCCCGGTACATTGACTCTCGGATTGTGACTCCCAGGATTCCCTGGATGATGAGCTCGAAGCCAGCCCATCTGGTGTGCCAGGGAGCAACAGGTCCCAGGATCCCATCGTCCCCCCACCATATTTGCGGCAATAACATCTTCACTTCCGACCCCTGCTGTTACGGCCTGTGTGGCCACCGCCACCACCACCAGTGCTGCCTGCAACACCCTCCGTGTCCCAGAGGATGACCACCCCACACCACCGACGGAGGAGGGAAGGGAGAGGATGTGGGTGCCCACAGTGGTGAGGCAACAGGTCCGTGGCAGCAGGGCAGGTGGGAGGGGCAGGGTCACCCACAGACACCAGGAGGCTGGGACCCAATCCCTAGAACACATCACCAGAGTCCTTGGCGCATACGAACAGGCTCAGGGACGAACGGGCCAGTCGGACGAACTGTTCGATGAGGCCCATCAACACCCGCATGGGACAAATTGTGGAACTCTTGGGACAGCAAGTGGTGGTACTGAGGGACAGGCCTGCACCACAACCAACACCTCCACCTTCCTCTGGTGGGCCACAGGATGACAGTACACCATCCTCCCCTGCACCCACACAGAGGGGTGAGTCTTCAGACCCGACTGGCCCTGCAGCAGGGCCCCCCCCCCGCCAAACGACTAAGGGGCTGTCCTAAGAAGACCCTGGGAGTATCTGGAGGCAAAGCACCTGCCAGACGCCAGCCCCAGAGCCAGCCATTATTGCAATCCTCTTCACCACTACATTGACTTTTTGGACTGTCTTTCCCCACATTGCCTTGTGAATGGCATCTGTCTGTTGGACTGGGTCACCACATCAATGTGTTGACTACTCAATTATCTCATTTACCATAACTGTCAACTCACTGCTCCACCACCACCTCAATGGAAATGTACACCCCCCTCACAAGTCAGCATTGCAAATAAAATATCCTTACACACATGTTGTTGTGTCTGCTCTGTCTTTATTGCAGGATGTACAGTCTTCAACATGATCACAATGTACCAGGAGTATGGGCTGTATGTAGGCAAGGAGAAGTTGAAGGCACCTAGGGAAACACAACAGAACAACATTCACTGGTCTGGGTGTGGCATCACAGACATCACACAACAGCTACCATCAGGATAACCCCACATGCACACGTCACAATGAGCAACAAGTGTCAACATACACGTCCTGTAGATGTTCCCAAATGACCTGTCCCAGAAACATTGGCAACCACTGCTGAGTCTACAACTGGCTGCTGTTACAATTCTCACATACCCCTTCACGACAACAGCAATATCCGCAGACAATGGGCATGTTGTACATTGTCACCCACCTTCAAGTGAAGTAGCGGGTGATGAGCTGTTCACGCAGGTCAACACCTTCCTCCTCTCCACTGTCCTCATCACTGGACATGGGTTGGATTGAAGGCTGGGGCCTTGGCTCCTCGCCATCATCCAGGAGCAGGGGAATCTTCTTGCGAATGGCTAGGTTGTGGAGCATGCAGCATGCCACTACAATCTGACACACCTTCCCGGGCGAGTATGCCAGTGCACCTCCGGTCTTGTCCAGGCAGCGGAAACGTGACTTGAGCGGACCAAAAGTACGCTCCACCACACGACGTGTCCTCCCATGTGCCTCATTGTAGCGGACTTCAGCGGGGGTCCTGGGATTCCACAGTGGGCTCAGCAACCAGGGACGGTTGGGATATGCAGAGTCACCTAGGTATGACAAACACGAATATACATTGCAATGTCGCTGAGGCAGAGGGCAGCAGGTCACACACCCAGCACGCAATACGACTAGGCATACTCACCCACAATCCAAGCACACTCGGGAAGCAGGTTAGCCATCAGCTGGGGCACAATGCTGTTCTGCAGGATGTAGTCATGGGCTGAGCCTGGAAATTTGGCACACACGTGGGAGATGATCATATCTGCCAGGCACACCACTTGCACATTTATGGAGTGGTAATGTTTGTGATTCCTGTAAACGTGCTCACTTGCCTGTGGTGGCACAAGCCCAACATGGGTGCAATCAATGTCACCAACACCATTGGGGATGTGTCCAAGGGGATAGAAGTCTCCCTTCACAGCTGGCAATTCAGCACCCCTGGGGAAATGGATGTATCTGTCCTTGTATATCATCATGGCGTACAGTACATCACGCAGCACCATGCTGAACATCGGTTGTGACATCCCACCAGCGCTGGCCACTGTCTCTTGAAACAAACCAGTGGCAAAAAAATGCAGGGCCGCCGTCACCTTATAAGTAGGGGTGAAAGCTGTTGGATCTGTCCGGCGAGGCTGCAGGTGGGGCTCCAACAGATCACAAAGGGTTTTTAGGGTGGCTCTATCCAGACGGCATTTCCGGATGATCGCCACATTCTCCATGTCCTCCAGAACCGTCAAGTGACAATACAGATTTGGCCTCCTCCTAGTTGAGATGAAAGTGGACACATGTTAATGCAATACATCATGAAATGGGCACAGCATCTCACATTCTGGCTGACACAAGGACAACAATGACTGCCATCAATATTGAGTAACAGACCAGCTTACATGTAGGGACACCTTCAGCTACACAAAGGGGACACCTGTCAACTTACACAGAACAAGTACATCAAACACCACCATGGTCAATGTGAATGCACATAGTGATATGGCCACATTGCACACCTTGGAGTATAGCCTCCAGCATATGCGTAACAAATCAACCCCACTGTCTCCTACCTAGCTGCTCTACCTGTCACACCTTCATGCGTCATTTCAACCTGGCACACATCCACCACACAATGACCACAGTCGGCGCAGGAATGACGAATGTGTGCATGAGCAGACATGAGATACCATGCAAAATAGATCATCATTCATTGAGACGAGCATTGCTGTGATTGTCACTGCACCTCAACACATTGACATGTGTATACATTCTAGAGTCCAGAACAACACTGTTCTGCCTACACGACCATCAAATTCATAGGTGACATGTGAGGAAGTACAGGCCAATCTACGAAATCACACACACAAACATGGCATGTGTAGTCACCAGTGGAGTAAATGGAACATTGGCATTGTGTGCACAATGATGTGCCATTGCCCATGTGGGTACTGTGCACTGTTGATATTTGCCAGATGGCCATTGCCATTGTATGGCACCCATATCGCGGTAGCTACCTACTGGCCCCGGCGGTGTGTCACCAGCACCCCCATTCACACAAGTGCGGTAGTGATAGGCATGGAGACATGGGGAAATGGCGGTTGGCATGCTCCGCCATCCATATCGTGGTAGGTATCGCCTGGCCCCGGTGGTGTGCCACCAGCATCCCCATTCACACAAGTGCGGTAGTGATAGGCATGGAGACATGGGGAAATGGCAGTTGGCATGCTCCGCCATCCATATCGCGATAGCTACCGCCTGGCCCCGGTGGTGTATCACCAGCACCCCCATTCACACAAGAGCGGTAGTGATAGGCATGGAGACATGGGGAAATGGCGGTTGGCATGCTCTGCTGCCAAAATTGCGGTAGCGCACACCGGGCCCCTGCGGTGTGCCACCGCCCTAGCGCCAATGGGAACCTTGATAGCGGTGCCATGATGCAATTTTGAAGATTGAGATAGGCGTGCTATGCCACTGCGGAGGCGGTCATTGGATGCATTTGAAAGATGCACCATTGCGGTAGTGCACACCGGGCCCCTGCGGTGTGTCACTGCCATGGAGCTTGCCCTAGAGCCAATGGGAACCTTGATAGCGGTGGCATGATGCAAATTTGAAAATCACGGTAGGCATGCTTCGCCACCCCGGAGGCAGTCATTGGATGCATTTGAAAGAGGCAGACCTGGACCACCAATTGCTGCAGCTGGGCACCTTTGAAACGACCCCAGGGGGATATATATGTGTTGGAGGGAGCCTCACATTTCCACTGCTCCCAGAGCCTGATGCCAGAGACCCCTCACCTTCTGCTGCCTCCAGGGGCTGCTGCCTGACACCCCTCACCTGCTGCCTGTTGCTGCCTCCAGGGACTACTGCCTGAGACCCCTCACCTGCTGCTGCCTCCAGGGACTGCTGCCTGAGACCCCTCGCCTGCTGCTGCCTCCAGGGACTGCTGCCTGAGACCACTCACCTGCTGCTGCCTCCAGGGACTGCTGCCTGAGACCCCTCACCACCCAATTCTGCCGCTGTTGTCTCATCTCCACAGTGATGGCAAGGAAAGAGAAGATCCGTGCCAGTCCCTTCACGAGCGAGGAACTGGAGGTCCTGGTGGACGAGGTGCTCACACAGTACCCAAGGCTATATGGTGCCCCAAATATCATGGTAAGTCCTCAACAGTGGGGGGTAGGGCGGGGGGGCACACATGTAGTTGGACTGATGCAGTATGTGCCTGGGAGTGTGGGGTTGTGTCATCCAATGCCACAGGTTTTCCTGCCTACACATGTATGTATGAGTGACCTGTGTTGTGTTGTCAGCCATACAGTGATGTAGAAGGTTGTTCATTGAAGGGTCAGGACAGTGATTGCTTGGCTGAATGGCTGAGTGTACCCCTGTAGTCCATCTCAGTGTGAGCCCAGCTGGCCAGTCTTTTCACATTGCACTCCAGCTATGGGCCATCTCAGCACTGTAGATTGCACATGACCGGCCCTGTGAAGAGGATTTTTGATTTGTGAGAACATGTCCCTCAATGTGACATCCATGGCACAGTCATCTATTCACAGGGCAGGGACATTGAGGGCTGCACAGTCTTGGACACAGTGAGTCTATCCCCAAACACAGGTTGACATGTGATGTATGTGTTGCTCAAGCCAACAATGGAATGGAGATGTGGGCAGGCTACATAGGTGTTTCAGTGCCGGCATCCTGCATGTGTGTGAGATGTGCAGGGACTGTGTTCCCCCTCACACCTGCATGCTTTTACATCAGCTTTTCCCATGCAGATGTACCATGTGAGATGTACTCTAGTCTCTGATAGACATATCGTTGGATATGTGATGAGTTTGTATCTTGCTGCTATACTGATAGATGTCGGTACATGACACTGTGTCACTGATCATTTCCCCCTCTTGTCTCCCATGCCTGCAGCTCAAGGTACACCAGCATAAGGCCCTGTGGAGGGCCATTGCAGCGAAGGTGCGAGCTCTGGGGGTCTCAAACCGACGGCGCACCCACTGCCACAAGAGATGGGATGATATCAGCCGGCTGGCAAAGAACGTGGCGGAGATGACCTTGGGGCTGCTTCCTCGCACTGGGCGTTTTGCACGGTGCAGCATGACACCACTAATGGGGCGCATATTGGTGGTGACCCAGCCTGAGCTGGATGCACGTTTGAAGGAGCAGCAGCAGCAAGACAGGGGTGAGCATTTGGGGAGGGTGACTTTGACTGGGAGTGGCTGCATGTGTACAGATCCTGTGCCAGCACTGGCCTATGTGATGTTGGTAGTGTGATGCAGTGGCATGTAAGTGGCTGCTGGGCTGGGTGCCGGTGTCATGCATTTGCCCTACCTGTACTTACAAAGGTGATTTGGATGCTGGGCATTCACATTGCATTCTGAGTTGTGCTCTTCAGGTTTCTTCTGCATTGGGGTAGTCTTGGGAATCCCATGGGAGGGAACAGCAGTGTGCCCGATCTGAGTGTGCCTTCATCAATGCGTCCATTGCATGCACCCAGATTGGGGAGGCCTAGAGATCTGACAACAATGTGCACCAGTCTTTTGTCCCCAAAATACAACATGGTGGGTGGCATGGACTACTAGCCATTGTGGACTGTCATGTTGTAGTCTGTGTCTGTGTTGTCCCCTCCTGTTCCATTCAGATCTGTCATTGGCAACAAGTAGTGTGCCCCCATCATGTCCCTAGGTGTGCTCAGAACTAGTTGTGTGTCTGGTTGAACAGAGCCACAAGCCGGGTGTTGTGCTGTGTGGTCATTACATGACTCACTCATGCCTGAGTTTCCAGTTTCCACACACTGATTGAGTCTATATAGTGAGTTGGCACAATGTGATTGCACAGGGTGGTGGGCAACATGTAGATTTGGTCATCTTTTGTCATGCATTGATTGCATATGTTTGTTCTGTTGCTGCCACTGAACTGACCCTACATCTCTCTCTCTCATGCAGCATCTCCTCTGGTCACGGAGGGACAGGAGACGGTCACCAGTGGGGGTGAAACCAGCACAACAGCTGCACAGGAGCCCAGTGACACAGATGTCACCAGCGCCTCGGAGGGGGACAGGAGTCTGCTGAAGGAATCCCAGCCTGAGACGCAAAGCATCACATCATCTGATGCCAGCGGGGATGCATCCATGATGGTGGGCACAGGGAACGGGGACTCTTCATCGTCTTCCACCTCACAGCGGCCAGTGCCCACCCTCCCAGCCACTTCCTCTGGTGCTGCCCGTGTCTGCCTCAGTAAGAGGGGAAGGGTGTCCTTCACCCCTGGCACCGCTGCCCCTGTCCCCCCTGCTGCCATCAGTGCTGAGTCTGTGGACCTTTTGCGCCAGCTGTGTGTAGGCCAAAAAGCTCTCCTCAATGCCTTCATTGACCACGACAAAAATTGGCCCAGGTGGTTGCTTTCATGGAGGGCATACATTCAGACGTGGGTGGGCTGCACCGGACTGTCCAGGCTTTGTCCTCAACAGTGACGTCTGCCCTTCAACAGACACATACTCCCAGTCCAGCTCCGGTCCCTTTGTCCACCCCCCTGGCAGTGGCCACGTCTGACGATAGTGACCATGGTCCACATACATCAAAGTCATAATACGGCACACAAAGCACACAGCAGCAGCAACCCAAGCAGTCCAGGGCGCAGACACCATCCCCACAGAAGACCAAAGTCACCCCAGAGCGCAGAGAGAAAAGCCCATCAGGCGACACCAGGGGCCAAAAAGCAAAGCAGCAGACCTCAGGCCCACATGCCTCAGAGGCATCCCCATCCAAGGACTCTCCTGCCCCTAAAGCATCTCGCAAAGAGAAGCATACAGTGTCTGTGCCCACCAAGGAGGTGGTGCATGCCAAGGTACACCTAGGAAGGGCTTCAAGGCAGATTCACCCACCACCTTGACTCCCATTCCAAGCCCAGTGAAGCAGGGGAAGGAGGGCACTGTATGGGTGACACCTAGTAAACAGGGGAAGGGGGGGCAGAGGCGAAGCCAGGCACAGCGTTCCGCTGGGTCCAGCACATCACCAGTGGGGTGCCAGCGTCTGCACCTGATGCAGCTTTGGTGGTGAGTGTTCCTGTTGTGTGCACACCACTTCCTATTGATCCAGAGTCAGCCAAGCCATTTAGGATCCCCAAGAAGTGTAAAGGCACCCCTCCACAATCTCCCAGCCACACTGTGTCTCCCGTCTGCATGACTCCGCCTCCACGTGCCACTACACCACCTGGTCCAAGTAGCCCTGCGGCTTGCCAAGCCACTGATAGCTCTACCTCAGCTGTTCCGCTCTCTACCCGGTCAATTGCCCCAACAGTCTCCAAGACACAGCCAGCTCCCAGTCTGCCTGACAGCCAAGTCTGAGTGTTGGTCACCCTCACACACCTGTCTCTCATACACATAGGCCTGTACTGCATATTGTTACCCACTGACTGTGTTGCTGACCATGGAAAGGAACAGTCGCACGCATTCCCTGTGCAGCTTCTCATTGACCTACTCTGCTCTCTGCCCTGCCCACTGGCCTTGCTGTTTTGCCCTTGCCTGTGCAGCTTCTCATGGACATACTCTGCACTCTGCCCTGGCCACTGGCCTTGTTGTTCACTACTGTTCTGCCCTTGCCTGTGCAGCTTCTCATGGACATGCTCTGCACTCTGCCCTGGCCTTGCTTTTTTTCCCTTGCCTGTGCAGCTTCTCATTGACATGCTCTGCACTCTGCCCTGACCACTGGCCTTGCTGTTTTGCCCTTGTCTGTGCAGCTTCTCATGGACATACTCTGCACTCTGCCCTGGCCACTGGCCTTGTTGTTCACTACTGTTCTGCCCTTGCTTGTGCATCATCTCATGGAAATACTCTGCACACTGCCCTGACCACTGGCCTTGTTGTTCACTACTATTCTGCCCTTGCCTGTGCAGCTTCTGATGGACAGACTCTGCACTCTGCCCTGGCCACTGGCCTTGTTGTTCACTACTGATCTGCCCTTGCCTGTGCAGCTTCTCATGGACATGCTCTGCACTCTGCCCTGGCCACTGGCCTTATTGTTCACTACTGTTCTGCCCTTGCCTGTGCAGCTTCTCATTGACATGCTCTGCACTCTGCCCTGGCCACTGGCCTTGCTGTTTTGCCCATGCCAGTGCAGCTTCTCATCGACATACTCTGCACTCTGCCCTGGCCACTGGCCTTGCTGTTTTGCCCTTGCCTGTGCAGCTTCTCATGGACATGCTCTGCATTTTGTGCCTTACTCTTCTCTTCTCATGGTGCCTATCTGTGCAATATGTGAATAAAGACAGTTGCTACAGTTGTCTATTTTGTCAGTGTCCTTACTGAATAAAGTTATTTTGCTGTGTGTATATGGTTTACTGTGCCACATGGTCTGTGTGCCCCTTCAACATAGTCAATGTTTGGGCTCACTTACTCTCTTTTTTTCAGGGGTGACAGGGTCTTCAGTTCTTCCTGACCCAGATACTTGTGAAGGCAATGGTGTCAATTTACAATGGATAGCAGTTGTCATTAACTTGATTTGTTAATGTTGGCTATATTGTACACATGCCAGGTTGGGGGGCACTGCCAGCACAGAGTGGGTTTCGGCACACAGTATTGCAGGCAGGCTTGGCAGGGTCATCATGTATGTGTGTTCTTCCTTTGTGTGCCCAGTGGTGTATATGTGTGGTCATCTTGTGATGGCCAGTCATCCTAGTCCCATGGCTTACTTTCCATGTGTGCTCTTAAATGGTCAGGTAGTGTGCAGTGTGAAGGGGGTGAGTTTGTCAGGAGTTATGATGTGTGCATGCCCCTGCATTGTCAACTACACACATGAGTCACCCAGGAGTTGTATGCCTGTTGTTTTGATTGTTCAGCCCTGTGGATGTGGTTATATGCACATGTGAGTTGTATGTTGTGCACTGTGCAGTGTGTTGGTGTGTCCTTGCAGTTCTGTCTGACTCCTACTTGTTGTTTTTGTCACCTGTGAGTATGCAGAGTGTGAGACTGGCAAGTCAGTGTTGTGTTTTGCTGCACATCCAAGTGTCTTGTTGCTGTTTGTGGTGACTGTGCAGACCTGCTGCTTCACACTGCCAATGTGGTTGTGTTTTCTCATGCATTGCTGTCACATGGTGCCTTCTTGCCTCCAGTGTGGCATGTTGTGTGTGGTGTCATACCATCCCCTATCTGTGCGTCAGATGCCTACCCATTGTGGGTCTGCACTCCCTCTCTTTGTGTATGGTACACTCCTGCCATGTCCCCTACTGACATGCAATACACTTCACTTTGGTGTCAGCTGTCCCCTTGGTTTACATGTGTGTGTGCCTCCCCATCACTTCATGTGCTTTGTGGTGCAGTTCTTTGGCCAGGGTTAATGTGTCACTCAGGGCATTTCACCAATGGGTTGTATGTGATGTTCTGGTGCTGTTTGTCAGTCATGATTGCTCCTATGCAGTTCAACTGTGTGTGCTGCCCAGTCCTCTGGTCAAGTTGTTTCCACCTTTGTGTCCCAGATGTGTGCATCTGTTGTTGTGTCGGATGTATTTGTGTTGACTGTGTTATTGCTTCACTTCCTGGGTGTGCTGTCATCTTTGTGCTGTGCTGTATGGTGTTTTGTGGGTTTCTGTTCTGTCACTGATGTCTGTGTGTGGCTGGTATGCTTGGTGTGCACACGCTGCTTGTTGTGCAGGCAGTGCTGTGTGTTTATGTTGCCTTGTCATTGCCTGGTGTGCATCCCCTGATGTCCAGCTGTGTTTGCGATGTGATTTTTGGGCCTGTGCATCTGTTGTTTGTTTGATGTGGCTGTGTTGTTCTGTGATGGTGCACTTCTTGTGTGTGTTTTGGTATGTTGTCTGTGCATTTTTCCTGAGTGATGAGGTTGTGCACTCCTGTTGTGTCTGTGCTCCCATTGCCTTTCCACAGTTTGGCTGGACAGGGCATGTCTGTTCTTGTTGTTGTTCTGAGTGTTTCTGTTGGGTTATGTGTTTGTTGTTTTTGTGCAGACATTTGTTGTGGCATCCCTGTGTGTGTGTGTGTGTGTGTGTGTGTGTGTGTGTGTGATGTTTGGCTACCCCCAGGGTGTGTGATTGTTTGTGTGCATATTGACTGTCAAGTTTTGCCAGCCTTCAGTGTGTTTGGCACTGGTGTTGTGTGCTGCTGGTGTGAGGGGGTATGTGTGTAGATTCCTACTGGTGTTTGTCAGTCATGGAGTGTTTCAATGGGCCCTGTGTGTGGTGCTCCTGTGAAGTAGTTGTATACATATGTGTGTCTGTTCACAGTTTGACGTCAGGGCCTTCCTTTCATCCTTGTGCCTATACATGGTTTGCCTTGCTGTCTCCCTGTGGTGTTGCACTGTGATGTCTGTGAGTTGACCTCACTGACTATACCAGCCATGTGTGCTTTGATGGTGTGAGGGTGTTGTTCTCTGTTCCTTGTGTTGCATGTGATTTACACATGCTTGTTGTGTGTCTCCATGGCCTTCCATTTGTGTGCAGCCCACTTTGGTTTCCCTATTTGTTGTGCTTCATTGCTGTGGGCATGTGGGGTGTATATGTGTCTGTGTGTCAGTTTGTGGTATGTATGTGTGACTATGCAGGCTGTGTGTCCATTTGGATGTTTGTTCCTTGTATGTGTTCATTTGGTGCTTGTACTCATTTTTGTTGCCCGGAGTGTGGTGTTGTTAGTGGTGTGTGTGTTTCCCTGGCCCTGTGCTACTGTGCTGTGTGTTGTGTGTTCCTGTGCAGCCGCTCCTGCAGTGTCTGTCTCCCTGATGGCTTGTTGTGTGGTGCAGGGTGTGTATTGACCTGGCTTGTTGTTGTGCATGGGGTGCACAGAAGGGGCACATGGCCTGTGTCTTCATGGGATGTGCTAGTGTGTGATGGGAGGGGGTTTGGCCCTGTGGTCTTAGTGCCCTGCCCATGCCTGGCACTGGCCCTGCCTTCTGCATTGTTCGAATGTATTCCCTTGTGTTCACTGCTGCGGTGACGTGACCGGGACATTGCTGCATGGTGGTGGTAGCTGTGTGTCCAGGATGCAGAGGGTTGACTTGGTGGCAGGTGAGTGATGTGTGGGTGCCCTTGTGGATGTGTCCCTGTGCCCACCAGGGTGTCTGATGTGGATTTGGACCCTGTGTTTGCCCATGTGTTGTGTGTTGTGTTTGTGTTATTGCGTACCTACGGCGGCGTCCACAGCAGTCCATTAGTTCCTGGTGATGTAGCAGGTACAGCACCGGAAAGATGTGTAGAGCTGGATCCATGGCGGTCATGACTGGGTGGTGTGGACGTGGACTCTGGTTTTGCGCTCCGCTGTCGAGCTTCCGCCATCTCTGGTTGGGCGGTTTCTCCGCTGCGGTGCGTCTGCTTGTTTGGCTCATCCTAATTTGTGGAGAGGGGCAAACAT
Organism: Triturus cristatus; assembly: GCF_964204655.1. Taxonomy (NCBI): domain Eukaryota; kingdom Metazoa; phylum Chordata; class Amphibia; order Caudata; family Salamandridae; genus Triturus; species Triturus cristatus. The sequence goes on along the minus strand of NC_140593.1, from coordinate 752,795,020 downwards.
CATTCCGCATGGCGGTGAGTCTACATTGGCTCCCACCACCACGGTGGCAGGCGCACTTTGATGGCAGTGCGCATCGCACCGCGGCGGTCGGGAAATGGGCTATGTTTGGCCATACCAATATGGCGGATGTGAGGACCGCTGCTCGCGGGCAGTAAAAAGCATTTTTCCGCACCGCCAGCACCGCCTGACATCCTAATGGACCCCTAAGTTTTAATTACGTGTGTAATCAATTTTTTTACAATTTAATTGTATTTGTGGTTTGTGGGGGTTATACGGGTAAAGTGTGGGAAGTTTATACATTTTTATGAGTTTTAATTAGTTTTTTAATTAATAATATTTCTTTAATTGGTAATTGAATATGTTAATTATGTAAGTAAATCTTTTTACATTTAGATGTGGGTTGTGAATTGTGTGGTGTTATAGGGTAGGAAATAAAAAAAGTTAATTTATGTAATTAATGTTTTTGTTTCTAAATAATTTCTAATTAAAAAAATATTTTTTATTTGATTTAATATGATATTAGTAGGTGTTTGTCATATGCATTTAACATTATAATATTTTTCTTAAAATTTGTAATAAATATATTTGTATTTTAATTTTTTATTTATTCATTTTTTTTGTTTTGTAAACATTTTTGCTATATTTTATTTGTTTTTAATTTTGAACTGACTGGAGTGAGAATATTAATTGTTACCCTTCTACAATCCAACACTTTCCCTACTGTTGCACTCACTGGAGTGGGAATAGTAATTTTTACCCCTCCTCTTTCTAACACTTTCCCTGCTGTTGCACTTATTGGAGCGGTAATAGTAATTGTATTCCTCCGCTATTTAACACTGTCAATACTGTTGCACTCACTGGAGTGGGAATAGTAATTTTTACCCATCAGCTATCCGACACTTTCCCTACTGTTACACTCACTGGAGTGGGAATAGTAATTTTTACACCTCGGCTAACCAACACTTTCCCTACTGTTGCACAGACTGGAGTGGTACATTTAAGTTCGAAGATTTTTAAATAGTTTAATGTTTTAGTTTATAATAGAATGTTTTTTCTTAATAGATTTTATGTTACTGGTGTGTATATATATATATATATTCAGTGAAAAAACCATAGGTTTCACACATGTTATAGTTAGCTGGACATTTTACTCGTAAAAAACCAATGAAATTGCCCCGTTATAGTTAGTTCAGCTAACTATAACTCGCGCGCCCGCAATGCACTGCTGATGACGTCACATATTACATCACTCATGACATGGTCAGTGACATCACTCATGACATCACTGATGACATCTCAAATGACATCACTGATGACATCACTGATGACATCATCCAGTGAATGTGTGTTTTTCTGAAAATTAAATATGTTTTATATATGTATATCTCAAGATCGATGGAAGAATAAATGGGTATATAAGTGTCTAAATGGATGATTTGTTTTTGAAAAATTGATTGTGTAACTGACTGATTAAGTGTATCTCTCACTTTGTGTATAAGTGGCTGCATGGGTTGGTGAGTAGCTACATGGGTGTCTATATAGGTTATTAGTTGTTTTTTTGAGTATCAGTCTGAGTGTCTGTATGGTTCGGTGGGGGGTATTATGTAGTGCATAGGTGCATGAATGAGTGACTCACTGTTTGTATGTGTTGAAGACAGCATGTGTGCAGGACTGTATGGGTGGATGAGTGTGTGTATGGGTGTGTTAGTGAGTGAAAGACTGTCTCAATAGTGTCTTCAGGAGTAACTACATATGTTTTAAACTAGTATATGTGACTATTGGTGTATATATGTGAGTATATGTGAGAGGGAGAGATTGAAAGAGTTCCTGTATGAATAAGTATGTGTTTCTATAAGTGATTGTTTAAAAGACTAAGTATGTGTAAGTTTCCGTAGAAGTAAGTGTGGTGGTGTGTGTATAACTGTATATGCAGGTGAATGTATGTTTGATTCTTTATTAGCATGAGTGACTATGTGTGTGAGTAACTCTATGGATGAGTGGCATTATGTAACAGGATGTATAGGTGTATGAGTACATATGATGAGTGAGTACATGTATGAGTGACTGTATAGGACTGTTGGTGAATGAGTGGATGTGTATGTGGATCTTAGAATTACTGAAGAGGTTGTTGTAACTGGTATTGGTATGTCCATTGTTTTGAAATTTTTAGTCTCTATTTTTGAATGTGTGTATCAAAGCTTATATTAAGGTGAGAGGAGGTCTGCCACTCTATCACAAGGATGATGTCATCAGTGATGTCATCAGTGATGTCATTTGAGATGTCATCAGTGATGTCATGAGTGATGTCACTGACCATGTCATGAGTGATGTAATATGTGACGTCATCAGCAGTGCATTGCGGGCGCGCGAGTTATAGTTAGCTGAACTAACTATAACGGGGCAATTTCATTGGTTTTTTACGAGTAAAATGTCCAGCTAACTATAACATGTGTGAAACCTATGGTTTTTTCACTGAATTTCTAAGGTTTTTTAAATGCTAATTCCTAACTATAACGTGTGTGAAACCTATGGTTTTTTCAGTGAATTTCTAAGGTTTTTTAAATGCTAATTCCTAACTATAACGTGTGTGAAACCCATGGTTTTTTCAGTGAATTTGCAAGGTTTTTTAAATGCTAATTCCTAACTATAGCGTGTGTGAAACCCATGGTTTTTTCAGTGAATTTGCAAGGTTTTTTAAATGCTATTTTTTTTTTTTATTCTTCATTTTTTTCAAACATATTTTTAATTTAATTTTCTTACCTTTTATAAAGACTATGCTTAAATTTTTAAAATCCTTAAATATTTTTTTTATATATATTTTTTAAAATAAACATGTAAAATTTATTTCCAGATTTATTTATTTTTTTATTTTTTTTTTTTTTATAGTACGCGTACCGTAAGCTCACGGTAAGCGTACGGTTTACGCAACGTCCGTAATCTATCTACGCTGCTTGCGTATAGTTACGTACTTTGCGTAGCCGCGCGTACTGCGCGTGGGACGCGTGCGCGCTTACGCCACACGCGCACGTTACGCGGAAGTGCCGGGGAGTGACTGTTATGCGCATGCGCGGAAGCGCGTGTCTTTTTTACGCGCACGCGTACTTTTTGCCGTAAGCGTACCGTAAGCGTACCGTAAGCGTACGGTAGGTCATGTGATCTTGAAACACAACTTTTGATTGGTTGAAACTACTTTCAGTTCTAGAACTCTCCTACACCACACCCATTCCCCTCATTTCTGCTTGTGATCCCTTGGGAGAAGGAGCTGGTTTGTCTTTGGGATACGATGGCAGAACAGCAGAGCTCTTCTGAGAGTGAGGCTAGCACCAGCAGCACTGTCTTGAGGCAGAGATCGAGGAAACAAAAGCCTTCTTATGTTTGGGATTATTTTACTTTTCCAGAAGGCCAGCAAAAGGTGAATGCACCCTTAGTTACTTGCAAGCTGTGTAAGCGTGTACTTTCTAGAGGTAATCCTAACAGGAAGTATTCCTTTGGGAATCACACCATGAAGAGACACCTCCAGGATGTACACAGAAGGACACATGGTCATCTTTTTGGAGGTAACTCTTCAGAAAGACGAGCCAGTACATCCACAGCAGCTCAGCCTGGACCATCATCTGCAGGGCTGACTCCTTCTTCTGCAGGTCAGGTGAGCCCTTCATCTGTGGGGGGAGAATCTCCTTTTGCTGGCCCTCTGGAAATGAACCTTCGATTTCGGAAGGTTGATATTCATTGCACATTTTGTAAAGGTCTAATTTGTCATAGGGAGACCAGTGTTTCCCTAGTGAACAACAAAATAGATCAGCACATTTGTAGCTATGAATGATTTTCCCATGCTTCCTTTCCTCTGTCCCTGCATGAACACAACGGTTCTTTTAAGAGCCAACCTTATCTTTCATCTTTTTTTTACATGTTTTTAAAAACTTTTTTTTATTTTTTTTTTACCGTACGCGTACGGTAAGCGTACCTTTTTTTTATTTTTTTTAAAAAACACTAAAAATCATTTATCACATTACAAGGTCCTTGAGAGACTACAATTATTATTATTGACTTACCATACTCACTCAAAAAAATATTTATTCATTTGTTTTTTTAAAAAATAGTTTTTAAAATGGTTGTAGTTTCCGAAAATTTTCTATATCGATCTGAAAATAAAGAAAAAAGTATTAATATTTTTAAACCATTTTATAATACAGTACACATATTTACATTTTTTACCAAAAAATATTTTTGCCTTATTTTTGCTGTTTTCAGAATATATTGCATTTCACTATATATTGTGAAAGCAATTGCATTCATCATTTTACAGCGGGCAAAAAAAATTAACAATCTCAAAGATTGTATTAAAAAAGCCCAGAATCTCTTCTCACTTAAACTTATCATTACAGAAATGCATATTATTCTAAAAAAATATCATCTAAAAACAATACTTTTTTCTTTAAAATACCGTCTGATATGTTTGTTTGAGAAGTATAATCACAATATTATATCTCAAATAACTCCAAAATACATCTGATTTTATTTCCTTTAGGCCAAATAGTATTTTTTTTTTTTCCTGGAATAAATTTCCAAGGGAAATCCATTAAAATTCTAAAGTTTAATCTGTCCAGATCTCACCGATTCTCTGTAACATTTTGGTTCACGAAAATTTTTTGAATAATTTATTTAGTCCACAATAGAATTGCTTACTTTTCCACATGGCCAAATAGTAATTTTTTAAATCATTTTTGAAAAAATTTCCAATGGCAGTTCAATAGCATTCCAAAATTTAAAATGTGCAGAAGTTACCGATTATCTCTAAATTATTGGTTTTTCAAAATTGCATTAAAAATTAAAAAAGTCCACATTACAATTGGTTATCTTTCCTTTAGGCCAAATGATAATTTTAAAAATATTTTTTCTACAAAATTGCAATGGTAATCCAGTAAAATGGTAAAATTATTTTGTCCAGATCTTGCCAAGTCTCTCTAAAATTTAGGTTTCAGGAAGATTAGATAGGAATTTGCTAAATCAAAAGGCAAACGTTGTTTGAAAATCAATTGGGAATCATTACACAGTGTCCAGCCTTTTTCACATTTTAGATAAACTGTGTAATGTCCAGAAGTAACAGTAGGTCCATCATGGAAAATTATTGCAACAGTTACAAAAGTTTTTCCTGAAATTGATAATTGCTGTCCTGTAAACTTCTTTATTAAAGTATCCAATTTTGATCCATCAGCTCTACATCGTTGCATCATTAAAATTACATACTGTCCGTATTCCCTTAAAATTAATGTTGATAACATGTCAGAATTACACTCACCACATTTCATGCTATGATTAGCATCTTTAACTAATTTTGCAAAAGTGACTGTTTTACTCTCTGGCAATGTCAAATAAATAAACCTTTCATTATCAACAATAGAGCCACATATATTATAACAATTATCACAACTATGTTCCCATTTATAAGAGAGACCAAAAAAAATGTCAATGGGAACTCCTTCTTCTTCCACTACCTGAAGAAAATACATCAAAAATTCGTGTGCATCTTGCTGTTCATTTTGAGAAAACTGTGTTCGTCCTGAACATACATCTAAAAGTTTTCTAATGTCAGTAGCACTTTCTATTTGAGTTTTATCTTTACTCAGCTTTTGAAAAAGGAGACTCAGCTCTGAACAGAATCTTTTTCCCTGATTTACTATTATCTGCTCTTGCAAACTTTCCAGATAAAATGCAACATTCAGCACTACATTTGCATAGCAGTTGACACCAGAGCTATTTTCAAAATGACATCCTACAACCTGTTCTTCATTTTCCTTTTTCTTTTTGCTTGCAATAACATCACTCCTCTTTTTTTTCCTCTTCTCTATATCTTCATTACAGATATTCTCATTTCTCCTTTTACGAGAAACTACACGTTTCTCCAACACAGGATACTGACCTAAATGAGGAGCATAGCTTCTTCTTAATCTATTATACTCCTTTACACAGTTTGTATCAGCACTAACTTTTGAGTCATCAAAGTCTATCATGAATAAACCTGATAATGTTTTGACTCGTGACAAAGCTACATATGCCATACCTTCTTTGAACACAGTTGAACCAATGTTCACAAATGCACAATCTACAGTCAATCCTTGAGACTTGTGGATAGTTACAGCATATGCTAGTGAAAACGGAAACTGCTTCCTACGTACATATAAGTCTTTCACAAGCATAAAACGAACTGTACAACGACAAATATCTTTAACTTCTTCTATCTGATCAAATTTTATTTTTAAACATTCAATTCCTTCTTTTTTCTGATAATTAATAAAACCCACAACTCTTCCCATTGCTCCATTCACTAAGCCTTTCTCAACATCCAAATTTCTCCTTAAAAACACTCTACAGTTCATGCAAACATATAGATTTTTTTCTAATCCTGCTGTTTTGGAGATGTTCTTCTCTAGTGAGTCCAATTTATTTTTCAGTTTGCCTGTTACTGTGACAGTAATTCTTCCATCCTCAATTTTGTCCACTGCTTCCAATTTCCTGATGTCTTCCTTTTCCAATTTCAAAAGCTCCTCATTAAATATTGAGCATTCACGTAGAGTTGGCATTAAGCAGATGACACTTTTGTTTTCTGCAATATTCTTGTATATTTTCTCTGCAACTATTTCTTCCTTTGGAAATAAATTATGTAGCAGCCGACTCTGTAATGCTTTTTTCCCAACTTCTGTGAGTATTCCAATCCTGATATCTTTCAGAATACTTCCATATTCTTCATCGTTTGCTTGCCTCATATTAGTTGTAAGTTCCTTGTACTCAAAGAAGGACCAAATATTTGTATTTCCAATGCTTCCCAATGACTTCTTCGTGTCTTCATGTGTCACAGTATTAAACACTGGTTGTCCTTTAACTGGAGTAAGTTGCAAAAGATCCCCAAAAACTATGACGTGTTTTCCACCAAATAACACGTCATAGTCTGTCTTCAAAATTTGCTGCATTCTTAAATGCACAAAGGCAAGCATTAAGTTTGATACCATGCTCACCTCATCAATAATGAGAACTTGCATCTTCTTCAATACTCTTGAAACTTCCAAGGATGCTTCTCCAGTTAGCTTGTTGAATTGTATTTTGTTCTCATGCTCCACTGGTAACATTAGCAAACGATGTAAGGTGATTCCTTTTATGTTATATGCTGCTAACCCAGTTGGAGCAGTAACCACACAAGACAAAGTAGAATCCGTTTTTTGCTTTAGGTAGCTTCTGATGACTTTAATTAGGAAACTTTTTCCAGTGCCAGCTTGTCCGCTTACATACATCCTGATTGGATGAAATGATGTGCATGAGCACTCTTTTTTGATATGTAGAAATCCGTGATCAATTTTGTTTTTGATCTCTTCATAAATTTGTTGCTGCTCTTGATTCAGTTGTCTTTCCAAATTTTCTAAGTCTATAAATTCTTCTTGACCTTGATTCATAGCCGTTTCCACTTCATTCATGGCTATTGATGCTTCATTTTCAACGATTGGTTGTCCTAGGGGATCTTGACTGTATGTTCCTGAACTTTGGCTGTCCTGAGAACTGTCTCTAGCTATTTCTGCTGCAATTGTAGTTTCCTGTTCAATTTCTTCATTTAACATTTGCAGATAAGTTGAGAATGTACTGCATTGTATGCTGTCTTTGCAAGCATTAAAAGAATCTTCATAGCTCTGGAATTCTCCCAGTAGTTCATCCTCTGTACGCCATGGTTTAAACAACTGTAAAAGAGCCAAGTAGTAAAATTCTTTCTTGTCGGTAGTGTCGCAACTCAGCTTCCGGTGATTTATCAAACTTCCTTTGGTTTGCTTCACCAAACATCCTTCTTCACCAACAACTTTATATTTTCCACTGTTGATGTCTTCTGCAGCTTTCCGTGAATAAATGTAGTTCTGTAACACTTCATAGAGACACATGTTCTCCAGATGATGACTTCTCTTGGGATAATATGTGTCCAACATGTTTGTTTTCAATATATCTGTACTTTCTGGGTCATTCTCAGCCAAATATTCAATTTCTCCAACAGATTTCAGTACCCGATTTCTCATTGCTGCAAGGCCTAAACTTGCCCAAATTATTCTTCTTGACTTCGAGTAGAGACTTGCAGAAGATAACCTATCTGAACATTCGTAGGATCCAATTTCTCGATGCGATAACATCTTCAAACTGAAACTGTACAGCTTCTTACTGACAGTCTTCTCGTGAGAAATCTCTTCCCACATTTCCTTCAATTCTGTTTTTTCTGATTTCGTAATGTAAGACGTTACATATCGAGCAACAGCAATGGAATTGTCAGCAACATACTGTATATCCATGTTAGCGTTCCACATGGATAAAATGACTGGGTTGTAGTCATTTATATTTTTAGATTCTTCTTTTCTTTTAAGGTTGTAGGTATTCTTAGGTGATTTTCTTGTGATAGTATGTCTCACAGCTGACATAAAACTGTTGACTCTTCCATTTGAAAGAACAGGTCTAGGAAATCCAAATCGACATTTAGTGTAGTATTTTTCTTTGCTCTTGTATTTCCGTCGACAGTATTTTCCACACCGATGACTTTGGAAACGTAGAACTTGCTCCTTTAACTTGTTCTCTTCTGTGCTTTTTGGTATAGCACATGTTGCATATTCTTCAATGTAAGATAACACTGCTTCATCAGTATCTGTTCCAAACTTTGGGGCATCCTTGATCCACAGCAGCATATGAATATGAGGAGCACCTCTTGCCTGGTACTCTTTTCTCCAAAAGAAATCCACTACTTCTCCAAGGGGTGGATTTTTTTTATTGCAGATGAAGGACATCATAGCCTCAAATCTATGATTGAAATATCTGCAAACATTAACCGGATCCAATGAGCACAGTTCTCCTGCTGTCTTGTATTCGATGTTTTTAATGTTTGAATTGGCCTCTCGTAGAAAATCCAGTAAATCATCCCAAGCGTACTCGGCACAGCTTAGGGTAAGGAACCATGTTGGTGTTCCTAAATTGCGTAACATGCATTTTAGTTCACCATGGCGTCGGTACCAATATTCATTTGTCCCACGCTGACAAGCCATCAGATTGATCAGTTGTGTTTCCAAATGATCATCTCGGTGCTGCACTTTCTCCATAAAATCCTTAGCAGACACATTTTGTAAATGTACTCCACTTTTTAAAATGTGATTTACTGCATAAGACAGTGCAGACAAGTCGCTTTCAAATAAAAGATGGAACAAATAAGGAATACTTTGTCGAAATCTGGGATCTTCAGCATATAGTCTTGTAGTTCGATACTCTGAAGCTGGAATCTGTTCTGGACGTTCATCGTATCGTCCTCCTTTTCCTTTAGGAAACAGCTGGGGAAAACATCGAGCTTCCAAGCTCTCCTCCCATACACTCACGGGATTTCCTTTTGCTTTCTTCATCTGAAAGAGATCAATATTGTCTCCCATAACTTCTTTCGAATGGAGAGGATGTATGCTAAAATGTTCATAAATTTCTTCTTCCTTTGACTTGTCCACTTTTTCAATTTGTCCAGTTGGTGTTTCTGTGTCTCCTTGTAAATCTTCTTCTTCTTCTTCTTCTTCTATATAAATTGATTCATACCATTTGTTATTTTTTTTCAAATACAAATTTGCTCTTTGTACTTTCCGCACATCTACCAGCTCCTGCCAAATCTTCTTATTCTTTGTAGGTACACCATTAACCAGAATAATTAATGGTTCAGTTTCCAAAGTATCCGCATCAATAGTTTCCATATTTTTTTTCAAATCCAAGGGCAAATACACCACTCTACCTTTTAAACCTCTCAGTAAATCTGAAGGAGGTAATTTACCAGTTTTGGGCTCCATACGTACTATGGTCTGGAACGGATGAACACATTGAATGAGTATAGACTCATATGTATTTAATTCAGAAAGTTCAGCAGGAATAGCATCCAATTCTAAATTATTATGTACAGCTCTGGTCGGCATTCTATTTTCCTCTAACTTGTTATAACAGTATTTACAAATACGCTCATCTTCACCCAATTCAAAACAATTTTCTAGAAATATATATGTGGCAAAATCCTTCCACTTATAATTATCTTCATTTTCACTCTTTCTGTAGAGATCAACATTCCTAGTTTGTTTTCTATAATGAGTTCTGCGGCAACAAATACAAGTAAAATTTGGTCTTTCATTAGAGACTATTGCAAATTTTGTTATATGATCATTAAATGTGTTACTTACAGAGGGTTCTACATTGTCTTCCACTTCTGCCTCATTTACTGTGTCCTTCTCTGCACTGTTTTGTTCAGGACCAAAGTAACAAAACTGAATTTCATCAACAACCTTCTCTACATCTGATACCGTTCCTCGGAACAGAGCCCTATTCAATTCATTTAACTTTATTGCTGGACTTTTGGCAAAATACAACCGTCTCACAAACTTTCTCATTTCAGTATGATGAACAGCCAGCATCCTAAAATGATGGAAAACACTATTGCACACTTTTCTAGATAGACAAGCAAGAGAATGACCCTGCAAACCAGTATTCTCTCTCACTCTGCATGGATCCAGACTTTGAAGCACCTTAATCTTTTGTTTTACACTTTTTTTACTATATTCTCTTAGAAACTCTCGAAATCTGTCAATAGATTCCTGACGCACAGTGCAAATACTACTACAATTCCAAGTGTACACTGGGGCTTTAGGACGTCTCCCCATTGCCTCATCTGCCATCACTTGTACCTCATCTCTTGGAACCATTATCTCCTTCTCCATTATGCAACCATTTTTTATTTCGTATGAACGACCTCTGGTGTCAACTGCATGCAGCAAACTATTACTTTGAAAATAGCTCTCTTCATTAAAAAAAGGTTCACTACTTGAACTATGCATCCACTTTCCTAAAAACACTTTACAAAAGTTTGTTCTGTTCACTACTCTTTTGCTTTTGCTTTGTGATTTCAGTACATTAACCATTTTATCTAATGTACGCATCCTATTCAAAATTAATATGAATAGTTTCCTTTTTAATTCTAATGCTTTTGCTGCAATGGCTTCAATTTCTTTTTTTCTCTTGTAATATTTAGCCTTTTGCTTATATTTCTTTATATCCTTTATCAAATTGGACATAACTCTTCTCTGAAACATTTTTCTACGTATCTCTTTAAATGCTGTTTTTCTGTTTATGTTAAACTTTTCAATTGCAGAAGGTATATTTGCATTAACTAAATTCTCAATTTTTTGCTGTTCTCTATGTTTTGTTACATTTTTCCGAGAACAGACATTTTGTACATTTTTCTTTGTTTTGAATATTTTGTTTAGAAATTGTTTTTTTTGCTTACCAGAAGATTTTTTCTTTTTCCCAACATCAGCATCTTCTACTAACTTTGGTCCTCCAGTTGTCTTCAAATATAGTTTTTTTTTTAGCGTTTTTTGAACTCGAGATTTTGTAGGCATCTTAAATTTTGTTCACTGTTCTTCAGCAATACCTGAAAAAAACTAAAAAAAAAATCTGTTATTGTATTTAAATATATTACTACATTTCTTTTCACAATAGTCACAAAACGAAATTTCTTTGCCAATTTGAATGCACACAAACTGCTCTTTTTTTTGGGCAAGTGAAAATCTCTTTTACAAACTGTCACATTATGAAACCACTTTTCAGATTTTTTAAAAAGCCCATGTCCACAGTGCTACACTCCACCAAGGGCAACCAGCCTTAGTGATGCTGAATGTATTTGCATTACAGACTTAAACCTGAAAACCCCACTGGCTTGTAAATACTGTGCATGACTATACACGGCAAGGACATGGGTGTGTGCTAAGCCTCTGCTTCTTCCCCCAAAAATTCGCTCCCCCTTTCCATCTAATGCAACTGTGAAATCACCAGAGCAAGACGCAATAAATCTCTGCCTATAATTCTTCTATGCACACAGAGTCATGTTTTCACATTAGTCCCAAAACGAAATTTCTTTGCCAATTTGAAAGCACACTTACTGCTCTTTTTTTTTCGGGCCAAGTGAAAATCTCTTTTTACAATTTGAAATCACTTTTACAGACTGAAACATTATGAAACCACTATTTTTGATTTATTTAATTGCACGTGTCCAAGCTGTTTTTTTTTCAGACCACCACCATGTGCATTCTCTGTGACTGCCTACACTCCAGCAAGGGCAACCAGCCTTAGTGATGCTGAATGTATTTGCATTACAGACTTAAACCTGAAAACCCCACTGGCTTGTAAATACTGTGCATGACTATACACGGCAAGGACATGGGTGTGTGCTAAGCCTCTGCTTCTTCCCCCAATAATTCGCTCCCCCTTTCCATCTAATGCAACTGTGAAATCACCAGAGCAAGACGCAATAAATCTCTGCCTATAATTCTTCTATGCACACAGAGTCATGTTTTCACATTAGTGCCAAAACGAAATTTCTTTGCCAATTTGAAAGCACACTTACTGCTCTTTTTTTTCGGGCCAAGTGAAAATCTCTTTTTACAATTTGAAATCACTTTTACAGACTGACACATTATGAAACCACTATTTTTGATTTATTTAATTGGACGTGTCCAAGCTGTTTTTTTTTCAGACCAACACCATGTGCATTCTCTGTGACTGCCTACACTCCACCAAGGGCAACCAGCCTTAGTGATGCTGAATGTATTTGCATTACAGACTTAAACCTGAAAACCCCACTGGCTTGTAAATACTGTGCATGACTATACACGGCAAGGACATGGGTGTGTGCTAAGCCTCTGCTTCTTCCCCCAATAATTCGCTCCCCCTTTCCATCTAATGCAACTGTGAAATCACCAGAGCAAGACGCAATAAATCTCTGCCTATAATTCTTCTATGCACACAGAGTCATGTTTTCACATTAGTCCCAAAACGAAATTTCTTTGCCAATTTGAAAGCACACTTACTGCTCTTTTTTTTTTCGGGCCAAGTGAAAATCTCTTTTTACAATTTGAAATCACTTTTACAGACTGACACATTATGAAACCACTATTTTTGATTTATTTAATTGCACGTGTCCAAGCTGTTTTTTTTTCAGACCACCACCATGTGCATTCTCTGTGACTGCCTACACTCCACCAAGGGCAACCAGCCTTAGTGATGCTCAATGTATTTGCATTACAGACTTAAACCTGAAAACCCCACTGGCTTGTAAATACTGTGCATGACTATACACGGCAAGGACATGGGTGTGTGCTAAGCCTCTGCTTCTTCCCCCAATAATTCGCTCCCCCTTTCCATCTAATGCAACTGTGAAATCACCAGAGCAAGACGCAATAAATCTCTGCCTATAATTCTTCTATGCACACAGAGTCATGTTTTCACATTAGTCCCAAAATGAAATTTCTTTGCCAATTTCAAAGCACACTTACTGCTCTTTTTTTTTCGGGCCAAGTGAAAATCTCTTTTTACAATTTGAAATCACTTTTACAGACTGACACATTATGAAACCACTATTTTTGATTTATTTAATTGCACGTGTCCAAGCTGTTTTTTTTTCAGACCACCACCATGTGCATTCTCTGTGACTGCCTACACTCCACCAAGGGCAACCAACCTTAGTGATGCTGAATGTATTTGCATTACAGACTTAAACCTGAAAACCCCACTGGCTTGTAAATACTGTGCATGACTATACACGGCAAGGACATGGGTGTGTGCTAAGCCTCTGCTTCTTCCCCCAATAATTCGCTCCCCCTTTCCATCTAATGCAACTGTGAAATCACCAGAGCAAGACGCAATAAATCTCTGCCTATAATTCTTCTATGCACACAGAGTCATGTTTTCACATTAGTGCCAAAACGAAATTTCTTTGCCAATTTGAAAGCACACTTACTGCTCTTTTTTTTTTGGGCCAAGTGAAAATCTCTTTTTACAATTTGAAATCACTTTTACAGACTGACACATTATGAAACCACTATTTTTGATTTATTTAATTGCACGTGTCCAAGCTGTTTTTTTTTCAGACCACCACCATGTGCATTCTCTGTGACTGCCTACACTCCACCAAGGGCAACCAGCCTTAGTGATGCTGAATGTATTTGCATTACAGACTTAAACCTGAAAACCCCACTGGCTTGTAAATACTGTGCATGACTATACACGGCAAGGACATGGGTGTGTGCTAAGCCTCTGCTTCTTCCCCCAATAATTCGCTCCCCCTTTCCATCTAATGCAACTGTGAAATCACCAGAGCAAGACGCAATAAATCTCTGCCTATAATTCTTCTATGCACACAGAGCCATGTTTTCACATTAGTGCCAAAACGAAATTTCTTTGCCAATTTCAAAGCACACTTACTGCTCTTTTTTTTTCGGGCCAAGTGAAAATCTCTTTTTACAATTTGAAATCACTTTTACAGACTGACACATTATGAAACCACTATTTTTGATTTATTTAATTGCACGTGTCCAAGCTGTTTTTTTTTCAGACCACCACCATGTGCATTCTCTGTGACTGCCTACACTCCACCAAGGGCAACCAGCCTTAGTGATGCTGAATGTATTTGCATTACAGACTTAAACCTGAAAACCCCACTGGCTTGTAAATACTGTGCATGACTATACACGGCAAGGACATGGGTGTGTGCTAAGCCTCTGCTTCTTCCCCCAATAATTCGCTCCCCCTTTCCATCTAATGCAACTGTGAAATCACCAGAGCAAGACGCAATAAATCTCTGCCTATAATTCTTCTATGCACACAGAGTCATGTTTTCACATTAGTCCCAAAACGAAATTTCTTTGCCAATTTGAAAGCACACTTACTGCTCTTTTTTTTTTTCGGGGCAAGTGTAAATCACTTTTACACACTGACACATTATGAAACCACCATGTGTAACTACAACAAAAACAATTCCCATTTCTATTATTCATTTCTTAAGTTACCACATACATCCCCTCTCAAACTGTAAACTCACCTTTAAAATTAGTTAGTTGTGAAAGAAATGTGACACTCAAACAGCAGATTATCAGAGCCAGGATCTCTGTTGTGTTCACCTCTCTCCTCTCAGCAGAACCAGATAATGGCAAACTTTCCCTCTATTTTTCCACACATATACATGTAAGTTTCAAATCTCAGTGCTTCCCCCTTTTTTTCACATGTATTCACACATTTCTATTGGTTGAAAACGAACCCTTTTCCAAAAGTACCCTTCCCCCAACTTGACTTCTGCCTAGTACCCTTCCCCCAACTTGACTTCTGCCTGCTACCATAGCAACAGCTCATGGAACACTGCTGTGTGCAGTTAGGTCAGAAGTTCGACACACAATGTTTCAATTCCACAGAGCAAGAGTGCTTGACTTTTCAAACCTAACAGCAAATCCATAGTACTGTTCTTTGGTTACACATTTTTTTGTACCAATACAAAACATGCTTCTATTAATTTTCACATACAGCCTAGTTTTTATTCTGGAATGGTATGAAACAGCCAATCAGTTCTTTTTGTTTTAAAAAAATATGTATGCCTCCATTTCCAAACTGTCTTTCTTTTCATATTGCCATTCTACTGAAAGACACCTCCTGAGTGCATCCAGTTCTCCTTTGAAGATGTTCACAGTGTGGATTGTAGGGCACAGCTATGTCTTCTGGAGTGAAAAGTTTGCAG
The DNA here is from genome assembly GCF_964204655.1 of Triturus cristatus. NCBI lineage: Eukaryota > Metazoa > Chordata > Amphibia > Caudata > Salamandridae > Triturus > Triturus cristatus. The sequence continues at coordinate 752,779,428 of NC_140593.1, read as the reverse complement.
AGAAAACAGATATGGTGAGAGACCTTGCTTTGCCAAATGTAGACATTAAATGGATTGGTCAGAGAGGGTTAAAGTGGCACCAATTGATGCCATTGGTGAAATCCTTCATTCAAATCCAACACCCTGACCTCATAATAGTGCACTGTGGTGGCAATGACCTAGGCACTTTGACTGGGGTAGGTCTGGAAATGCTTATGAAGGACACCTTTGCACAACTGTTTACACTTTTCCCTAAAACTGCCTTTGTGTTTTCCAACATATGCCAAAGGCAAAAATGGAACTGGTCCAATCATTTCTGTCCACAGATTGACAAAGCAAGAAAGCACGTCAACAAATCTGTTTCTGCTTTCCTCCGTGACTATGGTATGGGTGCCATTTACCACAACAACTTGCGTTATGACATGCAAGACATTTATAGAGGAGATGGTGTGCACTTCAATGATGAAGGGAACAGAGTCTTCCTCTTGAACCTTAGACTCTGCATCGGTACTTACTTGTAGGTACCACTAAAAAAATTACTTCATAAACACAACAGCTCTTTTTAGAGCTCCCTAATTTCTAAACTCTTAAATCTGCTTTTCATTTATTTATTTTTATTTTTTTTACCGTACGCTTACCGTAAGCTTACCGTACGCGTACCCCGTGATTTTTTTTTAAATCAATAAATGTTTTTTTTGTACTTTTCTGTCCTTCTTTGACCCCCTTACAATTGTTAGGGGGTCTGTAACTCTCCTCATTGCCCCCTTTCCTTGTTTTCACTCTTTTTTTTCAGAGTTAAATACACAAAATGGCGGCCGCCGCTTCCTGGTTTCGGCCGATTCGAATGTTTACTAAGATCTAAGAGCCAATCAGAATCGCGCTCGCGCACGCCACCGTACGCTTACCGTAAGCGTACGGTAAGCGTACCGTAAGCGGGCTCAGATATATATATTGATTTAAAGGCTATTTTCTCAGAATCTACTGAACAGATTTACACCAAACCTACAAAAGGCACTTCCTTGACCTAGGGACTACCTCTCTGCCAAATTTTGAGTAATTCTGTTCAGCCGTTCGGGCTGTAGCTCGTTCTAAAGGTCCTATGGAAAAATGCATGGGAAAAACGCGTTTTGGGACCCCCCTTTTATCTCAGCCCCCGCTTGACGGATCCCCCCGAGACTTTCAGGGTAGGAGCGGAGCGTAGCGCCCCACCTATTTTGAGAAATTTGCGAGGATTCGTCGACCGGCGCCAAAGTTATTCAAAATAGAATGTTGAGGTTTTCCTATGGAAACGTGGTCCTAACTATAACTACCTACTGGCGACCGCCAGTAGGTAATTCACTGAAAAAACCATAGGTTTCACACATGTTATAGTTAGCGGAAATTTTACTGATAAAAAACCAATGAAATTCCCCCGTTATAGTTAGTGCAGGCAACTATAACTCACGCTACCGCAATCCTCTGCTGATGCTAATACTGTATTTAGACACTTATTTGCCCATGTCTTCTTCCATACATTTTTAGCTATACATATATTACAAATATTTTTTTTTCATAAAGACACATATGTCATCAGCAGAAGATTCGTTCAGATATATATATTGATTTAAAGGCTATTTTCTCAGAATCTACTGAACAGATTTACACCAAACCTACAAAAGGTACTTCCTTGACCTGAGGACTACCTCTCTGCCAAATTTCTAGTAATTCTGTTCAGCCGTTCGGGCTGTAGCCCTGTCTAAAGGTCCTACGGAAAAATGCATGGGAAAAACGCGTTTTGGGACCCCCCTTTTATCTCAGCCCCCGCTTGACGAATCCCCCCGAGACTTTCAGGGTAGGAGCGGAGCGTAGCGCCCCACCTATTTTGAAAAATTCTTTTACTGATAAAAAACCAATGAAATTTCCCCGTTATAGTTAGTGCAGGCAACTATAACTCACGCGACCGCAATCCTCTGCTGATGCTAATACTGTATTTAGACACTTATTTGCCCATGTCTTCTTCCATACATTTTTAGCTATACATATATTACAAATATTTTTTTTTCATAAAGACACATATGTCATCAGCAGAAGATTGCGGTCGCGTGAGTTATAGTTGCCTGCACTAACTATAACGGGGGAATTTCATTGGTTTTTTATCAGTAAAATTTCCGCTAACTATAACATGTGTGAAACCTATGGTTTTTTCAGTGAATTTGCAAGGTTTTTTAAATGCTAATTCCTAACTATAACGTGTGTGAAACCTATGGTTTTTTCAGTGAATTTGTACGTTTTTTTAAATGCTAAGTTACTTTACGCCATTCGTGGCGTGCGCGCCCACTTAACGCAGTTCGTTCCGTGCGTGCACGGTGCGCTTCGCGCACCGTGCGCGCACAGTGAGCACGCGGTGTGCTTCGCGCACCGCGCGCCCACTTTACGCAGTTAGTGCCGTGCACGCACGGTGGGCACGCGGTGCGCTACGCGCACCGCGTGCCCACGTTACGCTAGATGGGCCATGTACGCACGATGCGCTCCGCCCACCGTGCGCACATGGAGGACATATGATGCACTTCGTTTTGAAAGGTAATATTTTAATTTTTCGTATATGTTATAAGCCATGCACAAATGGTGCCCTTCGGGCACCATTTGCACACGGGGTGGAGAGAGTGTGGATAATTTTTTTTTTTTATAATTTTTTACCGTACGCGTACGGTAAGCTTAATCGGCGAAATTAGCGAAAAAATAAAAATTCCGTTTTTGGCCTTGGGGGATCTTTGGGGACTCCCTCAACATTGCTATGTGTGTGGGAGCTGTCTAAACAGCCCCTTTACATGTTTTTGGGCTTAATATTTTAAACATCACTCTCAGTGCGAGAGAGAAAATGGCGGCCGCCGCTTCCTGGTTTGGGCCGATTCGAATGTTTACTAAGATCTTAGAGCCAATCAGAATCGCGCTCGCGCACGCCACCGTACGCGTACGGTAAGCGTACCGTAAGCGCACCGTAAGCTGGCTCAGATATATATATTGATTTAAAGGCTATTTTCTCAGAATCTACTGAACAGATTTACACCAAACCTACAAAAGGCACTTCCTTGACCTGAGGACTACCTCTCTGCCAAATTTCTAGTAATTCTGTTCAGCCGTTCGGGCTGTAGCCCTGTCTAAAGGTCCTATGGAAAAATGCATGGGAAAAACGTGTTTTGGGACCCCCCTTTTATCTCAGCCCCCGCTTGACGAATCCCCCTGAGACTTTTAGGGAAGGAGCGTAGCGTAGCGCCCCACCTATTTTGAAAAATTCGCGAGGATTCGTCGACCGGCGCCAAAGTTATTCAAAATAGAATGTTGCGGATTTCCTATGGAAACGTGGTCCTAACTATAACTACCTACTGGCGACCGCCAGTAGGTAATATATATATAGCCAGAGATTTCATGTGAAGGTTCAAATAACAATAGCTCGATATTACTAAAATTGAAAGGTGAGCATAACAGGATTTATCCTGAAATTTTAAGTGAAGGTTCAAATAATAATGAGCTACCATACACCTATGCTGATTAACCATCAAGCGGAAATGAAATTTATAAAGGAAACCCTTGTTGGAGTACTGCCCAATCAGATGACATGATGTATAAAATGTAAAAAAATGTTTTTCCTTTAAATACCGTATGCCATTGGATAAACTGCGTCATGTGATCAAGTCCCCCAGGAGGGATGAAACGCGTAATGGCTGCCTTGTTTGTTTGAGTCTTGAATAAACGAACAGATATTTGAAAAGAATCTTGTGGTCCGTGCTCCCTTCTGCTCAGCTGGTTGGATACGAGAGAGGAGAGTGCTTTGCCGATATATATATATATAAATATATATATATTTGTAAATTTTTATATAATTTTAGAATATTAAAACAAATTAAAATTAATAGTATAATAATTGTTTTAAAGAAAATATATGTGTGTGTATATATATATATATTTATTATTATATCTGTGTTTAACTTTTTTAATTACGTTTATTTGTTATATTTGTTAAAATATATATTGAATATACTTTTTTAATTAATTTTATTGCTTAATATATTTAATATTTATTATTTTATATATATACGTCAGGGTTTATGAGTTGAATAAACCCCTTTTTGAATGACCCTTGGATTTCGGTGATTTCTTTGAAGGATCTGAGTGTACAATTGGAACTTCGTTCTTTGATGTATATATATATATATATATATATATATATATATATATATATATATATATATATATATATATAATAGATATTTTGTACAACTATATTTTTAACATCCATATTCTATTTGCCGATATTTTTGTACTTACCTGTTTAAGTATAGGTAGTTGATATTTTTGCATTGTATATTTTTTCATCTATATTTTTTACATTGATATTCTGTCAATGAACCCACTCAGACTTTTTGAGGAAAATGCATATTGTTTAGCCACCCTTTTAGGTTTGGGCCTTTAGGTAAGAAACATTTTGATATTCATGCAGGCCACACTATCCTGAACCCTCCTGAGTGTCTAGTTTTCAGAAATGTCTGGATCTGGTTGTCTTGCCTGGGTGACAGCTAGGCTAGGGCCCAAGTTCCACAGCTGCCTGCATTATAAACTGGTGGAAACACAGAATAGTAGAACATTAATTATTACCAATTAGATTTATTTGCATTTTTAGCTGTCAAATTTAAGCCTGTGTGCCAGAAAGAAGAAATTTTGCAAAATGTCCTCTGTATCACATGATAATCTGGGTAACCTTAGATTCGGAGGTGTACACATAATCTATGTTCCTATACTCTATATCTTGTGCATGTTTGAGAAATACATAAGTTAACTTTATACCCATTTTTCATTCATTATATTTTACCATATCAATTGATGTTTGGTTGGTCCACAGTGAGAAATCATAAATTACAGCTCAGTTGTTGGCTCTGGGTATCGTGTGTTTTTGAAAAGCATACAAACTATTCTGCAATCAAAAGGGTATATTTGGACATATATTGCTTTAGTTAATCGGTCACTGAGACAAAAAATTGCAGCCAAAAATACTGTCTCCAATGGCTATTTTTTTTACTTATATTGGTTTTCTTTTCAATGATTGATTTATTTGTGAAATCTTTAAGAGATCTACACAACTGATCCCCTGCTAAATTCAGAATTTTGAATGCTTTTCAGAAACGTATAGCTTTCCAGGATCACCTATGCTTTTCATGCCTGGTACCACCACAAACTGCAAGTAGGTTGAAACCTCAATAATTAGGAAAAAGTAGACTATCTCTTAGAAAAAAAGTAAATAATTCGGCAAAGGTTTTTTTGCTACAACTCTGTTTTTTCAGAAAGCTGTGATGATGGTGATCCTAGTATAGTGAACCATTCATTGATGCCATTTCTAGAAGACAAAAACCTATCCTTTCTTGCACAGTACCTTTTCCTGCAAAATGTAGCTATATCTTGGCTATTTTTGCAGTTCCCTCATGGATAACTTTAACATTTCTAGCATGTTGAAAAATGGGTGTAAATTTGGGCCAGTACCTAACATGAAAAACAAGCTGTGTGAGGGAAAGGGCAACCTACCTCAAGGGCTGAGCACTTGTGGTAGAAAAGCCTCAGCAGCTAAGCAGGTAATCAAAGTTCTAATAATAATAACAGCATGCATTGTAGAAATAATTTCGGTTAGTAACTAGATATAGGTAGCCAACAAAACATATTGCAAGAGCATATTTTTCCAGACCTCACTCCACAAAAATAACAAAAGGTGATTATTCCAAACTTCCCCATACAAATGACCTAATTGCACAATTTACAGTGTACTGTGGATCAATGATTGGGTCTTACACTACAACATACACTCCAGAGTGAGGTGACCAAAGACAACTATGGTCTTCACTGTGGAACAGATACTTTAATGTTTAGTGACATAAAGAGAACTGCATAAGCTTAAAAGAAATTCCAACACAGGTCATATGTTAGAAAACAGGGCTAGCACCGGCAGTCCTTCATTGGAAGTGCTGAATTTTTTTAAGTAAAGTGACCTATTATTTTTATTAAAACCCAACCACTGGCTTTTAAAACACAATATCTGCATACTTGCACATTAAACATCTTTGTTTGCAGAAAAGAATACATGTTCATTTTGTCATTACCTACAGTATATGTAAGTGCCACCACGTCCATGACAAAGAATGCTTTCATGCATTCAGATTTTAAAAACTTTGCAATTCATTATGAATGACCTGTACAATCCAATGGGCATGGTAAATACTGTTAAAATGTATAATCTGTGTGACAACCCAAAGTGTATAATTCTTATAGGTGCAGCAACTCCTAGCAGAATTATAAGTTTTGGCTTGTCACACAGATATGTAGGCCTTTGAAAGCAGCCGAAATCTCAAAGTGAAAGGCTGGAGGAAAACATGTTGGAATCGGCATAGAAAAAGCTCTTGCTGTATGTTATTACCTACAATTCTGTAATATCCCTTATTTCCCTGCCCTCAAAATTTTAACTGAAGACCTGTAATGAGGGCATTCCTCAGATATCTACTGTGCTGATGGCTTCTTGTAAATATGATATTGAAGCATGCCCCCAGATTCTAAGAAATTACTGCGTTTAAGATATTCAGCTTCACATACTACATGCTATAAACTTGTTAACAGTTCTATATTTTCAAACGGCTAAATCAGTGATCCCATATACAAGCAAAGGAAGCTGTCTGGGCTGCCATTGGAGTGCAGCTCTGAGAGTGTCATAATAGTGCATGTATACACCCAGGACCTCTGGACCACGCTTAGCGTTGTGTAGGTGCTGAAATAGTGGAGGACCAGGAAGGTTTAATCTCTGGTCACGGGTCAGGGCCTATTCAGGACAAGCTGGTGCCGGTGGTAGAGTAGAGGTGTCCGGGGGCAGAAGGTTAAGCCGTTACGGGGAGCAGCAAGAGCGTGCATGGAGGTTACTTCCTGGCCTCCCCTGAGCTTGCGCCACAGAATCGGACTCACGCCAATTGTGGTCACCAGCCCAGAGAGGATCTTGCCTGGACATCTGTCTTGCTGCTCCCCATGACGACTTAACATCCTGCCCCCAGATGCCTCTACTTTACTATCGGCACCAGCTTGTCCTGAATTGCTGTCAGCATGGCCCTTTTCAAGCCCCCGGATGCCCATTCGTGCCACGTACCTCCAGCTGCCTCCTCCCTCTCCCTCACACACAGAATGCACATGTATTACCGCACACCAGTGCTAATCTTAAGATGCTTTCCATTGAATTTGTGGCACTTTCCAATTTGTACTCAGGCTGGCAGTACTATTCCTACATTAGGCCCTGACCCGTGACAAGCGATAAACCCTTCCTGGTCCTCCACTATTTCAGCAACTACACAATGCTAACCTGGTCCTGAAGATTACCTTGATTCTCCAAGGGTCGTAAAGTCGTTAACTTTCCAGCACAACTTTTGGCGCTATCTTCTGGTTCACAAATTGTTAAAACTTCTGCAAAACTCTTGTAAATAATTTATTGTGATCCTAAAAGTACCTTGTAAATACTTTCACAATTGTTCACTCTGCACCGTTCATCGCTGTGTCACTTGTCAATTGCATCGTCCACCTTGGGAGTCACAAGCACTTATGTGTACAAAGTGTTTTCAGGTTATATTTACATACGGTGTAAACAGTGCTGATACAACTGTTGTCCGACACTTGCTTGAAATAAAAAGTGCGCCCAGCACTTTCTTTGACCTTGAAGTCTCCCTTGTCTCCTCCTTTTTGCAACTATATGTGCATGCTTTTCAAATAGCCTAATTGAATATCACCTGTTGGGACATTGTTTTTGTGACAAACCTCCATCACCCAGGTCTCAACTGGGTATACAAATGTACTCCTGTCATTTGGTGTCTCTTTATAAAACTGAAAGCGTGACAGGGCGCAGTGGAAACAAAGTGTTTACGGTGTCAGTTGCTGAGTCTAAGTAAGGCTCCTGCCACCTTTATAAAACTGAAAGCGCAGTATGGCCGGTGCAAACAAAGTGTTTACGGTGCCAGTGGTTGAGTCTAAGTAAGGGGCCTGCTGCTTTTTTAAAACTGAAACCACGCAACGGCACTGTGGCAACATTTTGGTAGGGGCCTGCTGCTTTTTTAAAACTGAAACCACGCAACGGCACTGTGGCAACATTTTGGTAGGCCGGGGAGGGCTCGGGGTTGGATAAGGCAGCGTCCCAGCAAAGCTGCTCTCAGGCAGCGGAGAGTGAGGAAGCAACAGGTTACAGCGGCCTCATGTTTCAAGCTTTAAGACTTATGCTTTATTGAAGTATTCCCCAAAGGAACAAATAAACAGCTACAGTGTGAGGAAACTGTAGTTAACCAGTGCTACCGAGTGAAAAATGGATGTGATATATCGGGAGTGCCAACTAATGAGGAGCTACCAAAGAAGACGGATGGAGGAGTGAACCAAAGCAGCAGGCTGGATTACACTGCTGTATAGTCATTCCAGCAGATCTTGCATACAGCGCATGTGCGCTGCCAAAGATCAACCTAAAAACAAGAGGGCACTCAGCTCGTTGTTTAAACTTAGCTTAGTTGCATGCCAGCTGTAGAGTCTTGTTGTGCGGACCGTTAGTGATTATGTGATCATTTGCTAAAGAATAAAGGTGTCTGTTGCAGAGCTCCGTCTGTGGTGTGTTTCATATACTTGCTCCCGGGCTGGGGAGTACGTGACAACTGGTGATGAGGATGGGATATGTGCCTCAAAGGAACAGAACAGCTCTCCCTGAGAGTTTGCGACGGTATAGCAAACTGTTAGTGCATGGCACATGTGCCCCAGATCAGTGCGAAGACGTCTGAGGTCAGCGTGTGTGGAGTCAACACGGTACTCCAGTCTATACTCAGCAATCACAGAAGTTGAAGGACTGACAGTGGAGCACATTATAAAAGTCTACCAGAATCCGTTGGTAAGGACCAAGGAAGAGATACTACGCTGCACCAGAACACAGCCATCGACCAAGCAAAGCAAACGCTGAAGGTAGTGACAACCACGTGCAAAAGCAGAGATTTACTCACAGGCACAAGCGAGTGAAGGCTTTTACAACCTTGAATTGGATGTGGCGACCCAGATCCAAGTGACGGGACGGTGCATGCAAAATTTCAGGTGGCATCCAGTACAACGCACACTGCTTGAATAACATATACGCCCGAAGGTGACAGAAGAGAGAGTAAGATCTGATGCTGCTGCGTGCCTGAAACCACCACCGCGATTCAACACGGTGAAGATACATAACATTGGTGCCAGGTGGGCTGCATCGATCAAAACATTTGCCGGCTTCATAGATGTGCTAGAAGAAGAAGATGAAAAGAATATCATCAAATACTTGGAAAACATTACAGGTGAAGGAATGAAAGAAGCGTTAAAGAAAATTTTACAAATGAAGCAAAATCATACCAAGAGGTCCTTGAAGCGCTGGAAGCCAAGTTCAACCCACTGCCAAACTTTGACCATGAAAGATACATCTTCATCCAAGCACATCACAGGTTGGTGAAACGATGGATGAGTTTGTTGAAAGACTTGAGATACTTATTAAACATTGCAAATTCAGTGATTTCACCAATGAAGAAGCTGTGGCTTGCTTCCCAACTCATTTAGAAGACACAGGTTAAATTAACACGCAGTCTGGAGAACATGCTAATGGCTGCCAGAACGGAAGAGCTGTTTGACAAACTGCTGAAATGGAAGTGAGACCGCCCCAACATGAATCTACCCTGACCGTGAAAAGCAAGCACCAACAAAACGAGATGCAAGCAAGTCGACATCCTTAAAGAAATCCAAATTATGCTTTCGATGTGGGTTTTGATTTCCCCATGAGGGTAAATGCCCAGCAATAGGACAGATGTGTAAAGGAAAGGTTGCAGGAAAGAAGACCACTTCATAATGGTCTGCAGAGGTAAAGACAATTTTAATGTGTCACTAGGGAAAGACAAAATGGATGTCTGTACGTTCCAGAAGCATTTTTGCCATGTCCACAAAACCAAAAAGTAACATCAGCTACGATAAATGGGAAACAAGACCAGACCAATCGTCATCAATCTTATCATGCTGAGACTATTTTACATCACTAATGAGTGCTGATGAAGAAGACAGGTGTGCGTTAATGTTTGCTACCAAGGAATGACGTGCGCATGTAGGAATAGCTGCTTTCAAGGAAGACCACAACTCAAAAGAAACTCACCAAATGAAACAACAAACTTTATTTGGACACTGTCCCAAAATCACACTGAAAGTGAACGATCCACTTGTTATTTTCATCATAGACCATGATGCTTTGATTAACATCATGCCAGTGGAAAAGTTCAACAGCCTGTCTCCTGGGCCTCGCCTCACTCCATTAGGCACAAAGGTATATTAGTGGACTGTAGTGGTGGCTCCTCCGCTATGGCGGAGGAGCGTCGCCCCACTGAGAAATTGAAAATGGAAAAATAAAATGATGATGTAACGTTATTATCATTTTATTTAACCGTACTGGCTCAGTTGGTTGGGGGGTGGGATGGGCTGGGCTGCTTAGAGCTGGGAGAGGAGTGATAGGCACTTCCTAAGTGTGCATGACATTAAGGCAGGCCCTCCAGGGCGGCCAAACAGTCACACACACTTTGCATGTTCTTCACCCAGGCTGCATTACAGCCTGGGTGGAGAACATGCACAGCCTCCCAGCCCCAGTTTGAGTGCTGTACCACGGCGCTCAGACTAATCACAACACTGCTGTAAGGCAGCCTTGTGATTGGCCAGGGGAGTCTGGGAGACTGTGTGCTTCCTGGTTCCTGCTGCCGGCACGGAGGAAGAGGACAGAGGAGAGTAGCGGCCGGCTGAATCCAGGTAAGTGGTTTTTTCCCCTCCGCTCCCCTCGCACCTATTGCCCCCCACCCCGTTTGGTAGCAGAGGCTACTGGTCGGCTGATTCTGAACCACTGCAAAGCCACAGATCATTCATAGCCACCATGCGGCACAAAACAATGTCCTTACAAGCACCAATCCATGTACTTTGGGGGACTTCATCCAGTGCCTGTCTACTCAATTTTGCCACCACAGCTGACATGGGACTGATATCACTCAATTGCAACCTTCACACTCAGTCTGAGATTGTGAGTAAGTTCCCATTGTTGTTTCATTGTTAGGAAGACTCAAGACAATGAAAGTACAACTTTACATCAATGAGAACATTTGCCTTGTTGCTCAATGGCATCACAGATTCGCCTTTCATTTGAAGAAGTTGTCAAGAAAGAACTAGAGACACTGTTGAAACATGACATCATTGAATGCTCAACAGCTCCTACGGCATGAGTTACTCCCATAGTGGTAGTGCTGAAAAAGGACAGTGGAGGTGCCGTGCACATTTGTGTTGGCATGCACCAGACCAGTAAAGGAATCTAGAGAGAAAGACATTGGCGACCTCACACCGCGGACATGATCATGCAATTGAATAAAGCCAAAGTCATCTCCCATCTCTATTTGAACAAGGGATACCATCAACTCAAGCTAGAAGAGAATTGCAGGTACATTACTACTTTTTCACCTCATATTGGTTTGTTCAGACACAAAAGATTAGGTTTTGGAATATCTTCGGCTGCACAAATATTTCAAGATAATATATATGGTGAATAATTCAACCTGATGCTCATGCTTTCAATTACAGTGGTAACATATTGATATTTGGGACACAACAAAAGGAACACGACAAAGCTTTTACACAACTGTACTAGTTACTTGCTGATGTAAGTCTTACGCTGAATGCAGCAAAGTGTGAGTTTTGTAAGAACAAACTCAAGTTCTTATTTTCGGAGGGAGGAATGACTCCTGCCCTGGATAAGGTGGAAGCACAGTTATCTACTTGCCCCCACAAAATATAACCATGCTGCAATCCTTGTTATGCACGGTCAGTTATTGCTCAAAGTGCAGTGAGCGCCCCATTAAGAGACTTGACAGAGCGAAATGTCCCATTCCAGTGGACCCCTGACTGTGCTAAAAGTTTCAAAACAATAATAGATGCAATTGAAAATGCAACTGAAATTGCCTACTTTGATCCCAGGTTACATACTGAGATTACATTAGATGCAAGCAAAGTGCGGCTGAGAGCTATTCTTTCTCAATACAATAGTCATCTGAATGCTCAGAAACACATTGTGGCTTATGTCAGTCAAAATCTGTCTGAAACTGAACGTGCCTATTCTGAGGCAGGAGAGTCTGACTGTGGTGTAGGCCTGCAAACATTTTCATGTGTTTCTGTATGGAACACATTTCACCTTCATCACACATCATCAGGCATTGCTCGCTATCTTTGGAAACCTGAAGGGAAAGATCCCTTCTCGCACTGAGAGATAGAGATTGCGACTCAAAGAATATGGTTACAAAATTGTACACAAGCCGGGGAAAGATCATAACCTTGCTGATTGCTTTTCACGAGTACCACTATTGCGCCACAGTTTTACATCCAAAGTGGCTGAGAAGTATGTTAACTTTACTGTGATATCTCGTACACCAGCACCTCTATCACTTGAAAAGATTATTGCTGCTGACAACACAGACTAGAACATGCTCATACTCCAAGACATAATTTCAATCCACTCGTGGAAGAACAGTGTTCGACCAGTTGATGATGATATTGAATTTTAGAAATTAAAAAATGTACAAGATGAATTATCCATAGCTCGAGAATGAATTATATTGAGAGTCTTGAGAATTGTCCTACCTGAGAGCTGGAGACAACAAGTTATTGAGCTTGCCCATGAAGGACATTGTGGCAGTGCAGTCACCAAAAGAGCCTTGAGGGATCGAGTGTGGCTCCCACGCCTCGAGGAACGAATTGAGAAAGAACTAAAAGCATGTCATTTGCGTAGCTGTTATCTCCCAGAGTGACACAGTTTCCTTTGACTATGTCTGACCTTACTGTACATGCCTGGTAGAGAGTGGCAGTTGATTTTTTGGAACCCTCGAGAATGGACATCATCTTATGGTGACCATTGATAAATACTCATGTTTTACTTTGGTAGGAGACTTATCATCGACAACCATTGACAAAGTATTTCAACGCCTTGATAACATCTTTGCAGCAAGGGGTATACCCGCTATTCTCAAAACTGACAATGGTCCACCTGTTAAAATGAATGTGTCCTTGTGTAACGTAACCGGTTCTCATGTAAAGCGCTCCAATACCTTCGGGTCGAGTTCGCGCTATGTAAATCTGCAAAAAAAAAAATATATAGCAAGAAGTTCAAAAAGTTTCTGAGTCAACTCAGCATCAAAAGAGCACAAAGCTCTGGCCTCAGGCCAATGAAGTTTTCGAATGATTTATGGGCACTCTCAAAAGTATAATTCAGCGAGCGTTGTTGGAGAAAATCAATCTGACACAAGCCTTGTGTCAAGCTCTTCATGCCAATCGGACAACTCCTCATTCCACCACTGGTGAGAGTCTTGCCAACTTGCTATTTGGGAAAGCCATAGGAGCTAATGTACCACAGTGGACATCAGACCGATCAACAAACTCTGACAAGGTTTGTGACACGGACCCTTGTTCAAAGTGCAAAATGAAAACCTATGCTGATCGGCGCTGACGTGCAGAGGATACAGTCTTCAACTGAGGGGACTGAGTACTGTTCAAACTGAAATTGAAGCGGAAATGGACATGGAGTTTGTGTTGACCCTCTGAGAGTTGTAAAGACCAAAGGGCACATAGTGACTGCAATTTGTCCTGGAAAGTCCATCGCAAGGGACTCATCACACTTTAGATATTTAGGGCATCCTTTATGGCATTTTGGCATAGTGCAGTGCAGCAAGGCACCTTGCGGTTCTGCCTTATGCTAAAGTGAGAGGGTAGGAATCAGTGGTCAATTTGTAAAATAAAAAGTGCTGGGGCTCTCCTCAGGAGGCAGCGCTAACAGGAGGAATGTGCTGGTGCAAACTGCCTCCTGATTAGAGCCCTGGCACTTAATATTCTGGAGAGAACTTGGCCTAATGGCTAGAGCTGCCGATTTTGGAGCTGGGAAACTGGGTTTGAGTCTCGGCGTGGCTTAACATCCTGTGATTCTGGGGAAAATCACGTGCCTTCCTAATGAGTGTGTCCTTAATTCGTGCTATAAGCGCCAGTGCTGAGGATTAAGTGCCGATGCTGAGCAGGAATGCACCATATTTAAGCAATACAGCGCATTCCTTCCTTTCTGGATGCACAGGCACAGTTTCAGCAGCCTAGCTCCAAAGTAGGCACACTTGCACCATGGTGTAAGGGTGCCTCAATTGCATCTAGGATTGTTTTTGTTCAGAAAGGGGCACCTTTCTGCACAAAAACAATCCTACAAGGCATTTTTTTCTTTCCATGTGTGCTGCAGAATGCAGCACATATGGAAAGAGGAAACAATGAGGAAAAATACATATATTTTTCCTCATTATGCCTCACCGTGGGAGGCGTATAGATTTGGCACTTCACCCGGTTTAATCACTATGTAAATCTGGGGTAGCGTCATATTCCATGGGTGCTGCATGGAAAAACCCACCGCAATGCTCATGGAACGCCTCCCAGGCGCAGAGTAACACAAAGCAGCGATTTGAGTTCCATCTCCTTACTTATGATTTATAAGGCCACTCAATGCCATGCTAGGTGGCTTTGCATGGCTTCATAATTCTTTGAGATGCCTTCGTCATGCATGAACCTCTTTTTGTGGTGCAAAAGTGAGGCAGAACTCTCACAAATAAGCTCTTTAACTTGGTGTTCATCTACTCCTGAGAGGGTGAGTAAGATAAACCTGTCTGAACATCCAGATCAAACAATCGTGCCTATGTCATCGTTAAATAGTCCATTTCCCCTCAATGACCTCATATTACTCGGTCTGGCAGACCACTGCATGTGCCTCGACGACTGATTGAGAAAATATGATATTGATTTTGTTTGTACTTTTTATTTAGGAAGAGGGAGAAGTAGAGTCTTGCTGTTATGAGCATTAGGACCTTTGTGGTTCCAAGAGGACTAAAACAGGAATTATGTAAGCTGCTATGAAGTGTTTGGGTGTGGCTATTAAATCATGCTGTGATGTGTACCATCAGTGGTTGTGTGCTCGTATGCTGAAGAAAAAAGACCTCTGTTGTAGAGCTCTATGTGTGTCGTATTTCATTTACGTGCTCCCAGGCTGGGAAAGACAAGACACCAGCTAAGCATCTATGTTGGACTTAATGTAGCTTCATTAATAAAAGGTCAAAATGCAAGCCAATGTTGAGTGGTGGGTAAGCCAGCAAATTCACCGGGAGAGCCGAGCCAGCGGCGTGGCTCTTAGAGCTAGAACACTGGGTAATTCGCAGGATTCGTGCACCAGGGCTACTAGAGCCCCAATGTTTGTTTATCCTGCCAGGGGGTTCTACAGGCAACTGGAAGAGCCGTTACCAGCGTGGGGTGGGACTCGGTCCCCCAGCAGGCTCCATTCTCTGCACGGCGTGGGAGATGATGTCACCCTTTCGGTGCCACCCAAACCGGCCACAGCACTCCCGCAGCGTGGGATCCGTGCACCAGGGCTACTGGAGCCCCTCAACATTCCTGCCAGGGGGTCTACAGGCAACTGGAGGAGCCGTTACCAGCGCTGGGGTGGAACTCGGTCCCCCAGCAGGCTCCATTCTCTGCACGGTGCAGGAGGTGACACCCTCCCGGCCACAGCACTCCCGCAGCACGGGACGTGCGGGTGTGCCAGGGCCACGCCTGGGCCAAGGGCGGGCCCGTCTGTGCCCGTCAGAGCCTGAAAGAGACTGGGCTGGGCCACCCCCCTTAGCCCTGACCACGGATTCTCCTGAGTTTGTGACTCCGTTGGGCAGGTGTTACAAGGTCAGTGCTATCAACACCTTCCTCTCTGTGGCCATCATGCTTCTAGCCCAGCATAGTCCTAAAAAAGCCATATATCCTGTCTGCTGGCTAAACACTTCCAACACGAACTTCCTGGAAGTTCTATTGTGGCTTAAATCTTTTTAAACAACTGAGTCATATCCACTGCTACTAGCAAATATGGGAAAACGTACATGCATTGGTAAAACTAATCTGCCGCCTTGCCACCTG
The DNA here is from genome assembly GCF_964204655.1 of Triturus cristatus. NCBI lineage: Eukaryota > Metazoa > Chordata > Amphibia > Caudata > Salamandridae > Triturus > Triturus cristatus. The sequence continues at coordinate 752,763,414 of NC_140593.1, read as the reverse complement.
CACCCACTTTACAACCAACTTCAATTGACAAAATGCTACAAAGGGCAATTGATGCAGTCGCTACGGAAATTGAACTGACCGAAAGTCGCCTTTCATTGACCCCGGATTTAGCCCCACTCCCCACCACTCATGAGTGTCAGTTCCTCCTCTCCCTTAATCTTGGACTCATCAACAGACCTCCCTAAGAAACGCGCAAAGAACTGTGTAAAACACACTGCTGAGTTGCATCCGGAGAGCATCGGCCAAAAAAAAGGGAAACACAAACATGTTACAAACACAGATCCCAAACGGAAAAAATACACGAAGAACAAAAAAAGGACCAGTGACTTGGGGGCAACAGGACCAGGGGTACTACTGAAAGTGAGCCTGGAGAAACCACCCTGGGTGACTAACCTAGTAGCGGACCTTCAAGTTAAAATCAGGTCCATTGTAAAGGTCAAACGTAATAATATACTGGAACGGTTTTGACAAACTTTCGTCATTGGTTGACCTTTGGGTGGGCAAGGTAGAGTCAATTCTCATGGGGGTCGAGCTAGCAAAAACCCCAGTCTCACAACCAGCCCCCCCAGTATGAAACACCTTGACCATCTCCACTAGGCCTAATTTAACTTACCAGGAGGGTGCAGACAAATGTTTGAGAATCCCACCACCACAAGGAATAGATGCCAGTATTACTGCCAGGGGCCCCCCCAAGGGATTGTAATAGGAAACTCTCCTAGGCCATCGGTAGAAACACCCAAGCATTAGATCTCCAGCAACAAGGTCGTAAATATAGGGATTATGCAAGGGCAACTCCCTGCGATGAACTCCCCGAAACTGTGACCGCCCTGCCATGCATTAATCTCCCTCCAGCCTAAACTCCCTATATCATCGTATTAACAGGAGTCCCTGAGTTGAACAGGGGGTGTAGGGAATCCCATTTTGAGTTTAAAAAAAAATGCATTTTCTGGCTGATCAAGCATAGGTAATTCTCCTACAAAGACGCAAAGGAAATTATATTGACACGTGGGGTAGGATGGAGACCAATAGATGTTCCCGGGGACTGTGTAGTGATTAATTTCAGAGACACACTGGTCGTGGAAACCATCATAGACTGTAGCTTCCAGAGGGAGAAGGGGGGAATAGGTTTTTTCCCCTTGGGATACTTCTTTCCCCCAGGGATCACGCCCCATAACCTGAGAAGAGCAGGTCACGACTGGGGGGTGAGGAACAAGAATAAGCCATTTGCCAGTATGAACCAAGATACCCCTAGACCACTATTTTACGATCTTCCTGTCTCAAATAGATACAGCTCATTAGATGCAATTGACTGACTAACGTGCACCGGGCTCCTATATGTGAGCCTCAGACGTCAATTAGAGATCCCAGGGGGACCATTATACCAGGAGGAGCTTGCACAACAGGGAGGCTGCAGGAAGTAGAAAGGAGCACAGGATATGGTCCTCGTGGGTAGAGAGAGAGAGAGGTGTAAAAAGCAAAAAACAGGAGAAGGCTCCCATTAATCCCCCATCGCACCAGCCATTCCGACAGGATTTTCAGGTAACCAAAACCATCCAACCCCTGGTAGTAAAACCCCCGCCCGCTCAATCTAGCGACTGGGTTTTGGGTAGCGGTGGAAGCTCGACTGGGCAGGCGGGGACCACTGACCCATACAAAGGCCTGTGTCACCCCTTCAAACAACACAGCCACTGAAGTGGGCCTTTCAGGCCTGCAGTTATTATCCAGGAACATAGCAGGACTCACCTCCAAACTGGATAACCCAGATTGGGGGTTATTTATAGAACAACGTGAGATCTGCATGTTCCAGGAAACCTGGGCTAGGGCGGACACACACAGATTGGGCTATGCGTCATTTAGCATTTTAGCCACCCAGGGGGGTAGGGGAAGACCGAGATTGTGCATCTGGGTTGGGGTGCACCTTGGTTGTGAGGTTAAGCAGATAGAAACCTCATCGCGACACATTCTCTGTATTTTTCTGACCTTCGCCACAAAAAACAGAATTGTTCTGATCAATGTCTACTCACGGCCGGTCTGCCATGGCCAAGTTTCCCCCACCCTTGATCAACTGACCAACTTTCTTCCAACAATCCCTCATAATTACTGGGTAATCATAGGTGGGGATTTCAACTGGCAGTTTGAACCTTTGAACGGCCTGACCACAAGTATCTCCAGCGAGACGGACTCACTCTGGGCCATCCCAGAGCCCAACATCCCGCCTATTCGGGCCTGGACCCCGCTGGTACTACAGATGCATTCACTCACATTGAGCTCTTCATTAAGGGCTTGCAATGGCCGCACAGCATCTGAGAGCCCCGGCATGTGCACCTCAACAGACCAGGGCAGGCCTCGATCATAGATTACTTCCTGGTTGACACCAAATCATTGCACAGGGTCCTAGACTTTAAGATCACACCTCCACGTGAGAGCGACCATAACGCTCTCATTTTAGATGTAATCTCACCACATGCTGGTATTATCTCTAAAACACCACCACAACCTGACCCTAGTTTAACACTAGTCAACGGAGGGAGGAGAGTCCGTTGGGGGGAATGCTCTCAATTGCAGGAAAAGCTGGCTTCCTTATGCCAACAAATCATCCCATTCCTTGTTGCTGCGAACCAACTCTCAGTGACAAATGGCACCCCAACCTCCCAAATTAAAATGTCTAATAACCATCAAGATTTGCTTTCCAACTTGGCATCCTTCTTCTACACCAGCAAAAGGCCCAGGCTGACTAGAAAACCACGGCATCCATGGTATAATGAATGCTGCAGTGCAGCCAAGACGGCCCTTTTAGTTGCCATTAAAGCAAACGACAGGCCTTCAATCAGGGAAGCAAGGGCAGTTTACAAAATCGCCATGGAAAAGGCTTAAAGTAGCTGGGAGTGCGAAAAATGGGATTAACTCAGAAATGCTTTGGCTAATCATGACATGAGGGCATTTTGGAACCTGATTAACACAGGTACCCTTGAAGGTAAATCAGCCATATCACCAAATACAGGGGAGGAAGTCTGGAGAGCCCACTTTAAATCTTTATATTTAATAGCAGAGGAGGATGACGGGCCTGTGGTTAAGACTCCCCCCTCCCCTGAGCCAAATCATCGAGACACTCTTCTGTTTTCCTTAAAGGAGATCACCGAAGCACTGGGCAAGATAATACCAGCTAAGGCGCCAGGGCTGGATAAGATCCCATGTGACCTTTTCCGCTCTGAGCCTTCTTTATGGGCTCCCTATTAGTGGTCCCTGTTTAATGCAATCCTTCAGGGTATGGTGATTCCTGCCACCTGGGCTGGGGCTGAAATTCTTCCAATATTTAAAAAGGGTTCACCGCTCATTCCTGCTAATTATCGCCCCATCAGCCTTATAGACGTAAGTCAGAAAATATTTGCACGTGCACTGTTGGGGAGTCTGCAGTCCTGGATAGAAGAGCACAATGTACTTACCCCTCTCCAAGCCAGGTTTAGGGCAAAGATCTCCACAACTGACCAAATTTTCAGATTACAGCTCCTATACTGGAAAACTGTGACCATAGATGGTGGCAGCCTCTAGCTCATATTTGTGGACCTTAAATCCGCATTTGATCTTGTCCGGAGGGATAAACTCTTGGTAACATTATTGGATATGGAAGCCCCTGAATACCTTTGCCATCAGATGAAACGCCTACACCAAGGTAATTTTGCACAAATTAGGTATTGCAAAAATGGAGAACTCACAGCTCCCTTCCCAGTAGAGAGAGGTGTATGCCAAGGCTGCGTCTTGGCTCTGACCCTTTTCTCCCTTTTTATAAATGGCATAATTGAGTCAGTGGCAGCTGGAAAGGATATTTTTGCCCCTAGGCTAGCGAACCAAAAAATATCCGCTATGATGTTCGCGGATGACACCCTCTTTCTCTCGAAATCCCAAATGGGCATACAAAGGGCTCTTGATACTTTTAGTGTCTTCTGTAGAAACAGGGGTTTGGAGATCAACCTTCAAAAAACTAAGTATATGGTTTTTAATGCGAATAACAACTCTCGCCCAAACCCCTGCTTAGTTGGTGGGGCTCTAGAGAGGGTATCTATCTTCGAGTACTTGGGGATCACGCTAACTGAGAAAATGCACTGGGGGGCACAAACAAAGAAAGCTAGTTTGAAGCTGGCCCAGTCAGCGGGGGTTATCTCAAATGCATAGAAGAGTTGTACCCGCAAAGTGGTAGGCCCTGCGGTAGAACTCTACAAGGTACAGGCTAGGGATTCTGCGTTGTATGGAGCAGAATTATTGGGTCATTGTTCAGCCACCTCCTTATTACACATACAGAACTCCTTTGCTAGGAAACTCCTGGGTCTCACATCCAGCTCCCCCTTAACACCACTTAGAATGGACCTTGGGATTAGCCCTGCTGCAGGTGAGGTAACTCTTAGACCTCTTCTATACTGACGCCGCCTCTGGAGCACCCCTGAATTAGCCCCGTACAGGGACGAGCTGAGAGAAGTTATGGGCCTTCAAGGTGCGGGAAAACTCCCATGGTTGGCATATATAAGGAACACCTGCCAGGCCTTGGGGAGGGGCAATCTGTGGAATACTGCTGAAGAAACATGCCTTGTGACCCCTAGAAAGGTACTCTTAGAGACCTATGGAGAATACAAATTGGCCCAGTTATGGAGGGGGTCTACGTCTGGTCATCTAACCCTTAGGTTTCTGAAAGTAAAAGCCCAATACAACCTGGAATCGGCGCTTGACGATATCCAGCTGCTCCTTGCTAAGAAGCTATTCCTTCAATTCAGACATGGGGTGCGCATGCTCCGATCATTTACTAACAATGGATGGGTGACCCCAGCCTGGGATGTCCAGCGTGAGAGAATGCAGAGGAAACTGACATTTATGTGCTATTTTTTTGCCCTGGTTATAGTAGGACAAGGTCTCACTGGCTGCTACAGCTGTGTAGCAACCTGGGGTCTAGACACTGTCTCGAGGTGTTTAGGTTACTCAAGTATGACACCGGCATGCCCATTGTGTTTTCCATCTCACGCTTCTTGTATTCTATGTGGTGTACTCGTAGAGCCCTCCTAAAGAAAAGCTCAGAGGCTAACTCCAGCTTACCACTACTTATTAAGCCACAATGGTCCTGTACTTTCCCACTTAAAATGAACATACCTAATCGCTGCTCTCTAGGTCCACCACTATTTTAAACAATCGGTGTTTTAATGGATTTCTTTAAAATGTGTATTATTATATTTTCATTCTGACATTGTCACTGTCTTTTAAATTAAACTGTCTTTTTACATATCACAATTTGATACCTTGCTCCATAAATGTATTCTTTTTGTGCTTTTTAAGATACCATATCTGATTGAAATTAATTTTTCACCTAAAACCAGCTCATTGTTCACGCATATGCATTTTATTGTTCTTTATTTTGCGGCTATTTTAAAGGTCATACACTGTGTGTATTTTGCACAATTCCTGTTAGGACGGCGACAAGAGGAGCTGATTCCGCCAGTTCAAGTTCCCAGATAGGAATTGTAAATTTTTCCTCAAAGTATTATCTGGTCCTATATAGCCCAAAGAACACTGCTACAATTTGCATGTAATGTATTGCATTTATTTCATATGTGCTTTTATGGCCCTCGTGGCCGAAATACAGATCTTTTGACTGACTGAAAAAAAGCTCGTTTGTTGAATGCTTTTATTGAACTATAACGCATTAGATTTTATAGCTATGTTGCCATCTGTTAAACGTAATGTGGCTCTTCTCGTGTTCGATATTTCCGCAATATTTGACATTGTCGATCATGCTAGCCTCATTGACCAAACAGCTAGCAGGGCAAGCACTTTAAAGGTTTGGGTGCTTTTACAAGGCAGTTCCCAGAGAGCGCACTTCCCCCTTTTTTCTGTAAGGAAAGATCTGTCATTTTTGGTGTCCCCCAAAGTTCAGTTGAATTTCCAAATCATCTTCCCAATATGCTGTACATGGATATTAAACAAGGTAGGTATCTTGTTTAACACCCATGGACACTCCCTTTGGGAGCTGATAGGAAATATGGCTTTCAGGCTCTTTCCTACGCTGATGACACATAAATTCTTTTAAGGTTTTAAAAGTCATCCGCGGAGTCATCTCTGTCTCTTAGAAATCATCTCTCTGGTCTGCAAGACTGGATTGCATCCAGTTGTCTAAAACTGAATGACAATAAAATGGAGATGTTAATTATTGGAGCTGGCCTCTCAATCTGTTCCAACAATGTGTGACCTGCATCATTGGGAAATCTACTGAGCACTGCAGGTGAATTTAAGAATCTTTAGGGTGAGGTTTGATAATGAATGGCCTATGGCGAGGTTCAGAAATACTGGTGCTCCTGTTTTGTGACACTATGTACTCTGAATCAAATTCCGCCATTTTTCTCTGTGGAGAAACCACAGTCATCTAATGTACTTATTGTATTTACTCTTTGGGTCACTATACCTTAAGTGATTGGCTTTGGATTGGCAGTTGGCGCAAATGTAGCTAACGGGGATCTCTTCTCTTTTCTCTTTCCTGTGTGTTTTCATTTCCATATGTTTTCCCATCTGTTTGTACATATGTCCATCTATCTCATGTGTGCATCTCCATCTTCAGCGGAAGGCAAGATCTACAGCTCAGACGAGGAAAAGCTGGAGGTGAAGTCCACTGAGACTCCTTCGAGTGACAGAGAGGAGGATACCTCAGGAGACAGTGAAGATGAGAGCTTTTTGGATAGAAGCAGCAGCCCCTTTGGGTCCAAAAATAAGTTGAAAAACGGCATCCAGGAACCAGTCGCGCCAGGGAACAACCCTGGGAAGAGCAGGCGGCGGAGGACAGCCTTCACTAGCGAGCAGCTGCTGGAGCTGGAGAAGGAGTTCCACTGCAAGAAGTATCTGTCTCTGACCGAGCGCTCACAGATTGCTCATGCTCTCAAGCTGAGTGAGGTGCAGGTCAAAATCTGGTTCCAGAACCGCAGGGCCAAATGGAAAAGGATTAAAGCGGGCAATGTGAACAACCGTTCTGGGGAACCAGTCAGGAACCCCAAAATCGTAGTACCTATTCCAGTGCATGTCAATAGGTTTGCAGTAAGGAGCCAGCATCAGCAGATAGAGCAGGGAAGTAGACCATGAGGATCTCAGAGACACCCAAAGACTGGACATCCTACCTCTTTGTGGACCAGAGTGAAGGCTCGAGGTCTGCTCCTGCCCTCTTAACGCTTCCAGAAACATAGTTGTAGCAAACCCTAGGTTAATCCTAACACGGGAACATCTCATCCACTCATGCTTCCCCTTCCTTCGCTTATGACATTCATGAATATTGCACTTCACAGTAAAGCCACAACTCTCGGTCAAAGAATGCATCCAGTACAAAAGGAGCCCCTAGACCCAAAAGCAATGGATATGGTTTAAGCTCAACAGGTCATCATGGAACCTGGAGATTACATGAACTGTCTTGCAATTCTAATGTTCAAAATATGTAGCCAGACATATAGGGCTAACGATACTATATTAAGGATGTTCAGGCTCGGATGGAAGTGTTCTGGTTTCCATTGTCCCATAGATGCTAGTCCTAATTTTGATGTTTAGGGGTTAGGAAGAGGTTGTGTAGCTCAAAGGGCAAATGAAAACATTTAAGGATATGGCAAGTATTCATACACAAATTAAAGAATATATTTAATGACACTTAAGGGTACACAACTTCGTTGATAGGTGGAAATACTCTACAAACTCTGCTTACAGAGTGTGTCACTAAAGAAGAGCGGATCCTGGTCATAAGACATCTCTCACCTTGAGACCAGTGTAACAAAAAACAGGAACAAAAGAGGAGACTGACGTGGAAATCACTGTGAACCCACAGTTCCAATTAGAAGCTGCTCACAAAGAGAACAATTGTGAGACTGAAAACTGAGCCTAAATCTTATAAGCCCAGAAGACAGGTCATCAGATGTCTGGGGGAGGGGCGTGGGCGGCAGATTCCTCTGAAGTCAAACATCTTGAAAAGATGCACATATCTATATGTAAATATTGACTTATTTATTCTGTGTACCATATGTAAATATGAGAGCTTACATTCCTTATAGAAATACTGTAAATATAAAACTCAAACTGTCTTTATATATGTGTTTTTAGGAAGCTCACAATGTCTGTAAATGAATCTCATGCTGTTTATAGATAAAGCTTGCACTGTCTATATGTTAAGCTCATGCTGCCTGTATATGAAGCTTGAAAGGGCTGGGGCCATAAGTTATGGATGTATTCTAGAATCACAATCTGATGGTTCTTTTTAGCAGCATGTAAGCCTAGAGGGGAGAAAGTCGTTATTAATGCCAATCAATTCAATAAGAATTTCTCTAGACACACAGTAACCACAGATAACTACTTAAGGTTAGTTAATTTATTACAAAGCCAAAACAACGGAACATAAAGACACCTCAAGATTAGGGTGTAAAAATACATTGGCATCAGCATAAAGCCAAATCTGTGAATAAAGTTCCGGTGGTGCAACAAGCACAGAACAATTAACTCAAGAAATAAGATGCAGAGGATCAAAAAGCATATGTCCGAATTTCCCTGCATCGAGGGTTGATAGAGATACAGCATATATTTATCCCTGCTTTAACACTAACATGACGACATCCCTACTTGAGCATTCTCAGGAAAAGAAATAAAAGGTATCAGCATGTGGAGTCTTCCTAAGAAGTCTCTCCACCATCGATGGGTTGGATAGCCTAAGGTTATCGAGACAGATCTTGTTCTAAGATTCTTTCCGAAGGCAGAGAAGAAGTGGGCACTTTCCTTACTCTAACATTGCATTATTACAGGTATTTTTCCCAAGAGTCCTTGCAGGTCACGCCATCTGCCATCCGCGCGACCACGATCTTATAGGTAACTTACCACGGGATGGCAATGTTCCTGAACTGCAACATGTTGACTTTGGTTCTCAGGCCTTCTCCGGTGTGAAAACACAACTCCTCCCCTATTCGGCTTAGGCTTTCGATGTATCTCTTTCTCTTCTTGCCTGACTAATAAAATAATTTCATTACTCTAGCTAACAAGGGCACATCTTCCACTTTCAAACAAAACGTGAGAACGAACGAAATCCACAGCACACATGAAATTCAAACTGTTAATTCTAAAGTGAGAGCTTCCAGGGAAATTGCATTTCAGGCCTACAAGATTCAGCCAACATAAGAAAATGGCAGATGCTTAACAGAATTGCTTAGGAAATCTAAAACCTGTTCAGTTAATATTCCTACCTTCATGTATAAATGACACATTATTAATCACATTCAATAACTGAAGGATTGTCAGTTGCACAACACAAGCACTTCATGTTAACATTTTCTGCTAGCTACATTTACTTTCTACGTTAATTCTTCAAGTTACTGCACAATGAGCTAAATATATCACGTTTCACATTGTTACATTTCAAAGTTCTAACACTCCATGTTAACACAACAAAGGATTATATGCGGGTGAGCTCTACATATTTAATTATAATGTACCCTAACAAATAAAATGCAGTTTCTGCTACATCAGTCCCTCCAATAGATGGCCTGTGTCATCACAAAACCCTTTAATTCCCTGTAGGGTAGACCGATCTAAACAGTTGTTATAGCTAGTCTCCTCTGTCTGACCTTCTCCAACTGCTTAAGATTCTCATAGTGACTATCCTCTTTCTCTCTCCCTTAAGGAATCCTCCAATTGCCTCGACTTACGCCATCTGTATGCTTTCATCATACCTAACATGATGATAACACATACAGTACAATTATTATTAGCTGCAAGATATATCCAAGAATAATTTTCCTAGGTCAGCAAACCAACTTCCAACTGCTCCAAATCCTTTTCCAATCTTATTACAAACTCCCTTGGTTGGCAAGTCATATATCTCATGGTGTATCTCAGTAATGTTACTTATGTATCCCGTCTGGTCTTTACATTTGTCAGGAATCTCAATGCAACACTGTTGGACCTTCAGCATCTGACAGACTCTACACTCTTTTGCCAATAATACATCAATAGCAAGACGGTTCTGCATTACCATCACCCTTATCAAGATCATCTCTCCATCTACGAACACTAATGACTGAGCTTTGTTAATCAACAACTTATCCACACTGGTAGACAACCTTCTAATCTTGACGTCATTCAACACAATGCCCAAACTGGGTATCATTGCTCCAAATATGTCTCACACGAACTGCCAAGCCATGTCTTCCCTGGACCGGAAACAAACTTCCTAGGACCGGTTTCTGGCATTTCAGCCGTTTTCAGCCAGGCTTGCTTGAATCCAGTGGCAAAGTGAGCAAGGGACTCACGTCTGAGCATACCCTGCCAACTTATGGCGAACAAAGCAAAACCGAAGGGAATGATGGACGGAGTGTTGAACATGGCAAGCACTCACCCCCAGTCAACTGATCTGGGTTTAATCCATCACCGTTCTTTAGCCCACTCTGCCACCCCAGTTCAGACATGGCCATATGCAAATCAGTCTGACCCTGTGCCTCATGGGAACAGTCCAGCCCGAACTGCCAAGCCATGTCTTCCCTGGACCGGAAGTAACTTCCTCGGACAGGTTTCTGGCATTTCAGCCGTCTTCAGCCAGGCTTGCTTGAATCCAGTGGCAAAGTGAGCAAGGGACTCACGTCTGAGCATACCCTGCCACCTTATGGCGAATAAAGCAAAACCAAAGGGAATGATGGACGGAGTGTTGAACATTGCAAGCACTCAACCCCAGTCAACTGATCTGGGTTTAATCCATCACCGTTCTTTAGCCCACTCTGCCACCCCAGTTCAGACATGGCCATATGCAAATCAATCTGACCCTGTGCCTCATGGGAACAGTCCAGCCCGAACTGCCAAGCCATGTCTTCCCTGGACTGGAAACAAACTTCCTAGGACCGGTTTCTGGCATTTCAGCCGTCTTCAGCCAGGCTTGCTTGAATCCAGTGGCAAAGTGAGCAAGGGACTCACGTCTGAGCATTCCCTGCCAACTTATGGCGAACAAAGTAAAACCAAAGGGAATGATGGACGGAGTGTTGAACATTGCAAGCACTCACCCCCAGTCAACTGATCTGGGTTTAATCCATCACCGTTCTTTAGCCCACTCTGCCACCCCAGTTCAGACATGGCCATATGCAAATCAGTCTGACCCTGTGCCTCATGGGAACAGTCCAGCCCGAACTGCCAAGCCATGTCTTCCCTGGACCGGAAACAAACTTCCTAGGACCGGTTTCTGGCATTTCAGCCGTCTTCAGCCAGGCTTGCTTGAATCCAGTGGCAAAGTGAGCAAGGGACTCACGTCTGAGCATACCCTGCCAACTTATGGCGAACAAAGCAAAACCAAAGGGAATGATGGACGGAGTGTTGAACATTGCAAGCACTCACCCCCAGTCAACTGATCTGGGTTTACTCCATCACCGTTCTTTAGCCCACTCTGCCATCCCAGTTCAGACATGGCCATATGCAAATCAGTCTGACCCTGTGCCTCATGGGAACAGTCCAGCCCGAACTGCCAAGCCATGTCTTCCCTGGACCGGAAACAAACTTCCTAGGACCGGTTTCTGGCATTTCAGCCGTCTTCAGCCAGGCTTGCTTGAATCCAGTGGCAAAGTGAGCAAGGGACTCACGTCTGAGCATACCCTGCCAACTTATGGCGAACAAAGCAAAACCAAAGGGAATGATGGACGGAGTGTTGAACATTGCAAGCACTCACCCCCAGTCAACTGATCTGGGTTTAATCCATCACCGTTCTTTAGCCCACTCTGCCACCCCAGTTCAGACATGGCCATATGGGGTGGCAGAGTGGGCTAAAGAACGGTGATGGATTAAACCCAGATCAGTTGACTGGGGGTGAGTGCTTGCAATGTTCAACACTCCGTCCATCATTTCCTTTGGTTTTTGCGCTGTCTTATATACTTGCAACAACGTCTTTGAGAAACTTCCTTTTGGATCTTGGAACATTCTGTAGCAGTCTTCGGCAGAATATTTACATGGCTTGGAAGACTGCCTTATCCCCTTTCTTCTTCTAAAGGAAAGGTCCCTATTTTTATTCTTCTTCCACTCGGGCCTAGTTTATCTTCTTTCAAGCAAAATTGTTTTTATTTACGGTTAAAAAATTCCATTTACATCCCTTATGAGATCCGAGCCAATCTCGTCAACGACTCGTTGTAACAGCTCTGCTCTAAATGCTGCAATCTCTTGAAAAGGTGGTAGATTTCCAAAGCTCAGGAACTTGATGTCTTCCAGAGTCAAAGCCCGTAAACCACCCAGCCTTGGTGGATAGGGCACAGTCAATGACAAAATTGCATTAGCCTCTATTCCAGGAACTCTCAGCAGGACCTCGACAATCAGTATCAAAGTCTCGTACCTCGCTCTCCCTGGCATTTGTAGCTAGGTAAGTCCACTCAAGAGAGGGGTATCTCTGACACAGTACTCTCGTTCTCCTTGATCTCCTTACACTTCCTGGGACTTGTTCAGACTCGCTCAGATCAGACTCAGACAATTCACTTATTGGTGCAAGTTCTTTCTCAGATGCAAGTCTCAAGTTTCTCCTTTTCTGTCTCACAGGCCATGACTCGTTTGCAGACTCTTTATTCCTAAACTGCACATGACCAATTGCCACACCAGTCTATTCTGCTGAGTCAGACTCTATACCACTCAAAACTTTATCGTCTCCCTCAGAGTCTATACCTGGGTCTTGTGTAGCTTGCCCCCCCCCCTCAGCTCGACCTGGTGAGTATCCAGCCTTTTCAGGAACCCTCACAGCGAATGTCTTCTGGGAGAGGAGCTGTTTCATCAGAGGGTCCTGAGACTCGTCGGGTATGTGAAGCTTGTGTCCAAATTGGCACTCTTCCACACTTCACATCAGTATTCATCACCAATATCTGCTGATAGGGTCCACGCCACCTTGCGTAAAGACAGTTCTTTCTTAGATGCTTTTGGATGAGCACCCAATCCCCATGGCTCAGGTCATTGCAGAGGTCTTTTAACGTCGGTGCAGTCGCTGCTCCAACCTGATGAGACACAGAACGAACCACATCAGCCAGTCCCTTACAGTAGTCAAGGATCAAGTCATCTGATATGTTTATCAAAACTGTAGCTGGTACTGTAGGTAAGCGCATCACCCTTCTCATCAAGATTTTGTGTGGAGATAGCCCAGTTATCCTATCGGGAATGCTGCGCAAGCTCATTAGGACCAAGGGCAATGCATCCAGACATTTCAAAGATGTCGAAACACATGCTTTTTATAACCTCACCTTTAATGTCCTATTGATCTATCCCACAATGCCTGATGCCTCTGGCCTGTAACTAAATTGCAGTCTCTGGTCCACACTCAAGGCAGTACACAACAGCTTCATGATCTTGCTGTGGAAATGTGTTCCTCTATCCGACTCTGACTCCAATGTAGTCTGAAATCCAAAGCGCGGTATAAGCTCCCTCAACAAAAACTTTGCTACTCTGAGACTGTCATACCTTCTAGTTGGATAAGCTTTCACCCACCGGGAAAAGATGCACACAACAACCAAAATGTATCTCAATCCATTACATACAGGCATTTCAGCAAAGTCCAATTGGACCCGATTGAATGGACCCCCTGACTTCCCAATGTGACTCAAGGCAACAACAGTTTTCCTCCCAGCATTCATTTGTTGACAGGTAACACACCGATGACACACAACTTCTGCAATCACACGGAACCTCGGATTGAAGCAAGTCTGCCTGAACAATCTCACCATTGCATCTCTTCCTATGTGAGCTGCTCCATGAATCTATCTGGCCATTGGGATTAGCAAACAATCTGGTAACACTGCCCTGTATCAGTTAAAACCCATATGTCATTTTCTCCCTTCTTGCAACCTGCTCTGATCCAACCTGCTTGTTCCTGGTCTGTTGCTTCCACTTGTAAACGTCTAACTTCATCCCATGTGTCTGCAACTGCTAGCGTCATGCTGAGTTCAGACTTCTCTGTACTCTGGTAAACATATTCTCAATTGGAAAATGCATGTGTGTGTGCACAAAAACAAGCAACTTCATCCGCGTAGTGGTTTCCTGTTGTGACAAAATAATCTCCCTTGCCATGGACAGCACACTTTAAGACCATCACTTCCTTTGGTAACTACAATGCTTCCAACAGTTGCTTCACATATTCCCAGTTCTAATGGGAGATCCTGATAACAAAAGAAACCCTCTCTGTGGCCATAGCTGTCCGAAATCATGATCTACAGCGAATCCGTACTGTCTATCGATATGGATGGTGACTCGGATCATCTCAGAGACAAGGCATGCACGGATCAAAGCGATGATCTTGGGTACTTGCACGGAGTGTACTCCCTGTAGAAAAGCAGCTTCCACAACTCCAGAGATAGTACAGACAGCAAACACTGCTCCCAGATTACTTTCATTGTCCCTTAGGCATGAACCATCAACAAAGAGGACTTGGTCAGAATCAGACAATGGTTCATTCACAATGTCAGGTCTCAGCTTGGTGCAAAGCTCAGTAACATCCAGACAGTCATGGTCTTCACAATCTTCCCCTTCAGCATTTGGAACAGGTAACAAGCTAACTGGATTTAACACACAACAGCGCTTCAAGGTTAGATTTTCTGCTGCAAGCAGAACTTGTTCACATCTTGTCAGTCTGTTGTCATTCAAATGCTGAGTTTTGGTCCCAGTCATCAGGAGTTCAACTGAGTGTGGTACATATACAGTAAGTGGATGACCCATCACAGAGCTTTCACATCATTCAATACTGACACCTGTTGCAGTAACGGATTTGAGACATCCGGGCAACACTGAAGCTACAGGATCTAATGTAGCTGAGAAATAAGCCACTGGTCTACGGGCACCTCCATGTGTCTGGGTGAGTACGGAAAGAGCACGACCTTCCTTTTCATGGCAGAACAGTGAAAACGCTTTGTTGTAATCAGGCATTCCTAAAGCTGGAGCACGACAAATGCAGTCTCTCAGCTCCAAGGAGGCAATCGTTATCCCAAGGTACTGGATCACTCACATTCTTGTGGGTCAACATCTGCAAGGGTTTTACCATCGAAGAAAACTTCTAAATCCATTGTTGGCAATAGCTAGCCATTCCCCAAAACACTCTGACCTCTTTTTGAGTGGTAATTGGATTCATTTTCATGATCACCTCCACTTGTTTCAGTGACACTTTCCTCTTGCCTTACTCAGTTCGATGACCCAAATAATGAACTTCATTCAGACAGTACTGAAGTTTGCTCAGAGACACCATATGCCCATTGTCCGCCAGGTGATTCAGTAAGGCAAAAGTATCATCCCTATTAGCCTCCCGTGTCTCAGATGCAACGAGGCAGTCATCAATATACTGAACTAACACTGAATTCTGAGGCAAAACCAAACTCTTGAGGTTCTTCTTCAAGATCTGATTGAAGATGGATGGGCTTTCAGTATACCCTTGAGGGATACAACATCATGTTAAGACACAATTTCCAGACAGAAATCAAACAAAAATTGGCTTTCCTCATGTAATGGAATGGAGAAAAATGCCTGACAAGGTCAATCAATGTGAACCAGACGGCTTCACAAGGAATCTGGAATAGGTTCACAGATGGATTCGGTACCACAGGACAACATGGAATCACAATGTTATTCACCTTCCTAAGGTCCTGAACTATGCAGTACTTTCCACTTGGTTTCTCCAATCTCATGATGGGTGAATTGCACAGACTTCCTATGATCTACTTCAATATGCCCTGCGCAATCATGGACTCAATTACAGGTGTAATCCCTGCCACAGTTTCCGGGGTCAGGTTGTACTGCAGTGTTCTCTGAAATTCTGCATTAAGCTTGATCTGTATGCAGATTGGCTCGACTCTTGGCATACCATAGAATTTCATCCACTGATTTATTTTGCAAGCGGATCAAATGTTGCTGATTTATACGGCTGATTTCTGGCCTCAATCCTGTCACAGATTTTGAGACAAATTATCCCATGTGCTTGGGGTCGAGTGTATCTCAACCACTACACTGCTTGAAGGCTTGCAAGAGCCTCTTGTAATAGGTATGCACTGACTACTTAGGTTGCTGTGTCGTCCGATCTATATTAACCCAATTGACATCTTGTGAGGCTATTTTGGACTGCAACCATGAGATAACCCTAAGTGTACTTTTTCATAGCAAAAGGCGAAGGACCATGAGTTACAGGATCCCTCTCTGGCTCAGCAGTAGGCCAATCAATAGCAATTTTGCAGGCAGACCATAGATCACTAGGAACCACAAATTCAAACAGAGTATTTAAGCCAATCCACAACACTTTCGAGATTTTGACAAAGCGATTGACTTGCCTGTACCATTCAGCAGGTTTCTCTCTCAACCTAGGGAAATCATTTGTGAATGCTGTTAAATCAACTCTACCCCAAGTAACATGCACATACCCTCCACTAGGCACCTCTTATAGTGGAATATGCTTCCACTCTCAGTGTTCTCCCTCATGGAGGTGGTGTTTCCCCTGTCACTTTCCTAACACACTTCTTTATTAGATCATCTTTCCTCCAACTCATCAAGCATACTCCACACCCATATTCCTATAACCAACTCTCGGATGTGCGTTTTCAGTCCTGTCACTCTCTTTCCTCCAGCTCCTAGTCACTATAATTAAGCCTATGATTCCCATGTAGCATTTTTGTTGGAGTCAAGTCCTCTTCGTACCTCTGAGCTAGTTCTGACAACTTCTGGTGTGCTCATCTTGCTCTGCGGGTGACATCCTTCGCTATAAACAACAGGTCATCTGGCTCATAGGTTTCTATTCTGTCCAAAGGTTAGTTCCCACTGATGGTCTTGTCTACCTCAGCCTTCAACCTCAGCACATCCAATAGTTTTGCCATTACTACAGCCTTGATGGTTCCCTGACTTGATTTTCTATTCTGACCTTCCTTGCTGGTATTGTTCCTCTCAACCAAGTCTTTAATTCTTCAACATCTAGAACATGTTAATTTCCAGTGATTCCCTGATTTGTACCTGCATCTGAAGCTACACCCACTGGTCCTCTCACTGGAGTTTCCTACGTCCTCAAGCCTGAACTAGTGTGCGCCATGGGTATGAACTGTATACTACTGGAACCAATGCGTATTCCCGAAGGCTCGGCAGTGGCTGGTAAAGAGGGACTGGATTCTACAGGCACTAGAGATGGACGATTTCCACTCATGTTCACTGACCCTCCTGATCAAATTCCTTCCACCTGTTGTTGATTAAGGCTTCCTACTGAGTTCTGGTCATGCACAGGAAGTACAGGACCAATGGAGATCGGTACTGTAAGAGCTTCCGGTAACCCTGAAGCAGCACTGGCTCCGTTTTGTTCCATACCTCCTAGAGCAGACACGCCTGTCCTCCCTCCTCCTACGGATATCCTCCGTGCAACTCCTGTACTACGACCCATTTGAGGTGTTGACACACTTTCCACATTGCATACTCTCGCCTTCCCTCTTCTGAGTGCAGATTGTAAGGTGAAGGACGCTCAGATAACAAGTTATCCAACTAGCTGTCGTCAGTATCACTCCCATCGTTTCCGTTTTCCCTTCTATTTCTGTTCTGAGAATCTCCCTCTCCTACCAACATTGGGTACAGCCTTTCTCCTTCCATAGTATACACGCCATCTCTTACGCTATGTATCCAATTGCGCTTCCTGATATGTCTTCAAAGCTTTTCTCATCTTCCCTTGATACATCTCCCTTTTCTTTGCATGTGCTGCCCGTAATATGGATAACACCTCAGACTGTGTTGGTCTAGGCAAAGGTCACAGCGCAAACATCACTCCTCTCAGCTGGTGCAACACATCCAATCGAAAATAACCAAAATGTGGAAATGACAATTCACCCTCTCTTTCAGTGATTTAGTGCCAATTTTTTTTTTTTAATTCTTTTTATTTGCATTTTTAAACAACAGAAAACAATACAATACACTGCAGTGTACATATAACATATTATGGACGAGATTGTGCCAATTTTTAAGCCAAATTAGAGTATGGAGCCCTACCTTTATCACCAAATACTGTGCTGGAGTATCCTCAGGTGGCGCTTCTTTGCCAAGTCAAGTAACAACACATTTATAGCCCCAGAAAAGATCCTGCAACACCCTAAAACATCACATGATTCAATTGCAAGTTATTCAAATTTAAACAACTGAACAATATTTTCCAACCTCAACTTACTGATGACTACCAACCAATCCCAGCGCGACGTTACACTAAATGACCTATCTCAGTGCGGCACACTCTGATGTCACCTTCACTCCTGAAGTACTGGGTATTTTAAGCCCAGCGGTGCAGGGGAACACACCCTATGACTTCTGGGTTCTCCCTGTTCCGGACCTACAGAAACACAGAGTCTTCTGGGTGAAGTCAAAGATCAGTTTATTGGCTGCAGACCAATTACAGGTATCCTAGAAGTACAACAGCGTGTATGTTCTCAGGAGACTGCCGAAAATCACAGAAACGGGCTTCTTCTTAAATACAGATTTTCCTGCCTCAGGCATACATTCCTAGGTTTATGATACGGCAATATACAAGTGTACATTTCAAACGAAAGAGCAGAGTCATGATGACCATCCCACATTCCAGTTAAGCCAGCCCACAATTATTTACACAGCAAGACTCAGATCCCACATCAGATATCGATAGGCCCCAATAAACTCGGGCAGCTCCTGTTGATAGAAACAAGTCATAAAGCAGGAACAGTCAGGTGTGAAAGAGATTAGCCGGAGGCTCGTGTAGGATGAAAGGGTTTTATGGTGTGTCAAGCCCTGATGCTAATCACAGGTGGCCAGGGGACGGGGTGCTCGTGAGACCGGACTGACCTGGGGCAGCAGAGCCAGCTGCCCAGGTCACAGAGAAGTCAAAGGGAAGCACATGTACTGTGAGGCCCGTATTTGCTTCACTATAGCCTATGTGAGGGCAATCATAAGATGGCCACCGCTCCAAGATGGAACCCGCGTAGTAATGTAAAATAACGTGTACACAGTGCATTCATAGCTAGAACGTTATACAAAGCACTTGTACATACCGCATTAACCATTTGCGGTTCGCTGATATCGGGATGGACAGGGGTAGGGCCCTGTCTACTACGCGGTCCCAAATATTAAAGTACGACAGACCCTCCTTTTGCCCTTACATAGGCAATCACTATACTCATCTTAATCCGAGTCTAGGTCAATGTTCACGAAGTCATGGAGATGTTGCTGTAGCATCATCCTATTACTTAGCTCGTCCCTCGTTACAGGTTTCCTTACACATAATGTAGCACAGAGGCCACATATCGCAGGAGCACACTGTATGCACAGACAGAACAGGAAAAGAATCGCTAAGATCATTCCAATGACCATCAGAACTTTCCAACCCCAGGCAGATATCAGTTCCCAGAACCACCCCACCAGTGACCAATCTCCTTTATCCACGTGTATGGATTCAGATATTTTATGCAGTTTGGAGATGGCTTGATATACTGTTGGAGCGTTATCTGGTATGAAAATGCAACAACTGGATTGGATAACCTTACATACCCCACCACGGTCTGCAAGTATAACGTCTAGAACCATGCGGTTCTGCAAAGTCATAAGGCGATCCGCTTGGAGCTCAGCTGTCAAATTACCAAGGGCACCAGCCGTTACATTGACAGTGGATTCAACCACCTGAGTCAGTTGTCTCAAGTTCCTACTATTTATCATAGGTCCCCAAAACGGCAGAAAACCCAAAAAGAAGTCTCCTGCTTCCTGACCGGCAGTATCCTCCTTACTAATCACGCCTCTCACAACTCGGGTCTTGTGATAGTCAGAGGCAGCGGTAAATGTTGGCGGTAGCAAGTTCGCAATATAACATGTGCCCGAGAAATCAGGGGGCAACCATGTATATGCTCGATCTTTGCAGATAAAGTATGTACCCTTGGCAGCCAGAAATGCAGGGGAAAACTGTGACGGAAAAGTGTACGTTTCAGTACAGTCACTTCTCCCCAGCTGAGCTCTTGGATTCTGACCATAACCTTGTAAACAGAACCGACCTACGTGGGGTACGACCCAGATTGGGGATGAGATTTTTCGCTGTCTTTCACCCAGACTAATACTATATCCCGTTGCGTTCCACCCTACATAAGCTCTCAATTCCTCCTTGGGTATGGATGAGTATGCATCGATATCTCTGCTCATATCGGCAACTCCTTTCATTAAGGCCTTATTATTGGTGATAGGTCTGATGGAACGCGGTTGTCGAGGGGAGTACGTATCTAGAGCATAGAGAAACATGGTCTGGAATGCCCATGACGATCCATTGTAACTATACGGCAACACTAGATAGGGAATACCCTTATTGATGGTATGTGGCATTAACCCACACACCCAGCAATTGGTTGTATTCATGACTAGTTGGTGCTGGTGCAGGAGCTGAATAAACGAGTTATTTACAAATTCTGATTGTCTGGTTTGTTCGTGCTCAGGCAAAGGGTGAAAAGAGTGTGAGGAGACAGTAGGAGGAGGTATAGGCTGTACAGTGGGGGCAATGGGCTCTTGAGAGGAGAAGAATACAAATCCTACAGTAAACACTACCATACTACATAATACAAATAGGCATAATAATACAAAACGTTTGCCTGTCATAATTTTACACATTCTTGTTTTAAAGTTCATTTCCTCAGTGAGTCTCTCCATCTTACAAAACTCCATCCTCTAATCGTGCCGCTCGCGGCGGGTGAGTTTCTTCTGCTAAGGGGTACGCCTGTCAGCCCAGGGAACGCCCTAGACCAACCAGAACCGTCGACCTAACGTCTTCGGCCTGTACCCCAAAGTCTTGGCACCGCGACCCTGCGGCTGAACCCGGATGGTGGTTCGAAAAACAAAAATCAAGAAAGTCCTTCAGATGGGAGAGCTTATAATGTCAAAAAGAAAATAGTAAGGAAATCTTTATTTGTCCATAGGCCTTGGTCTCAAATTATAGCGGAGACGGCCAGGTGCTGTTTGATCTTGAAACAAGAGTTCAGGCTCTGTGGTGTCCAATCGATTTGACGGTGGCACAGCTTCTTGCAAAATATCGTTACTCTCTTGGTCTGAAGCTGTGTCTCTTATGCGTGCGTCACTGAATGGTACAAAACGAGGTACAGTGTCTGTCTCAGAGTCGGCGATACCCTCCTGGACCCACCGGTCATATGGCAGGGGCAAGGGGACTACCTTGCAGTGGGTGCCATGGACCCAATTCTTTTTCCCTTTCACTCGAACCGCTGATCTCGTCGACAGAAGTACAAGGTGGGGGCCGATCCAACGAGGCTCGTCGTTGCTCTTGCGCTGGAAATTTCTAATCAGCACCCACGTGTCGGGATCGATAGAGTGTCCAGGAGTTTCAGAAGCTTGGGGAAGAGTATCATGCACCTGTTGGTGTAAAACACGTAGTTTAGCCGTCAAATCATACAAGTAATCAAGCAGTACTGGATGCTCGATTTCACTGAATTTCGTAGGTCTTGGCACACCCCATACGTTGGCCGGGCGGCCAAAAACAACTTCATAAGGACTAAGTCCCACTCGTGAGTGTACGGTCATTCTGGTGGACAGGAGTGCTAAAGGCAGAGCGTCAGGCCATTTAAGACCGGTGCTCGCCTGTATTTTGGCCAGTTTAAGTTTTAGAGCGCCGTTGTAGCGCTCTACTAATCCAGCTAATTGGGGGTGATTTGCAGCGTGGAACTTCTGCTTAATACCTAGCCCCTCACACACATTCTTCATCACTTTACCCACAAACTCACTTCCATTATCACTCCACACCATTCTTGGCATTCCAAACCTAGGGAAAAATTATTTCACAAGGGCTTTGGCTGTGGATAAAGCAGTGTTATCTTTTAGAGGATAGGCCTCAATCCATTTTGAAAAAGCGCAAACAACCACCAATACATATTTCAGGTTGTTGCACCTTTCCATGTGGATAAAGTCCAGCTGCAAAACTTCAAATGGGTATGATGGGGGTGCAAAATGACCAGCTGGGGTTGGGGTTCCCCTACCAGGGTTGTACTTCAAACATACCATACAATTCTTGACCACATTCTCTGCACACTTGGGAATTCCAGCATTCTGCCATACTGGAGCCAACAACTTACAAATACCTTTCGTACTGATATGTGCCATTCCATGTGCCATAGTAACTACTGGAAGCACATATGCATCAGGTAACAACCATCGCTTATGTCCTGTCAGATCAATCCAACAACCATTCTCATCCAACTTACCCATACTTTCTCTCCACTTGCTCAATTCTTTCTCTGTGGCTTCGGCTTGAAGGGACTTCACACTCTCTATTGTGTTTTCACACATTCCAACATCACCAACCCATCTTGCGGGGCCTGCCACATACATTCTAGTCTTCACATCCTGTGCTGTTTCTTTCGCGATCTCATCAGCAAACGCATTCCCACGTCCAACATCATCAGTGATTTTCTTGTGCGCACTGCATTTCATAATCGCAAATTGCAACGGTAGGGTCAGTGACTCAAGGAGGTCATTCACCAACTTGCCATTCTGAATTTTAGCCCCATGCGAAGTCAGGAACCCACGTTCTTTCCACAATCGCCCAAAACTATGAGCCACGCCAAAGGCGTACTGGCTATCTGTGTATATATTCACTCTCATTCCTTCAGACAACACGCATGCTCTTGTGAGGGCGATTAATTCTGCTGCTTGAGCCGAATTATGTGGCACCCGTGCAGTTTCCACAACTGTGTGTAAAGTCGTGATAGCATACGCAGCAGTCGTGTCACCATTCGGGAGCTTGAAACATGAACCATCCACCCATAAAGTACCATCACACTCAGTCAGGGGAGTATCTTTGAGATCTACTCTCCCTTTCGTCTCTTCTTCTGTTCTGAACAGACAATCATGTTGCTCAATCTCATCTAGGTCTGCTGGAATTGGTAATAGTGTAGCTGGATTCAACGTGTTGCATCTCTTTATGTGTATGTGATTTGCTAACAATGTGAGCTCATACCCTGATAATCGTGCACTAGTTAAGTGTTGTGTCTTGGTTCTGTTTAACAATGTGTCCACAGCATGTGGAACCATGACAATCAATGTATTATCCATTACTAGACCAGCAGATTGTCGAATAGACATAGCTGCAGCAGCTGTAGCTCTCAGACAACTTGGCAATGCCCTCGCTACGGGGTCCAAGGTGGACGAAAAATATGCGCATGGGCGCGGTCTGTCGCCAAAAGGCTGTGTTAACACTGATAATGCACAACCATCTTTCTCGTGAACATACAATGTAAAAGGCTTGCTGTAGTCAGGGGTACCCAACACAGGAGCTGAACATAATGCATTGCGCAATTCCAAAAAACATTTCTGACACTCTTCAGACCATGGGATAGGATTCGGTGTGTCTTTGCATGTTAATGCTAACAAAGGTTTTGCCAACAAGGAAAAATTTGGGATCCAGTGCCTACAGTATGAGGTAATGCCCAAGAAAGCACGTACTTCTCTCTGTGTTCTTGGCACACTCAACTGTGCAATGGCTTGAATTCTTTCTGGGGTCAGTTTCCTTCCCTCCTTCGATAAGAGATGACCTAAGTAGGTCACCTCTTGTCGACAATATTGCAGTTTTGAGAGAGACACTTTGTGATGGAAAGCAGATAAATGAAGCAACAATGACAATGTAGCTTCTTTGCAAATCCTTTCAGTATCCGCGGCGATTAGTAAATCGTCAACGTACTGGATGAGGATAGCGCCACTAGGTAAAACCAGTGCATCAAGCTGCGCTTTCAAAGCTTGGCTGTATATTGATGGACTTTCGCAGTAGCCCTGGGGAGCGCGTTTGAAGCGGAAGCTTCGGCCTCCTAAACTAAAGCCAAAAATGTCTCTGCTCTCTTCTGCAATTGGGATGCTGAAGAAAGCATTCTTTAAATCGATCACTGAAAACCATGCAGCAGAAGCTGGAATCATGGTTAACAAGGCAGTTATATCAGGGACAACCGGAAACTGTGGCACAACAATCTTATTAACCTCTCTAAGATCAATCACAAATCTGTAAACAGGTGGCTGTGAAGGGTCCGTTCGTTTTAAGACAGGTAAAATCGGACTGTTGCAAACGTTACCTCTTGTCTCTTCAATTACACCCTTATTAATCAAATCGCTGACAATTTCTAACAACGCTTTCTGACCTTCATTGGAGATCTTGTACTGGGGAATACGCGGCAATCTGACATTGGCCTTTAAAGTGACCACATATGGCGGTATTTCCAAAAGACCCACATCATTGGGACCAGTAGCCCAAAGGGCATCCGGAAGGGATGACAATTCAGGTGGCATTGCATTTATAGACAAATACATCGGTGAAATCACTTTCTTGCCTAATGTAAGTTGTACTCCTGAGGGAGAACAATACAGCGTTGCATGCAATCTTTTTAACAAATCTAAGCCTAGCAAATTTTCACCACAACCTGTCGTTAGGATGAGAGGTGCTTTTAGCTGGCAAGGTCCAACAGAAAGAGACATAGGACTAGAAATCGGGTTTCTAACCGGGGCGCCAGAAAAACCTACTGAAACATTGATGTCGCCAGACAAAGGTGCGCCAGGGAGTTTTGAATGCATAATTGAACTCTTTGCAGCACCAGTGTCTAGCAGAAAGGGCTCCGTTACATTTGCTGTAGTCACCTCAACATACGGTCCGCTCTGATCCACTGGCACTGAAACAACTCCCTCTCTTTGTCTATGGCTGTCCTAGTAATCATTATTTTCTACATTGTCGTCCTCTGCATAATAATCATTATTGTAGTACTGAGCTGTATTACTAGTCGCGTTGGCTTGCTGATCAAAGCTATTTATGGTATTTTGAGGCGGAAGAGGACGCGCGTTCTGGGGAACATTTCCACGCCCTCTGCCTCTAGGAACTTGCTGACCACCCCTACCTCTTGCGCCATACGTATTACTGTTACGCTGCATTAATTTAGGGCAACTATATTTAAAATGACCTTCCTCTTTACAGTATGAACATTGGTTGGGACCTACAGGGACACGTGGTTGATAATATCCATTCATTTGCTGATTATGCTGAAACTGTTGGGGTTGGTGATAGACACCTTGGGGTTGTCTATAACTATTCTGACCTCCACGTGGCGGATAAGCATGCTGCAAAAGGACCTTCGTTTTCAGCTCTTTCGTTTTCTTATCTGTTCTATCTTTTTCGTCTTTATCTCTGTTTTCATAATACTGTGCAGTAGCCAGTATTTGCGCTGAAGAGGAAACAGCCCAAGAACTTTCTGAGTCTTTCAATTTCTTACACAACTCGGGAAGTAGATTCTGCACAAATTTATCAACAAACAAGCGTTGGCCACCTTCAGTGCTCATGTCTTGACCACTGTGGTCGATAAACGTTTCTTCAAACCTGGTAAAGAAGTCTGACACTGTCTCATCTTTCTTCTGCTTGCATGCAGATAGTTTGTCCCAGTTTACGCGCATCGCGGGCATTATGGTCTTCATATATGTGATAATTCTACCAGGGAGTTCT
Source organism: Triturus cristatus (assembly GCF_964204655.1). Classification (NCBI taxonomy): domain Eukaryota; kingdom Metazoa; phylum Chordata; class Amphibia; order Caudata; family Salamandridae; genus Triturus; species Triturus cristatus. The sequence continues at coordinate 752,737,940 of NC_140593.1, read as the reverse complement.
GCTATTAAAGGCTCAGGTTTCGCGCCACCAATTTGTCTAGCGACTGCGGCAATGATGTCAGCCCATGTAGCACCTAGTTCTGCGTCGTGATCTGCATTACGAATTGATCCCCATAGGGGCTGTGGAACAACATTACCAAACAACATGTCTATGTCTGCCAAATTCATAACGCATGATCCTGCCGTTTGTGACAACTCTTTATAATATCCTGCAGGGTTTTTACGGGGATCAGGCAATGTCTGCTTAAGCGCTAACACCTCAGAACGCTTCCATGGGACGTGTACCCAAACACGCTGAAAATGCGCTGGCATTGCAGCAATACCGTTAGCGGCATCAGCTGCAACGGCGTCCTTCCATACCGGAGGGACTTCTCTCATGGGGTAATGTCGCACTTTTACCTTTTTCCCCACAGGGACATCTTGTCCAAATAATGACTGTTGACAATCATCATTCCTGAAGGACAATACAATCGCAACTGCTTTATCTACGTCGCGACCCACAATTGTACCAATTCCAAAATCAAATCTCACTCGACACAACTCCTGCGGGCTTGGATTTTTACCATTATCCTCCAATTCCTCACAGAGGATTTCGCACATTTTCTCAAACACATACCTCTGTTTTGAAGCATCCCATTGGTGAAAAACGTCAACAACTGACCCCACATCATAGAGTGAAGGGAAAACTATCCACCTACGCGCCATATGATCTATTACTTTCTTCTTATCGGGGTTAGGCAGTTGACTGCGCAATTGCTTACGCTGTAAACCAGGAGTCACACTAGATGACTCAAAGAGAGGCGACATTAAATTAGTAACTATATTAGCAAGACGTTGTCGCGCTGAAGGAGAAGTTGAGGCGAGAACAGGGGGATAAACAGAGGGGAGAAAAGAGGATGTAGAAACAGGTACTGGAGTAGTGCAAGGAAGAGGGTCAGGGGAGGCAGTTGCTGAGATAGACAAAGTCGCAGGAAGCGCGGGGGCAACTGGAAACACAACTGGCGGCCCTTGAGAGGGCTGCACTGCAGGGACAGGAGCCGGCTGCAGAGCAGCTGGCGGCTGCGGTAAGGCTTGTGGTACATTAACTAGAGGTGGCATATTCACAAGCTGAGGAGGCGCCGTGGCATTTTGAGCATACGGGGGTGGTGAACACAGCAAATGCGACATCAGGGGATCTTTCTCCTTGTCTTCTAACTCATTCTGTTTAGAGTGCGGTAAAGCTGGGTAACATTTGTCGATCCCTAGCTTACGCTGCCTGTGCAATTGCTCATTCAGTTGTTCCTCCTCATTGTCTTTAAATTGCACGGCTGCTTGCATTACTGTCATACCTTTTTCTCTCTTATTCTTCTTCGCTAGCTTAATTTCCTTCTGTTTGGCTTCCTTCCGCCATAAGCGGAAAGAATCAAACATCGCCGGCCGGGCTTTCTTTTTAAACAATTTTACTTCCAAATTATCTAAGATATCTGTATCGAAACTACCATTTTGGGGCCATTTTAAAACACCGTCTTTTCTGGTATAATGGATCCATACTTCGTTATATGCAATGGGGCCTACGCCATGTTTTACATAAAGCTCATAAGTTGGAGTTCCAATCGGAGGAACCGGACATGATTCCTCCAGCTGGAAATCCCTTCCACAACCCAAACAAAATATTCTACCAAATATTCTAGAACCAGGCATCTTCGCTCACTAGTCTAGATCCAAACTTCAAAGGATTATCGATTACGATAGTCTCGTGAATACACGAGTCCTCTGGCTTTGGCGTTTGCAAACTCCAAATCAAAGCGATCCCGAAGGATACCAAAACAAATTGGGAGACGCTCCACTTATACTTAACTGAATATTGATGATCGATGGCGTCACCAGAAGACTCTCTCGATTGTTTCGCTCTACCAAACTCGTCAAGGGTCCAAAACAGGTCGATTAATCAGGGCAGCAGTCCTTCGTAGCCGTCGGGACGCGGAGAACCTCGCAGAAAAGACTTTTGGACCACGTCGACATGCAGGGGTCGATGAAGTGGCGGCCTTCCTCCGGAATTTCCACACGAAGCTCCTCACGAACCTCTGGCTTGGACTGGTACCGCTGAAATCGCCCCTCGTTGGGCGCCAAACTGAAGTTCTGGGTATTTTAAGCCCAGTGGTGCAGGGGAACACACCCTATGACTTCTGGGTTCTCCCTGTTCCGGACCTACAGAAACACACAGTCTTCTGGGTGAAGTCAAAGATCAGTTTATTGGCTGCAGACCAATTACAGGTATCCTAGAAGTACAACAGCGTGTATGTTCTCAGGAGACTGCCGAAAATCACAGAAACGTGCTTCTTCTTAAATACAGATTTTCCTGCCTCAGGCATACATTCCTAGGTTTATGATACGGCAATATACAAGTGTACATTTCAAACGAAAGAGCAGAGTCATGATGACCATCCCACATTCCAGTTAAGCCAGCCCACAATTATTTACACAGCAAGACTCAGATCCCACATCAGATATCGATAGGCCCCAATAAATTCGGGAAGCTCCTGTTGATAGAAACAAGTCATAAAGCAGGAACAGTCAGGTGTGAAAGAGATTAGCCGGAGGCTCGTGTAGGATGAAAGGGTTTTATGGTGTGTCAAGCCCTGATGCTAATCACAGGTGGCCAGGGGACGGGGTGCTCGTGAGACCGGACTGACCTGGGGCAGCAGAGCCAGCTGCCCAGGTCACAGAGAAGTCAAAGGGAAGCACATGTACTGTGAGGCCCGTATTTGCTTCACTATAGCCTATGTGAGGGCAATCATAAGATGGCCACCGCTCCAAGATGGAACCCGCGTAGTAATGTAAAATAACGTGTACACAGTGCATTCATAGCTAGAACGTTATACAAAGCACTTGTACATACCGCATTAACCATTTGCAGTTCGCTGCTACCGGGATGGACAGGGGTAGGGCCCTGTCTACTACGCGGTCCCAAATATTAAAGTACGACACTCCTCTCAGCGACTCATCTTCCTTTACTTTTTTTATCCTTACACAATCACTCACACAATCCTGTTAAACTCTGCAATTGTCTGTCATCTAAAAAGATCTATAGAATTCAGTCATCCAAGAACATTCACTTACGGCAACCCTCGACCTACGATGGTCACCTGAATCAGTATAGTTCACCTCTGCGCACCAGGTCCACTAAATAAATCCCATACGTCCCATTCACACAAAGTTCCCTGTCTTAGGGGGAACTGTTGATGACGTTTTACGACAACTCCTCAATTCTTCGGTCAGACAATCACAATAAATGTCGGTGTCTTCTACACCATTTAATATATCCGGGGATCTTAGGCCACTATGGGACCTGAAACTCAAATCTCAATTCTTGGGGCACGTCTGGCCCGAAACCACATTAACTCGACTCTCACACTAACTCCGCCAGACATCACACAATCAAGTAATGTCCTCAATCAAACCCACGGCATACACTCTGTTGACACTCACTCCTTTGTTCGCCGCTGATCTCGCTGCACCATCAAACTCCATCGCTCTCCTCCAGATTTCCTTGCTCTCCGTTCTCGGTAATTGGGCTCTATTTTGAGCGCTGGGGTTCTAGGTTTCCTTCTTTTCTAGACTTGTTCTGGATTCAACCCTCACTTCATGTGAAAACCATCCTACTGAGCTACCAACTGAAAAGGCCAGGCCCATATGCTTTGAATATATTATAGAATCACAATTGGATGGTTATTTTTAGCAGCATGTAGGCATAGAGGGCAGAAAGTCATTATTAATGCCAATCAATTCAATAGGAATTTCACTGGACACATAGTAACCACAGATAACTACGTAAGGTTAGTTAATTTATTACAAAGCCAAAAATAACTGAACATAAAGACGTCTCAAGATTTGGGTGTAAGTATACATTGGGATCAGCATAAAACCAATTTGCAAATAAAGTTCAGGCGGTGCAAGTTGCATAGACCAATTAACTCAAGAAATAAGATGCAGAGGATCAAAAAGCATGAGTCCAAATTTTCCTGCATCGAGGGTTGATGGAGATACAGCATCTATCTATCCCTACTCTAACACTAACATGACATCCCTACTTGAGCATTCTCAGGAAAAGAAATAAAAGGTGTCAGCATGTGGAGTCTTCCTAAGAAGTCTCTCCACCATCGATGGGTCGGATTGCCTACAGCTAGCGAGACAGAGCTTATTCTAAGAGGCTCTCTCTCCGAAGGTAAAGAAGAAGTGGGCACTTTCCCTACGCCAACATTGCAGTATTACAGGTATTTTTCCCAAGTGTCCTTGCAGTTCACGACACCCGCTCTGACCATGATTTCATATGTAACTTTCCACAGGATTGCGATGTTCCTGAACTGCAACATGTCAACCTCGGTTCCCAGGCTTTCTCTGGTGTTAAAACACAACAACTTTCCTTATCGGCTTAGGCTTTCGATGTATCTCCTTCTCTCCTTGCCTGACTAATAAAATAATGACATTATTCTAGCTAACAAGGGCGCTTCTTCCACCTGCAACACAAAACATGAGAAAGAACGAAATCCACAGCACACATAAAATTCAGACTGTTACTCTAAAGCGAGAGCTTCCAGGGAAATTGCATTTCAGGCCAACAAGATTTAGCTAACATAAGAAAAAACCAGATGTTTAACAGAATTGCATAAGAAATTTAAGACCAGTTCAGTTAATATTCCTACCTACATGTAAAAATGACACATTAATAAACACATTTAATAAATGAAGGATTGACAGTTTCACGACACGAGTTCGTGACGTTAACGTTTTCTGCTAGTTACATTTACTTTCTATGTTAATTCTTCAAGTTACTACGCATTGACCTAAATGGACCACGTTTCACGTTATTACATTTCAAAGTTCTAACACTCCATGTTAACAAGACAAAGGATTATATGCAGGTGCGCTCTACATGTGTGATTATAATGCACTCCTACAAATAAAATGCAGTTTCTGCTACATGTAGCTTGCACTGTGGTTATGGTGCAGTAGCAAGGGTACCCAGGTGACTCGGTCCTTAGCCCTAAAGGTTGTTGCAGAGTGCATCACCATGCCCCCCCCCTCGCTCCCCTTTCCATCCAGTCACCAGTCACTTCTTGTGATACATGCAGATTGAGTGTTCTGTGAATGAGCCCATAGAAGACCTTTAAGGTGTTTCCTAGGCGGCACACAGTCAAAGAGAAGGTTGACATGCTGCCCATCGCAAAGCAAGCCTTTGCATTTTCATCATGTTATATTTGTGGTTCTACGGAGGGTGTGTATACAAATAAAAGTATATTACAAATCATGGAATCCTCAGAAAAGGCAAACATATTCGACATGCCCGTAAGCAGCAACAGCCTACTTTGGTGGCTTATCGAGAGAGCCTCACGTCCTAAGGCAAGAAAGAAAAAATGTACACTCACCCGGTGGTATGTCCGTTAAAACAAACACAGCTGTAATTGGGATGGAGTGGGTGTTGTAATCGCCTACTTGGTACGTTCCTTTCCCCCCCCTCCTTCCTCCTCCCTTGGTTCTTCCCTCTCCCTGTCACCAACATTCCATTGCACCCTTCCTCTGATTAGGCTGGATCCTGTGGTGGTGTTTGACCATAAAAGAAGAGTTATCACTTACCTGCCTTCTGGTCATCTTTATAACAGTGGGCTTCTCAGACCCTTGGTTACCGATGCCACTGCAGCTGTTGCGGCATTGATAGCTGTGCCCATGCAGAGTTTACTACAAGTTTTTTTCAGGCAGTAGTGCAGTTCGTGGTAGTTTCCGGTTAAAAAGCAATGTTCAGACAAGAATACATTGGTTCAAAATGGCTCCTGGAACATCGAGGAAGGCTTCCAACTGACCATCCATGATTTATACGAAATCTGTCCCCCTTTTTCGCCAGTGTATGTTGATATGAGTCACAGTTCTATTTGAGTGGGAAAAGTTTGCTTCCGTATATTTCTTTGATCCATTGTTTCTGAAGAAGACAACATACGGGGATAAGGGAGGGCAGTTGATGAAGAAAGAGAAGATGAGGAAAAGGAAGTTGGGGGCACAGGAAAAGAAAGGGCCAAGATAGCAGCAGTAAGGGGACAGTGGCAAGGATTTGGACATTTCCCAATAACATTTTAATTCCGGGTCTACATAATTCACTTACTTGTCACAAATAACTCTGTTAGTTCTCTGACATTATTATTATTTAACACGTTCAACAAACATAATGTAGAATCGTTCACAATGTCTGCTTATCAAATATTACAATTTGTGCAAAAGGATTCAAAGCATCTCTTTAATTTGCAACATTCTTCGCGTTAAAAGGTAAAAAAAATAGCCAGGTAATAATATATGGTGAGAATGTTCAAGCACTACAATCCAATCTTCTATTTCGCTTCTTCTTTATCTGCTTTCAGCGACACTAGGATCTTGTGTTTGTCTTACTGTGTTTCTTCTCCTTAAATGTAACCATTCTGCATTTTGAGTTGAATTATTTGTTGTTCCTTGCTTCCTAATATGAGGGAATTTTATTTATTTTTCCAGTTATGTGTATATGGGTCTGGGGCTTGGGTCTTTATACCTATCAGCACCTGGATGACCGCAATGGCTATGTCTCTGCTCCCAGGGGACGTCCGGTGCAGGTCACACTCCCTTCCATTCGGTATCCTTCCTGTGTCTGGCGTAGCACGACTCACATCTGCTGGGTCTCTTACACTGGTCTGCATGCATGTGTTTGTTACAACATCAGCTTCATGGACACTTACTTCCATATAAATTGGTAAAGAATGGACTAGATGGTAAATGAGACTAATCAGTATATTCCAACCTCCCTTTTGATTTAGAATATCTATCAGTTTATGGTGGTAGAAGTGGTGGTGGAGGGTGGTTTGAGGAGAGTGCAGCGTGAAATGATAGCCCAAGAACTTATTTGTAAACTTCATCATTAGTCTTGATCCCAGTCATTACACATGTGATACCACAGCCATAAAACAGGAACAAACAAGAAACCCTGAAAATTAAAGCCAGTCCACCCAATTGGGTGCCATAAGTAGTCTTACATTCTGAGCATTCTCATGACATAGCAAGCCAAGATGAAGACTTTTAATGTCAAGCGAGGGAGAGTGGGTTGTCATGACTGATACAAGTATGAGTAGAACAAGGAGTGATGATGCCTCTACGTCTCTTGCCCTTGTCCCAGTCATCATATATAAGGCATACCAAAGCCCCCCATGGACTTTGCCACTATTAAGATAAAAATAATCTAGACTGATTTTCAATACACACCCAGTGATTTATTGAATCCCACCACAAATTATGACAGAACAGAATTTAACATAATTCTCCAGTTAATAGCCAGGATTTCTGTGACTCCCTAGCCTGCTTTTCTCAGAAGAAGGTCGAAAATATCTTTTAACAAATTTACTATTAGCAAGGTGATTGCACAATCAGAGATCCAAACCCCTAAATCAAACATAGGTCACATCAAGCTTACATTTTTTTAAGGCCCCCACTGGAGAGCAACTGATGAAGCTTATCCCCCTTGTGAAATCTGGTGCCCCTCAAGACCCGTGCCCAACTAAAATAATGCATATGGCTCCAGCACAGGTAGCACTGCACCTTTCGCATATCTTGCTATGATGTTTATGGAAGGAGTGTTCCCCTTGCACTGGAAATCTGCTTCAGTTCTGCCCCTTCTAAAAAAGGCTAACCTCAATGCCTCAGATTTAAATAACTATCTCCCCATCTCTAGGCTCCCTTTCTCCACCATGCTGGTGGAAAAGGGATAAATGAACAGCTAGCCTCTTTTATCGACAGCAACCACCTGTTGGACGATACCCAGTTCGGCTTTAGGAAAAATCCTAGCACTGGATCCGCACTGGTACAGCCGTGTTTTGTGGTTGCAAATAGGAAATAGGCCCATTTGCGACTGCAAAATAGGTCTGCCCCATGTACAAACCCTTTATTACAAGTCGGTAACCTATTACCGACTCGCAAAATAGGGTTTGAGACTCGCTATTAGGAAGGGGCGTGCCCCCTTCCTAATAACGACTCACACTTCAATGTAAGATTATTTTGCGGCTGCAAATGCAGCCGCAAAACAGTTGCAGTATACCATCTACTTCAACCAGGTGGTAAGCCACTCACAAACAATTTGTGAATGGATGCGAAAATATTTGTTAAGGGCAGGCAGTGGTCCCACAGACCACTGCCTACTCTGAAAAAAAGAAAAAAACATTTCATTTTTCTTTTTTGAATGCAGCCTGTTTTCCTTTAAGGAAAACAGGCTGAATTAAAAAAAAAAAAAGACTTTATTTAAAAAGCAGTCACAGGCATGGTGGTATGCAGACCCTAGCAGGTCACCATCCCTTGGAGTGCTAGCCATTCCCAGTGGGGTTGCAAATTGCACCTGCCACATGAATATTAAAGAGGCAGGCTATTTGCGACCCCATTAGGAATCGCAAACAGTGTCTGAGTCGAGTTGCAAAATGGTGCAATTTGCCACTAACAAATTGTAAGGGTTGGACATCTGACCAATGATCTCTTACATCCCTTCCTTGTGAACAGGCAGCAGAAGGTGGCTCTAGGTAAGTTCACTTCTAAATCTTATTCCTTGCCCTTTGGAGTGCCACGGGGATTGTCGCTGAGCCCGACGCTGTTGAACTTATATGCCACACCATTAGCTAAGCTTATAAAATCATTTGGCCTCTCGCTAGCATCCAACGCAGATGAGACACAAATTGTTGTGTCACTGTCAAAGGATGACACCAACTCGGGCGACACCTTTAGGACATGAATGAGTGAGGTAAGCAACTGGATGGATGGTAGTTGCCTGAAATTAAATTCAGAAAAAACAGAAGGCATCCTTTTTCGCAATAATCCATCCTTTTGGACACCAGAATAGTGGCCACCGGAACTAGGCTCCCTCCCTACACCAGTAACTAAAGTCCAAAACTTAGGAATCCTGCTTTATAAGGAGCTGTAGTTCTAAGAACAAGTTAACAAGGTTATGTCCACTTACTTTTAACCTCTGGGATTAGTTTAAAAAACTTGAGAGATATTTGCACTTTGAGCTCCTAAGACAGTAGTTATTTTTTTTGTACTCACAAAACTCGACTACTGCAACAGTCTCTATCTCACTCTATCGGTAGGCTCTCTGAAGGATCTTCAGACCCTGCAGAACTCTGCTGCACGTTTCCTTCTTAAAATCCCTAAATTTGAATCCGCAAGGGGTGGGGGATTAGGAAACTTCACTGGCTGCCGGCCAAGCACTGTATTAGGTTCAAAGCCCTTTGTGTGGCATATAATTCTCTGCAAGGCCAAGACCTATCACTTTTAAGGACAAACTGAGGTGGTCCATTGCAAGTACGACCCTTCGGTCAGGCTCAGCTAACAACCTAGCAGTTCTCTTCTTTAGAAGGATCACCTGGGTTGGAAAAAGATTTTCTAGGTCCACCGCCCTATTTTGGAATAGCTTACCTTTGGAACTCAAAACAGCTCCCTCTCTATCAGTTTTCAGAAAAATTCTGAAAACATGGCTTTTTGTCCAGCAATAGGAGACCCGCTCTTCAAATGGAATTCATTACCCATTAAGAGGAGACCAGAATTGTCACCTTCCTGTCTTTTGCTGTGCCAAGATGCCCTCGGGCAGGAGCATGCGCTTACTAAATATTTTTCATTCATTCACCACATCAGCCCCATTGTCCTTGTCCATACTTGGAAGTCCATTAAATCTATATTGATGGGAAAAAATGTGAGGTGATGCCAATGCCAATGTAGCAGCTCTACAAATTATGGAAGGGAGAAATCGTTTAAGTTATATCCAGGAAGCTGCTAGTCTTTTTCACGTTTCATCCTCGATACCTTCAGAACATGAATCCCTGCAACCGAATATGCTTTAAGAGTGGAAGCCCTTCTATAGTTATGGATGGCTTCTATTATATGCAAAGGAACCCCCCCCCCCCCTCTCCAGCAAACCCTCCTTTTAATTCCCATACTGAGTAGCCAAGCCTGTCAGGAATTGGAATTTCCAGTGATTGAAGAGGGGAAATGAAATTAAGAATTCTCCATGGTTCTCAAGTTGCAAGACTTCAGAAGGAGAAACCAATTTCTCCTGGGCCAGGATTGAATCACCACAATTGTCTCCCTCTGCTTTCATTGTAATCTGGTTAATGCCCCGGAAATGATAGGAAACGGGAAGAGGCATATACAAGAGCTGGAGGCAAAACTACAGGCAGGGAATCCCCTCCCTAGGCATTCCCTACCTGACTCATAGAGAAGAAGACTGGACCTGTGTATGGGACCTGGTGTCAAAAAGATCTATTTCCAGAGTTCCAAACCTTCTGCAAATCTCCTGAAACATTCTGTGACCAGAACCAGAGCTCTGAAGAATTGAAGGCTCCTGCCTAAGTAATCTGTCAAGAAATTCACTACACCCCTGATATGGATAACGCTTTATGACAATGGGAGACTCTCTGCCCAAGATTCCAAAAGATGGCCCACTAGCCTCTTGAAACTGGACTGCATGTCTGATGAATACAAGCCCCAGCTAGGCCCGCAAGAGACAAGGGTTCGCTCTTCTGTAACGAAATCTATAAGGAAGTTGGCACGGAAACTGCAAAGTACAAAAACAACGTTTATTAACCCTTAAGGGTGGTCCTACAATCCACACAACACTCTTCAGTATTGCAAGGAGTAGCACAAAGAACTTGCATACACAGTCCCCTTTTATACACAGCGAAGGGGCTCATGAGTGGGTGGATACCATAGAGTTGAGGAACATTACCATTTAGGGTCATTCTCGATACCGAATCAATACATGGGCGGAGCTAACGCACTCCTTGGGCCCGCGAAAACACATGGTCAAGCAAAGCTAATTATAACAGATGTGGTCAAGTCTGGGCATGCGCCAGACGGACAAGGGAGAGCTATTTATAACCTGTTGCTAGGCAGATTACAAGAGCAACTAACACAGAGGTCGGACTCTCCTCGTGGTGAACACATGGCAGCATGTCAATACAAAATGGAGTCCGGACTTCGGCCAACATAATGGGGAAAACACAATAAAAGGGAAACACTAATGTTTTCAGTAAATGCTTAATCACATTCTGTCCTTAATTTACAACAGACGACCCTTTCAGCATTTACTGAAGACATCTGGCTTCCAAGAATAATCATCGTATATATCAATTATCATCATTCCTTTAACCTCTTTAGCTAAACCCTTCTGGCGGGCAACATCGGCAATAGCTCTCTTATCTGGAATGCAGAATGAAATGCATACAGAACAGCACAATGGTCCACATTGAATACACATACAGAGAAAGAACAGAATTGCTATAATAATGCAGAGACCAGTTAAGACCTTCCATCCCCAGGCAGTAACCAATGCCCAAAACCATCCAGAAAAGGACCAAGTGCCGTTTTCCGTGTGGATTTCAGCTGCTATTTTATGCAGCTTATTAATGGCGTTATAAACGGATGGCGTATGATCAGGAATGAACACACAGCAGCTACTTCCAATAATTTTACAGGCTCCTCCTCGATCAGCTAGCATTACATCCAATACCATACGGTTCTGCAATGCAACAATTCTGGTAATCTGCAACTCTTCCGTAAGATTCCCAAGAGCAGCAGCAGTCTGATTTGTCACAGCTTCTACCACTCTTGTTAATCTTCGGATCTTCCTACTATTCAAAGCGGCTCCGACAAAGAAAAACAGTCCTAAATTAAAATCAATATACTGTTGCAAACTGGTATCAGTTTGATCCACATCATCAATCGATAAAGTACGTTTATACCTATTTACAGTCACATTATTCAACAATTTCAAGTCTTTATGATACGATGCAGGTGCTAGGAATACAGGAGGTAATAGGAATGATACATAGCATACCCCAGACCACCCAGCCGGCAAACGGTAATAACCTTTATTTCCACATACAAAGTAGGTATTATGGGATGTTAGGAAGGTACTATTGTTCAACCCATCAATGTTTAAAACAGTTATACAATCACTGACACCAACAGGGATAAAACCCACACTCTGGTCACACAAGTCCGCTTGAGCTTGTGCTACTTGAATTACAAATTTATCTCTTCCCGCAGTGTCTCTGGTGTTCGTGAAGATATAGGGAATGGATTCATTGTCCGGTCGATATTCTTCCCATTCCCAAATTGTCCCATTCGCTTGTGGATATCCATTCTTGTCCTGATGGCATTCTTTATTAAGTCTAAAAAGCAGTCGTCCCACTGTCGGTTTTCGAGTGGCAAACAACAGAGTGTACCATGCTCTACAAGAGCCATTGTGAGAGAAAGGAAGTGGTATGAATGGCGTACCTCCTTTCTTCTGATGGGCTGGCATCATCCCACATATCCAACAGTTCGTAGCGTTTGTAGCAACGTGGGTGTGATGCAGCATCTGAATGAAAGTGTTATTCAAATAGGATTGCCGATGCTTCAATTCTTGGTATGGCAATGTGTAAAAATAGTGCTCCGCAGGCACTGGAGTCGTCAACACAAGCGTCCTTCGAGCAGGAGTTGCCTCCTCCACAAACCATGTGGTTATACCAACGATGGCTACTGTTAGCATGAACCCCAACGCACAAAGAATTTTCTTCTTCTCCATGTCAAAGGAAATAATACCCTGATATCTTCCTGAAACTAAAAGTCTGTCAGAACTCTTCCCCTTGGGCAGCGGTTGATTTCTTCACCAGCGGGCCAAGACGGGTGTCGCTACACTAATGCAGGGCTGATCCCCCCCCCTTGCCTCATCGGCTCTCCGTTTCACTAACCCAAGGGCCGTTCTGACAGTATGTCCCGGTACTGTAAACCTCACTTCCTTGGTCGCAGATGATATCGCCTTCCTCCCGAAGTCGTATGGTCCGGAAAAAGCTCCTCAGTGTCGTTTGGCTCTGCAGCACGGCCTGTCTCTGCTGCTAGGATGTCTCGTTGATCGGTCAGCACGGCAGACTCCACCAATCCGGGCGGTACCTTTCGACAGTGCAAGGAATGGATCCAATTCTTCCTGTTCGAGACTCGCACTGCCGTCCTCGTTGCAAGAAGGACTTGCTCAGGTCCGACCCATCTCGGCTCCAAACTGTTCGTCCTGTCGAAGACCTTCAGCATGACATGATCCCCAGGGCGGAGACCATGTCCTTCACCGGTAGACCGATCAGGGAGCGCCTCTCGGACCTGTTGATGAATAGAAACCAAGTTATCCGTTAACTGTGCCAGATAATCACTCATCATCACACAAGGTACATCATACACAGCCTTAGGCCTTGGTGGACCCCAAATATTCATTGGGCGTCCAAATACAATCTCATAAGGTGTAAGGCCGGTTCGAGAGTGTGGCACCGACCTAATTGACAATAACGCCAGTGGCAAGGCGTCCGGCCAAGTCAAAGATGTTGAAGCTTGAATTTTGGCGATCTTAAGCTTCAGTGTGCCATTATACTTCTCGACTAGTCCTGCAGACTGAGGATGGAACACGGCGTGGAACTTCTGGGTGATGCCTAGGCCCTTCAAAACATACTTTATAACATCTGCTACAAAGTGAGGGCCATTATCACTCCACAGAAGTCTACAGACGCCGTATCGGGGGAAAAACTCTTTCAGCAATAGCTTCGCTGTAGTCATTGCAGTATTGTCTTTCGCAGGGTACGCCTCAACCCACTTACTGAAGGCGCAAACCACTACTAGAACATACTTCAAATTGTTACAGCGCTCAAGCTGGATGTAATCCATCTGCAGAACCTCAAAGGGTGCAGTGGGTGTCGCAAATCCTCCTGCTGGAGTTCGCGTGCCTTTCCCTGGGTTGTACTTTAGACAAATCATACAGGTCTGCACCACCCTCTTTGCTGTGCTAGCAATCTCTGGATGCTCCCAGACTTGGGTAAGCAATTTCACAATTGCGGAAGCTCCAACATGTGCTAGCCCATGTGCCATCTGGACCATAGGTTGTACAAAAGCCGTGGGTAACTTCCATCTATCCATCTGCTTATTTCTCCAGCAACCCTCGTCATCCAGTTCTCCTTCGCTAGCCCATTGTTCCCGCTCTTTGTCAGAAGCGGTCTTTTGTATTTCTCGCACTTCCTCCTTCGCATCATGCCATCTCTCCACCTGTGACTTCACTACGTACATGGCAGTAGTACCGGGCTGCATCGCAGTCTCCCGTGCTACTCGATCCGCTAACGCATTTCCTTCTCCAACCTTATCAACCACTTTCCTATGGGCACTACACTTAACAATGGCAATTTTCTTTGGGTATGTCAATGCAGTTAAAAGATTGTGGACTAACTCCCCATGCATTATCTGTACCCCATGTGACGTTAGAAACCCTCTCTCCTTCCAGAGTAGGCCGAAATCGTGCGCTACTCCGAAGGCATAGCGGCTGTCTGTGTAAACATTCACACACAATCCTGTACTGAGCTCACACGCTCGTGTCAACGCTATCAGTTCCGCCGCTTGAGCTGATTTCTGTGGTATGCGTGCTGTCTCCACTATTGTTTGTAGTGTGGTAATTGCATACGCTGCTGAAGTCGTACCATCTGGTAGCTTCAGGCATGATCCATCTACCCACAACTCTCCATCTACATCTGAAAAGGGCGTATCCTGGAGATCAATACGACCCTTTGTTTGTTCCTCAGTCACAAGAATACAATCATGCGCTTTCTGTGCCTCAGGCTGGGTCTCGGGGTATGGCAACAATGTGGCCGGGTTTAATGTCACGCACCTTTTTAACGTAATGTGAGGAGCTAAAAGCGTCAACTCATATCCCGTTAAACGGGCACTGGTCAAATGCTGCGTCTTTGTTTGATTAAGCAGGGCATCAACAGCGTGGGGAACTAACACCAACAGTTTATGGGACAATACAATTCCTTCACTCTGCCGTATTGACACAGCTGTCGCCGCTACCGAGCGAAAACACCCTGGTAATGCTCGGGCGACAGGATCAAGCACAGCCGAAAAGTATGCACAAGGGCGCTGCTTATCGCCGTGCATCTGCACTAAGACTGATAATGCACATCCATCTTTCTCATGCACATACAACGAAAAGGGTTTTGCATAATCAGGGGTCCCTAACACTGGTGCTGAACAAAGGGCCTGTCTTAATTGCTGAAAAGCAGCGTCACATTCATCTGACCAGGGGATCGGGATGGGCGTGTCTTTTGTCAAGAGCGCTAGTAATGGCTTAGCTATGTGTGAAAACCCCAATATCCACTGTCTACAAAAAGAAACAAGACCCAAAAATGCACGCACATCCTTCTGCGTGGATGGCCTTGGTGTGTCCAAAATTACTTGGATACGATCTGGTGTGAGTGCACGCCCCTCCTTAGACAAAAGGTGACCCAAATAAGTCACCTTTGGTCTACAGAATTGCAATTTCTTCCTAGAGACCTTATGATTGTGGGATGCTAAAAAAGAAAGTAAGGCTATCGTGCTTTTCTCGCACAACTCCAGGGTGTCAGCCGCCAACAAGATGTCATCGACATATTGAATGAGGGCGACCCCCTCGAGTAAGGCAAAGGAATCCAACTGTCGCTTCAAAGCCTGACTATAAATACTAGGGCTTTCTGTATAGCCCTGGGGAATTCTACAAAAACGATAAGATCTATTGTTTAATGTGAACCCAAAAAGAAATCGGCTATCAGGGTGAATGGGAATAGAAAAGAAGGCATTTTTCAAATCAATCACTGAGAACACGGTCGCCGTAGGCGGGACCAAGGTGAGCAACGTCGTGATATCGGAAACCACCGGGTACTGAGGTATCACGATCTTGTTCACCTCCCTCAAATCAATTATGAACTGATAAACCTTTGCATCCGTGTCCTTTTTCAGAATAGGGAGAATCGGACTGTTACAGATATTATAGGGAACTTCTTCCACTACCCCCACTGCGATCAAGTCTTGCACAATCTGTATGAGAGCCTCCTCGCCCTCCTGGGAAATACGATACTGTGGGAGGCGCGGTAGTACCGCCCCCTCCTGGACACTAATGTGGACCGGAGGAATCACCATTTGTCCGACATCTGTGTCCGATGTTGCCCATAAAGTTTGGGGAAGGGTAGCCAACAACGCATCCTCTGAGATCGTACACATCCGCCCAGATCGGGGGTAGTTGTCATTTAATATCACCCTCACACCCTCAGGGGAACAGCGAATTGTAGCCCTAAAATGCTTTAACATATCAAGGCCCATAATGTTATCCAGTGTGTACGGAGCAAGCAGAAACGGGCAAGGCGCAGAAAAACAATCAATTTTAAATGCAAGGGGCTGTGAAAGAGGGCTTCGGGAAAGTGTACCGTCAAACCCTACCGATGTAACTATTGAGCCGGATGGGGGAGCCCCCGGAACCAAGTACCTAGACAATGCACTACGTGTCGCTCCTGTATCCACTAGGAACTGATCAGTAGAACCTAAAACCTCAGCCGATACATAAGGACCCGTCTGATCGACCGGCACCTCAACTGATTCGGACCCCCATCCTACGCATTCCTATGCATGCTGAGAATCGTGATATCCCAATCGATCGCTGTCCGATACATGATACTGGTGCTGGCGATCGAAAACATTTGAGCTATCTCGGTGCTGTCCGGCAGTATCGAAACGGACATTATCGTTGGAATTCCCTCTAAAGTTCGAGAAGCCCCCTCTACCTCTCGGCCCACCCGGAGTGTGCCCCTGACGCGAAGCACGCAACGCTGGGCAATCCCTGGCCCAATGGCCCAATTGTTTGCAATACGCACACTGGTTCCTATTCAAATCAGATCGGCCCGAAGGGGGACCATAAGATCCGCCCCTTCCTCTATTATTATTACCCCGGCGGGGCGGGCCATATACTTGTGCTAACATCACTTTGGTTTTAAGATCTTTCGATTTCTTCTCCTCCTGGCCCTTCGCCTCGTGCTCCTGACGCTCATAATACTGGGCAATGGTCAGAAGGGCCGTCGGTGTCGCGGAGGACCAAGAACTCTCACTCGCTTTTAACCGGGCCGCAACTGCCGGCAGCAGATTAGCCACATATTTGTCCGCGAAAAGGTGGCGGCCCGTGTCGTCAGTAAGCGACTGGCCACTAAAATCATGGAACGTTTCCTCAAAACGCGTAAAGAAGTCCGCGACTGACTCGTCAACTTTCTGTTTACATGCTGCTAACATATTCCAGTCAATCTTTTTAGGGGGGATAATCGTCTTCAATTTAGCCACAATAGCCGCAGGGAGATCTAAAATATTCTGGGGTGGTTTCTGTGCGGGCTTCCGTTCCCTATCCTCATCCTCAAGGTCAGACCACCGGGCCTTGAAGGCAACCGCATCATCTACCTTCCGGACAGAGCGCCACGTATCCGGCGGTAGGATAAGGCCAAAGAACAGGTCTATATCCGCCAGGGTCATAATGCAAGAATTCAAGGCCCCCTCGACTTCTTCATAGAAGGCCGCTGGATTCTTGCGGGGGTCAGGCAGCGCATTCTTTAATGCCATAACATCGGCCCTATGCCATGGAGTATAAACCCAGTTATATACAAAATATCCCCTTGCATCGGCGGAGTTAACATCCGAGCTAGTCCCCGCTCCTTTAGGAGGAACATACAAAGGCGCCGCCTCTCGCATTGGTTTAGCATGCACTATGTCATCCTTATCTGACTGGGAGGCGGATGGGTGGCCCCCTGCTGCAGACGAATCCGACTGCTTCTCCTCCTCCGTTTGTTGACGTGCTTTCTCTCTAAGGGCCAGTACCTCGTCCCGCAAAGCGAACAGCCGCCGAGCCGCCTCAGAAGCCTTAGGGGGAGAAAAAACACCATTACGTAATGCTCCGGCATCCGAAGACACGTCGTCAGGCTCAAGGACACTAGAATATTTTCGGAAAGCTGCGATTACTTCTTCTGAAAAATGAGACAGAAAATACACCCTCTCTCTATCTTGCCACGACCCCCAAGCATGGAACAACTCATCCATAGACATCTTGCCCTTAAGTGCACGAAGGGAAAGTTTCCGGAGCTCAGCCATATGCTCGGCCGATAACATGGACCGTGTGTCGACCTTACCCGGAGCCGGGCCAGAATCTTGCGGCCGTGGAGCAGATGCGCCAACATAAGGGGGCGGAGAGCGATCTAGTAAATAAAAATCGTCATCAGGATTATTAAGGACAGGATAAAGCGGCTGACGAACAACATATTGACCCGAAACTTGTAGCCTACGCTCTTTCTCTTGTCTGTCCGTTTGCTCTTTGTCCTCCCGACGCTTCGCTTCCTGCGCTCGCACATGATCATTCTTTCGCTGCTCCTTCTCAAACAGCGCTTTCTCACGTTTCTCTCGCTCACGCACTTCCTTCACCCATAATCGCACACACTCAAACATATCCTGACGAGCACGTCGCTTACACATACACTGTTCCACATACTCAATCTTACGTATATCAAACGATCCATACAAAGGCCATCGCAACTCAGGATCCTTCCTAGTATATTTCCTCCATAACGTGCTGTACATTATGGAAGAAAGACCATGCTTCACGTACATATCCCTATTAGGAGTCCCCTCTGGGGGAGCTGGAGCAGATTCCTCGAGGTTCAACCGGTTCCCAAGACAGCAACACCACTTACGGAGTGCGCTGAAAGCAGGCATGCTAGGAATAATGCAAAATATGCAGTATTATCAAAAAAAAATGGCACTTAATCGTTGCGCCGTTCAAAGTTTACACAGCTCCGGAGAAATTTCTCCACATTACCTGCCTATATGTGTTGCAACGCATATATTTTCACAAAGACAAATTCAAAATATGACTAGTCACCATCAATCAAACTCAAATAGCCAGACCAGGCTTCAAAACTCGGAGCAAGTACCGTACAACGGTTCTTACCAATCAAGAGTCCAGGTTCCAACTGCCAAGCTCCACAATCGCCCAAACGGCTCTCACGGCAGGACCGACAGAAGAGGTCTCAGTCGATGACCGGCGCCACCCAGATGGTCAGCTCGGAAGGGAAGGAAGAAAAACCTCGGGATGCCAAGGCTAAGACGCCGCTGGCAGTGATCACGTCCCCGGCCAAACTCCTCACCTTCGTCGCGACCAGTCCTTCGAGCATCCGAGTCGCCGATGAGCCCCACGTGACGGGCGCCAATTGATGAATACAAGCCCCAGCTAGGCCCGCAAGAGACAAGGGTTCGCTCTTCTGTAACGAAATCTATAAGGAAGTTGGCACGGAAACTGCAAAGTACAAAAACAACGTTTATTAACCCTTAAGGGTGGTCCTACAATCCACACAACACTCTTCAGTATTGCAAGGAGTAGCACAAAGAACTTGCATACACAGTCCCCTTTTATACACAGCGAAGGGGCTCATGAGTGGGTGGATACCATAGAGTTGAGGAACATTACCATTTAGGGTCATTCTCGATACCGAATCAATACATGGGCGGAGCTAACGCACTCCTTGGGCCCGCGAAAACACATGGTCAAGCAAAGCTAATTATAACAGATGTGGTCAAGTCTGGGCATGCGCCAGACGGACAAGGGAGAGCTATTTATAACCTGTTGCTAGGCAGATTACAAGAGCAACTAACACAGAGGTCGGACTCTCCTCGTGGTGAACACATGGCAGCATGTCAATACAAAATGGAGTCCGGACTTCGGCCAACATAATGGGGAAAACACAATAAAAGGGAAACACTAATGTTTTCAGTAAATGCTTAATCACATTCTGTCCTTAATTTACAACATGTCCCCCTGGTGAGTGATGTAAGATACTCTCTGATTTTTACAAAACATGATGATTCAGTATGAACCCCTTAAACATTTTGAGGGGCCTTGAAAACCACCAACAACTCCTTCCTTGGAGGAATGATTACTTTCTGAGACAGACTTACAGCCTCTCTAAACTAGTCTTGCTTCCAAAAATTTGGACACAAAGGGCACCACCTGCTGAGCTTCTGGTTCCTCCAATACCTCAAAGAATCCTAAATCGACTGGGATACTGGATTCAAGATTTGCTAATCCTTGGTACAACTTTCCAGTACTTCTTAATGTGGTTCATAAGAGGCAGTGTATGAAGAAGATCACATCAAACTGTTAAAAGACAAGAGGCTATGCATCTCTGTATCTTCACCCAAAACTTTTATGGATCCTGAAACATCCCAATTAACACCACTAGCAATTATTGGATCATGACTGCCTGTGACTCTGGTTCAAGCTTGTCCTGAATCTTGCTTCGATAAAGGTTCTGTCTTGAGAAGGACTCATCTGGCATTTTGGAATGCTTCCAGACAATTGCAGACTGCTTTCAGCTTTTCTGCTGTCTTGGACTTTGTAGGAGCATGCAGGAGGCAGTCATTTTACTCCTTTTAAATGTAAATGTGCCACCAGACGAGCTGCCACTTTTGTGAACACCAGTCCAAGGTAGCACCTGAAACTGGTAGTGGTTCCCTTGGACACAAAATCTCAGGTATTGATGATTAGGTTTTTCCATCAGAACATGTAAGTAAGTATCTCTCAGGTCCACTGTGACCATTCAATTTCCCTCTGGAAACCAGTGAAACAGTGAAATAACTCTCTCTAATGTCTCTATTTTGAAGTGAATGACCTTGACAAACTGATTCACCTGCTTCAAGTCAGTTACCATTCTGTAATCCCGACACTTTGGGGAACAGAAAAATACTTATGTAGGTACCCTTCCCCAGTTTTTGAGTGGGAACAGGTACAATTGCATTTTTTTGTCTGAAGATCTTGGATTGCTTGAGCAAATGCCCTCCTCTTTGGCAGACATTTTGAACATGGGGTCCACATTTTATCTTCGAACTCCTGTCCAAACAAATGCTTCCTTCAAGGGGCATTAGGAACAAAGAAGACTTGTAAGCAGAGTCAGTGTGACAGTCCCTTAAACGCAAATTGCATCTGGCAGCTACCAACAGCCCTTCTCCCAGAAAATTCAGAGGCTCATTTGATGTCAAAAGAGATATCAGACAGATACTCTACATGCCTCTTCATCCCTTCTAGAAGAGTAGAACATTTCACACCTTCTGAAGTCTTACATACTTTTTTGAAATCCGAAATGAGAGATTGAGACATGTAGATTACATAAATGCCCCTCTCTTAAAGCAAATGTGATCCTAAATAAATGTTTGTGAGCTAAGAAGCTATCTTTTTATCTGTAGACCCCATTAAGATAGAGTCCTTCATCGTGGAAGTTCTCCCAAACAGGCATTGACCTGCAAGAATAGTGTCTTGTAGGAGAGAGTTCACCTCATTCAAAGGGTACAGCCGTCCATGAATTTAGGAAGTTTAATCTTTTCAGGGTCTTTTCACTCTCTTAGTATCATGTCCATGTCATTGTAAATTAATAGAAAGACCTAACTGAGTGAGCACTCAAACAGCTGCACAAATGTCTCTGCGGAAGTACCAGGTTCCCCAGGAGCCGGAAACCTCATATTGTTCCTAACGTGAGCCAAGAAAGAAGACAGCAAATCCTTTGCAATATATATATGCCTTTGCTCATTAAAAATATTCTCTTATTCCCTACTCTCAACTTCTGATATATATAACAAAGCCACTTTACCCTGGTCAATAAGCAGGGCTTTGCTTTTTTTTCTCTGTCAGCCTAAGTCTAAAAAATTAATCTCTAAGTCCTGTCATCCTCCGACCCTTTAGATGCTGAACTACCCCTTTTTTTATGTGGATAAGGAGATCTGGACCTTACGGAGGGAGAAGCATGCCTCCTCTTCCTGCCATGCTTCTCCATGCTGCTTGAATAAATATTAATCTGCCAATGATGCTTTTCCCCTCGATCATTCATGCTGTTCACACTGCCTGCCTCCTGTGTGTGGCGGGATCGCCAGGTGCCACATGCTCGTGACCACCTTTTGATGCTTCTCATGATTCTGTGGAACCCGAAGCACTATCAGAGCCCTTTCCACCAGGCATTGCATACCATTTAACCCTGCAGAATATTTGGGATGTCAAAGGACTGAATGATATAGTAGTGACCCTCTTGGCATTCAGTTACTGCGATAGCAGCGCAACACTAGCATTTTTTTCTTTGAAACAGCGGGCTCCCAGCATTTTACTAAGTAGCTTTGGCCTCATTAGATTTGGAAGACGGGTCACTTCCATTTTCCTGCACAGCTCTTGGGAAGCCAGGGGAATAGGCGAGGGGCAGGTTTCTGCCCCCCCAATCATTGTGTATATGACCCCAACACTCTGGATTGATATGCCCTTCTGGGTCTGATAATAGTGCTTAATTTGAGCCAGTGGTTTCCGGTGCTCAGCACTGTCACTTAATCATTAAGGCCAGCGCTTTTCATGAGCACCAGTTAAGGACACATTCATTTGTGGGAGATTATGTGATTTGCCCAGAATCACAGGATTTTGAGCCGACACATAAACTTGAACCTGGTTCCCTCGCTCCACTTTCATGGTTAGTAGCTGGTTCTGTCTTATGCGGCGCTAACAGGAGAAATGCACTCATTTAAGCTACCTCTTGATG
This sequence comes from Triturus cristatus, assembly GCF_964204655.1. NCBI lineage: Eukaryota > Metazoa > Chordata > Amphibia > Caudata > Salamandridae > Triturus > Triturus cristatus. The sequence continues at coordinate 752,715,499 of NC_140593.1, read as the reverse complement.
AGAGTCCTAGCAGTTATTTTATTTTTACAAATTGACCACTGGCTAATAAGGATAAAGAACAAAACAAAGACAAAGATACTTAAGGGTGGTGGCAGCAGTAGCACTGGAGTGTGTCCGTTAAACCAAGAGAAGGAGGTAGGTGTCTAGCTTTTGGAGTTTTTTTGATGACCAGTTTGGCGTTTGTTTAGTTACCAGGCCCTCTTAATCCTGTGTTGTAAATTGCTATGTGTAAAGGGCTAAGGGTGTTTAGCTATCTGCTTAGGTTAGCCCCTTTAAGGCTACCCCTGGAGTAGACCAACACCGGGACATTAGGACTCGTGGACCTCAGGGAACTTTGTGACGAAGTATGTGCAAAAGGGAAAATTATGGTTATACAAAAGAAAAAAGCTGGTAAATTAAAAGTGTCTACAGGGAAAACTAAAGTCAGTGTTAGGTCTTACAGGTCTGGTCCATTTATTAAAGATTTTAATGAGGGAATGAGTTTGCATTGCTTAAGTTTAAATGTGTCCTCCTCCCATTTGAGAGATGCTCCTTCCAGCCTTCCTCCTTCAGCACTCACTGTGACTAAATCGAGGTTGAGTCCTTGGCAATGTCAATAAAGAACTTTGTGGGTAAACATTTTAAGAGTTCAAGATTACTTGGCCCTTCAGTTCAATTGATAACACACTCAGAAGTGAAGTCTGTACCCTCATTATTATCGATACATGGAAAAGAGTGCTTGGGGCAGAATTGGAGGGACCTGATTTACCGGCCAATATAGAGCTTATGAAGCCATGCCTCTCTTCCTCACCAGGTTTTTCATGAATGCCCTTCTCAAGCTTACGCCATTCTGCTGTAGAGATTGGCCCTGCTAGTCGGAGAAATGCAGAGGGTGAGGGTAGCCAGGTTCTGCTCCCTAACCTTTCTGACCACGGTAGGGGAATAGTGGTGAAGAATGCTCCCTTGAGTGAAGAGCATCTTCCTAAAAGAACAGTTATGAGCAATACTTGTCCACCTCTAATTCAGAATCATTACTTTAAGGGGAGCTCCCCAATATTGGATGTTGTTCTTCTGATTTAATAAATATTACATGACATCTAATAATCCACGGTAACTACAAATTACACTTTGAGATTTCAAAGGAAATCTACTAAAGGAGATTGCATGCAAGCCAAAATCAATCAACCTCTCATAATGCCATATTTAGTAGGACCTGTATCTCTGCCAGTGAATGGTGCCAGTAGGGAAGGATTTGTTGAAAAGGGGGAGATGAGGGAGAGTGCTTCTGTGTACATGTCCAGGAGGCCTATGTTATTCAACTGAGGTTATAATACATAGGCGGGGAAAGGGCATTTGTTGAGCTGTAGGGGGAGAAGGAATTTGAAGTGTAAGTTGACCCTTTCCAAAAACAAGAGCATGGCGCTTAAAAAGCGCAAATTAATAAAAAAGGAAAAAAATGTTTAGCATACTTGAAAAATACAGGCGAGGTGTAAGGAAGTACGAGGCAGGGTGGTGTTGGAGATTACCTTCTTTATTGGAGATCCTCATACAACAACGTCCTATCCACAGGACACCCCAGAGATAACTGACTCTCCTTACACTAAGCATCAGAGCCTTTAGTTAGAAACATTCCATGGCACCTAAGAGTTCCATATGAACAAGTTAGCTGACATGTAGCAGCATGTCACGCAAATACCACATACCAAACCTAAAGCAAGAACATATCAAATCAACAGTTCACATAGAAGCACAACAATTAATGTAAGCTAAGAACATAAAGTATAATTAACATAAAACAAAATCATACAGGGCTTCAGGAGCTTTACATATGCAGGAGCTTCTGCGTAAGGGAGGGACAACCTTGGAGGGAACATCAAGAGCATCATGTTTAATGCAGTTACCAGAACAGATGAGGGCAATCCTACTCAAATTCCATTTGCGCCCATCATCAAGTTTCACAGCATTACGAAATAGCTTCATCACCTTAAAAGGCGGAGAGAATTTCACGCCAGCAGACTTCTGAGGATAATGTACCTTCACCCTATCTCCCACACATACCTTCGTGCAAGAGACAGCATGTCTAGTGTCAAAGTTAGCTTTTCTCTTGGCTGACTTGAGTTCCTGATTAGCCTTCCATTCTGCATCCCTGACATCTTCCTTCATAACACCTTTCTCCCTCATCCAAGATTGGGTGTTCGGAGTGCGGCCCCTAAACAATTCTAAAGGGATTTTCCCTATGGTCGAGTGGGGGGTCAAGCAGTAAACCATCACTCTTTCCATTATACAAGACCTCCAGTCTCTGCCCTGATCTTTAGCCAGTTGAATTGACTCTTTTAGCACTCGGTTGAACCTCTCTACCATTCCATTATACTCGGGATGATAGAGAAAACAACGCTTGTGCCTGATCCCTTTTTTTGTCAAAAAATTCTTCTATTTCTTTTGACACAAGTTGACTGCCATTGTCAGTCAACATGGTCTCTGGGAGGCCCTGTCTGCAAAAAATGTCCTCCAAGAACTTGGTAATGTCCCTGCTCTGTGTCACTTTAACTTCAGGCCATCTTGAGTACATGTTGACCAACATAAGGCGGTAAGACTGGCCTGTTTTACCAGAGATCGGCCCCAAAAGATCTAAGGCTACATGCTGCCAACATCTTGTGGGTGCCTCACGTATAACCATTGGTTGTACTTTAGTCATGCAAGTCTTATCACAAGCAATGGACTCTGCGCAGTCTCTTATCACTCGCTCCACGAGGATATCAATGCCTGGCCACCAGAAGTGTAAACTAACCCTCTCTTTGGTTTTGGAGATACCTTGGTGTCCCTGATGGGCTAAATTGATGATTTTCATTCTAACTTTTGTCGTAGGGATGAGTCTGGTGCCCCTCCAAAGTAACCCTCCACTTACAGAGAGTTAATCATGAACATTCCAGAACTTCCGGCCACATTCACTCAGAGTCCTGAACCCAGGTCAGTAAGTAACTTGCAAACCTCATTCATGACTGCATCATCCTTCATGGCGTCCTTACATTCTACTTCAGAAATCACACCTTTCACAATCTCGCACACCTTGTAGTCACCATCTTTCCAAGAATCTTCGGGGTCGGCTAGAGGACCCTCACTCTGTTTGGTGACTAAGCAAGAGAGACAGTCCGCGACTTTGTTCTCTGCTCCTGGTATGTAGCTTACGGTGAAATCATAATCCTGCAAGGCAATCATCCATCTACATAGTCTTGAGGGGACATCATCTAAACTTTTCTTGCAGAACATGTCCTTTAAAGGTTTGTGATTAGAATGGACAACAAACTAACTACCCCAGAGGAATTTTTTCAATTTCTTGATGGCCCAGAAGATACACAGTGCCTCGTTCTTGATCACAGAGTATTGTACTTCTGGACCAACAAGTGTTTGTGAAAGAAACATGATGGTTACTTCTTTACCATATTTTACTTGTATAAGGACCGTGCCCAACCCCTTTGAACTGGCGTCTATAATTAGAATCGAGCTTGAAGAAGTATCAAAGCTCTGAAGAGAGGGAGCACTGGGGAGAGCAAGAAAACGTCACTCCCTTCTTTAGGAGGGACCTTAACGTAAATGTGCGAACTGGGGAACAAATTTATTAGAGTACTCTGCCACCCCTAAAAATGTAACTAGGTCATCTCTGGATTGTGGGACAGGGAGCTCCTCAATGGTCTTCACCAGGCGATCTCTAGGTCTAACTCCTCCTTCAGTCAGTCTGTGGCCCAGGTAATCGATTTCCGAGAGATTAAACTTGCATTTGTTCTCACACAAGGTTAATCCCCTCGCATTGAACCTCTCGAGGTTGATCTCAAGCCTTTCATAATGTTCCTGTTGAGACGAGCCATGAACCAAGACATCGTCCTGATAAATCTTAACCCCCTTCACACCATCCAACATGTCTTCCATGACTCTTTGAAAATTGGAGGCTCCGAAATTCAAGCCAAAAGGGAGATGAGTGAACTTGAAGGTTCCGAAACGGGTTATGAAGGCCATCAAGTTCATGGACTCATCAGCAATCTTGACCTGATGCCTTGAGATCTAGAGTGGAAAACACTCGAGCATCTTTTAACTGGGCCAGCATCTCTGAGATGTTGGGAAGAGGGTACCTGTCTGAGATAACTGCCTTGTTGAGGGCATGGAGGTCCACACACAATCTCACTTCTCCAGAGGCCTTACGTGCTAGAACGACCAGAGCCAACCACTCACTGGCCTCTGTTTCAGCAATGATTCCTTCTCACTTTAGTTTTTCAAGCTCAGAGCGCATAGATTCACTCATGGTCAGTGGTATACTACGCACTTTACACATCACTGGAACAGCATCAGGTTTGAGTGTGATTATGTGCGTGTACCCTGAGAGGCATCCTAACCTCTCGCTAAAGACGGTCTTAAATTCGGAACGCCAATCACACCTTTTGTTAATTTTAACTACATTGGTTGACACAACATTCATATGAGCCGAGTGTGAAGTGATGTCTCTGAGAATGATGCAAGGATCGCCACCGGGAACCAGCGACACCCCTAGATCAGCATGATGGAACCAGCTGATAATGCTGTCACCTCTGCAAGAGACATAAATCTTCCCTGCTGTTAGTCTTCCCTTATATTCAATGTTGCCCATAAAATATCCAAACAACTTTATGGGCCGACCACCATAAGCTAGTGGCCTAATGTCGGGTTTGTGGACTTTCACCTTCCCATTCAATTCCCTGTCAAAGAAGATCTTTGGGATAAGAGAAATCTTTGCTCCCGAGTCAAAAAGCATTCTGATTTTACAATCATTTACTTCTACCTTATCTACAGGGCCTTTACTCTTGTTCTGTCCATTTTGTAACAAAATTTCCCCACAGTGCAATTCATCATAATCAGAATCACTCTCATCCTCTAGAGAAACTTCTTTGACACCTCTGCCCTTTTTGTTTTTTGGAGCTCTACAAGCTTTAGCTATGTGCCCAATTTTCCCACAATTGCTACACTTAGATTTGAGGGCAGGACATGACTTGTCATTAGTAAGGTGACCAAACATGTTGCAACGATAACACTTCACATTGGAGCTTCCTTTGGGTTTGAATGAAGAGGAATGTGCTGGTTCACGCTGTTTCAAAACAGGTTTCAAAGAGCTTTTTGTCACAGTGTGTACCTTTTCTTCCAAATTTCCGTTTTCCTTCTTGATGACCTCAACACAGGCAAGAGAGTGTTCTATTCTCTTAGCTATGGATACCACTTTGTCTAATTTCAGGTCATCTTTCTGCCATAGTTCATCTTTGATTTTTTCAACATTTCAACCTAACATAAACTGATCGCGAATGCGCTCTTCAAGTGACCCATCAAACTTGCAGGTGGCACCCAATTTACGGAGAGCTGTAATGTATGCCTCAACAGATGCTTCAGGTTTCTGTATTCGCCTTCCGAAATGATACCGCTCCAGGATAGTGCTGACCTTCGGAAGGTAATGTTTATCAAGTTTTTTTAGATAAATCTCGAATATGTTGAAACTATCTGACTCACCATCACACAACTCAGGAAGATGTTCGAACACTTCCTGTCTTTCGGAACCTAGACAGTGTAATAGTAGAGCTGATTTTCTCTCAGCGCTTAGTGATACCCCACAAACCCTTGCTTAGTTGAGGAATACTTTTTTCCATTTAGACCATCGTAAGATAGGATCCCCAGGGTTGTAGAGAAAAAACGGAGGAGGAGTAACATTTTGCATTTTGAATAAGTGTACAGAAAATAAAATCAATTAAAATTAATACACTTGTCACACAAATAGGAGGAAATGACGCCTTAATGATAACAATCTTTTCGTGCAAGTAACTATGTCACCGTAGAGATGGAGCAATAAAAATGAAATAAATAAATGTATGGTTAACAGAGAAACTAGTATGCTTGTCACCGAAGAAATAATCCGACAAGCAGGTGTGCTTGTCACCGAAGTAATAATAATAATGAGCTGTAATTTGGCAAGAAGGTGTGCTCTTCGCCTAAGAAGTAATTTGACAAGCAGGTGTGCTTGTCACTAAAGTAGTAATAGTGAACTGTAATGTGGCAAGAGGGTGTGCTTGTCACCGAAGGATTGGTTTGACAAGCGGGTGTGCCTGTCACCACAGAAATAATAAGAAGAGTATTTCCTTTTATTTGATTTGTAAGAGTATATCAGGAACTTCTCTTTGAGCAGAGCTGGGTCAAGAGAAGCACTGTAGAAGTAAACACGAGTTCCGTGGGCTGCGCGTGAAAAATGTTGCCAGGAAACCAAAGAAAATATTCCCGGGACTGTGCTGACTTCCGTAGTCAGGTTTCTAGGTAATAACGTAGTTACCTAGCAACGACAACAAAGCCAAGAGTTCCAGTTATCACACTAGCGTCAATACACAGGAGCGCTGATGAACTCCGTACAGCGTAGTGTGTTACGTGTGGCTTCAACGGTGATGTCACCATGAAGAATGCAGGAGCGCTGACGAATGTGGCGAGCGCTGGCGAATGAATGCTGCAGTAGCCGCGCGCACGTAACGTTGCGTGTTTAAAAAATGGCAAGCTAGCAACAGGTCACAGTCTCAATTTTGTAGTAACTATGTAGAAGTTTTAGGAAGAGATGTAAAAATAAAGCGATGCGCAGTCCATTGAGGATGCAGGGTGCCAGTAGTGCGACGCAGGGGCAAAGCATATGATTTCAAAGCGCAGAGAATGGCAGCAGCGAAAAGAAGAAAGCACACAAAAGTTTATAAGCTTATTTTGGGGAAAGCATAGCGCGCACACTACCTGTAAGTCTCAGTTTGAAGCAGAGTTGTGTTAAGACGTTTTGTTGTTAATTGGGTCTTCTTACTTGTGAAAGAAATGGCCTCCCTGGTCTTCTTACTTATGGAAGAAATGGCCTTATTTCCCAGGGTCCGTAGTTGTTCGCTCGTCGCCAGTGTAAGGAAGTACAATGAGGCAGGGTGGTGTTGGATATGATCTTCTTTATTGGAGACCCTCATACAACAACGTCCTATCCACAGGGTTCCCCAGAGATAACTGACTCTCCTTACACTTGTAATTGTAATTGTAACTGGGTTTTGTATCGCGCCAACTCACCGACAGGTCTCAAAGCGCTACTGACCAAGTACAGAACAAAGATGGAATGAGAATACATGGGTATCAGGTCTAGCAACCGACTATTGAAACGGGAATGCGTCTTTAAAGAGTAAGGTCTTCAAGGACTTCCGAAAGTGGAGAAGGTTGGGCTCTCTACGAAGCACCTCCGGTAGCTTATTCCAAATGATAGGAGCCTGCACTGAGAAGGATCTGCCTCCTTTAGTTGTTAACTTGAAGCGTGGTCGAGACAGTAAAAAAGATCCGGATGATCGCAAGGCGCGTTTAGGTTCGTGTATTACGAGCCTTTCTTTTATATAAGCTGGCGCCTGTCCGTGGATTGCTTTGTGGCAGATACACATACTTTTAAACTCCACTCTCTGCACCACGGGCAGCCAATGTAGCCGGTGGAGCAGGGGGGAAGCATGGGTCCTCCTCGGCACTCCAAAAATCAGACGTGCTGCGTCGTTTAGAATAATCTGAAGACGGTTGATGGAGTTCTTTGGAAGGCCGAGATATAGCGCATTGCCATAGTCTATTCTAGACACTATTGTGGCTGAAACAATGGTTCGCAGCATATTCCTCGAGAGCAGGGGGGCGAGTTTACGTAGTTGCCTGATCAGATTGGTACAGGAGCCAACTACAGCGGATACTTGGTTGGCCATTGAGAGTTCCTGATCAATTTTCATCCCAAGACTCTTGACATTGGGGCACGGTTTTGGAGTAGGTCCTAGTTCTTGTGGCCAGAACAAGTCGCTCCAGGGGGAAACAGAGGTTGAGATGACAAGGACTTCCGTTTTGTCCGGATTGATTTTCAGCAAATTGGATGACATCCAATTCACTATAAATCGTAGGATGTCTTGGGCCATTGATTGTGCCGATGATGTATTATCGACACTCAGCAATAGCTGAGTGTCGTCGGCATAGTTGAAAACTTTACACTTCATGTTTGCCAGGGACTCTATCAGTGGTTGTAAATAGAGATTAAATAGGAGCGGCGAGAGCGCTGACCCCTGCGGGACCCCACAGACTAACATGCCCACCTCTGACACCTGGTCTGCCAACTGGATCTTCTGCGTCCTTCTTGTTAAGAAGGCTGTGAGCCATTTAAGAGCTTGCCCTCCTATCCCAAACCTAGCCAATCTGTCCAAGAGCAGTGCATGGCTGACAGTATCAAACGCCGCTGAAAGATCTAATAATATCAGTGCGCTTGGCTTTTTACTGTCAGCCATGCATCTTAGCTCGTCCAGTACCGACAGCATTACTAGTTCTGTGCTGTGGTGGGCACGAAAACCAGCTTGCCGCTCCTGGAGAAGATGGTGAGATTCCAGGAGGGCTGACAAGGATTTTAGTACGTGCTGTTCCAGTACCTTTGACAGAAGTGGCAGCTGGGAGATTGGCCTATAGTTCTTCAGGCTAGTTGGATCAGCTCCAGGCTTTTTTATCAAGGGTCTGACGCATGCCTCTTTAAAGGTAGATGGTAAAGATCCAGTGGCTAATGAGGTGTTTAAAAGGTCTAGGATCTGGTCTTCTAGAAGCGGTGTTGCCATCCGAAGGATGTCAGGCGGGCAGGGGTCAGCGGGGGAACCAGATTTGGTAGACGCTATGAGTTTTCTCAGAGTAATAGAGTCAATGTAGGGAAAGCTGGTGAAAATTGGAGTTAGAGAGTCTGGGAGGGGCAGTTGTTCGATGTAAGGGACTGGATTGTCCTTCTTGATATCAGACAAGATAGTCGCTACCTTTCCAAGGAAGTATCCTTGAAAGGTATCGCAATCGATCATGATATCTGTCTTTTCCTCCTTCTTACTTAACTCTTTCAGAATTTGGAAAGTCTCTCTCTGAATGTTTGTAGTGTTGTTGATACGCGTCTCGTAGTAATCCTTCTTGGCTGATGTAATAAGCTTTTTATATACTTGGAACGATGTTCGATATGATTCCCTATCGGTATCCTTTTTAGATTTCCTCCAGCATCTTTCGAGGTAGCGAAGCTTTCTCTTTTGTTCGCGTAGACCTTCAGTAAACCAGGGGGCTCCTTTCTCTACACCTTTTATTTTTTGTGCCTTTTCAGGAGCTAACTCATCAATTGATTGCCTAAGGATGGTTGTTATCATATTGTACTTTGAGTCTAGATCGGTACTATCAGAGGGGGTTATAGAGTTCTGTATGTACTTGGGCATGGTTTTGGCTAGGGTCTCAACATTCACTTTTTTCCATTGGCGCACTTTTTTAGTTTTTAACGGTAGTTTGACCTGGCAGATATCTTGCGATAAGTCATATGAGATAAGATGGTGGTCTGACCAGAGACAAGGTGAGATACTTGTGATGACCGCTTTTGGTGTCGAAGACCAAATAAGATCTAAAGTATGGCCTTTTATGTGGGTTGGAACTTCCACAAGTTGTGTCAGTCCGAGGGTGGTCATGATGGTCTGTAATTTCTGGGCTGACGGGTCTTGATTACTTTTATCCCAGTGGACATTAAAGTCGCCAGTTACCAGGATGTTTTTATAACGTGTGCATAGGTCTGATATAATTGGATAAAAGAGATCATTGAACATGGGAGTACTTTGGGGTGGGCAATATACTGTTAAAATAATGAGACAGGAATTGTTCATGGTAATTTTTATCCCCAGTAAGTCGACAGTATTTGTAGTCTCAGATAGGATCTTTGTTACCATAAATTGCTTTTTAAAGATCGTTGCTACATCCCCACCTCGGGCCCCCTCTGGTCGATTATGCCAGACCATATCATACCCACTGGGAAGGGCGGCGATGATATCCGGGGAAGAGGCGTCACTCAACCACGTTTCGGTGAGTGTCAGTATATCAATGGTCTCATCCTGTAGAAGGGTGAAGATCTCTAAATGATGTTTCTGCAGTGACCTGGTGTTAAGGGTAGCCAGCTTCAAAGGGGTTGAGCGGCTTTGGTACTTACAGCTAGAGATGTGCAAGATGTTATGTTCCTTGAGTGTAACACATACACTCGGGGATAAGATATACCTGTCAGAATTTAGTCCTAGGAGGTCCGCTGAGGTATAGCAGGTGCGTGTGCCAGAGTCCCTGAGCCCTGAGCCCGGTCGTGCGCGGACGGGCGCAGACGGGCAGGACTCTGGCACGACTCCGGCGCAGGTCCGGCGCGTCCGCTGGTCGCGTCCGCTGCGCGGAGCCATCACTGTCCGTTTTTATAGTGCTGACGATGGCCTCACTCACCCAGCCCGACCCAAGATGGCCGCCAAACTCGACGCCCAGCGCTCTCGGCGTCAATACTCAGCCGCGAGCGGGACTGGAGCTGGAGGGAGGGGGTAGGGGTGGATTCTAGGCGCTACTAAGCGCTGAGGGGTCACAGCACACCAAATACAATCAGGGTGTAAAATTCACGAGAGAAAAAAAATAACAATGGTAAACTGTTAAAAATACGATTTGCGGACAAGAAAAGACAGGAGACCTCCCGGCTTCCGCCTCAGGAGGGAAAGGTGCGTACAGTGTCAGAGTTACTCGTTCCCAACACCTGGCGCCCTTTATAGCGCTGACGATGGCCTCACTCACCCAGCCCGACCCAAGATGGCCGCCAAACTCGACGCCCAGCGCTCTCGGCGTCAATACTCAGCCGAGAGCGGGACTGGAGCTGGAGGGAGGGGGTAGGGGTGGATTCTAGGCGCTACTAAGCGCTGAGGGGTCACAGCACACCAAATACAATCAGGGTGTAAAATTCACGAGAGAAAAAAAATAACAATGGTAAACTGTTAAAAATACGATTTGCGGACAAGAAAAGACAGGAGACCTCCCGGCTTCCGCCTCAGGAGGGAAATGTGCGTACAGAGCCTTTAGTTATAAATATTCCAGGGCACCTAAGAGTTCCATATGAACAAGTCAGCTGGCATGCAGCAGCCTGTCAGGCAAAAACCACACCAGGCAGGTTGTACACTAGAGGGGATAGGGTCAAAACTAGTAAGATCTTTACATTTCCACCACACACGGAGCTCAGGCTTTAGATATTATGATCATTTTAAGAATTACTTGTCTTCTTTGAACTCTGAGAGGTAGGTAACAGAAAACTATCCACCTCAATTTCATTGTCTATCGGATGGGTAAAAAATGAACAAATGAATCCGTTGAATAGGCCAAATCTGCTGAGGGCTTTTGGGAAATGTACTGCCCTAAGTGATATAATGTCTAGAGACATTGACCAAGTGGATTTCCTGAAAACTAGGAAATGGAGGATAGTTACTAAAGTTGGCTTTTATTCCTGCTGGATCGTAAACTTAATTCAGAATGCTGAGTCAGATCCCTCATTCCAAGAGAGGAAATCGAGAAACTTCCAAGAGTTAACTCCTTTATAACCTATCATACTGGGCTGAATTCTCAACAAATATGTTTGAAGTTCAGACAAGAGTGTTCAAGGTCCCTTGGATGCTTAGTGGGGTTCAAGCAAGGACGTTTGGAGATCACTATGCCCAGTTGTGTAAAGGGAGAGGTTGAGATGACTCCAATCTTGAGTGATCCCAGTATATGTATAAGAATGTCTCAGAGGGATGCTTCCTCCTGGTTTGGGGTGATGGATTAGATAGTAGGATTACTAGTGTTAAAGTCTAGGCCCATTTACACATTTCTATCCAGAGGGGACAGGCCTTTCTAGTAGATTGAGCGGTGAAGGGGATCAAATCACTGGTTATCATTTCAATACAGGGCAACCAATGTGGTCACACATTAATTCCAAAGCAAACACAGGGAGATGATGGACGGAGTGCTGAAACTTTTCAGACACTGACCCCCAATCACAGATCTGGGTTTAATCCATCATCGTTCTTTAGCTCACTTTGTCACATCAGTTCGGACTCAGCTATATGCAAATCATACTTGACCCTGTGCCTCATGGGAACAGTCTAGCCCGAACTGCCAAGCCAGGTCTTCCTTGAACTGGAAATAAGCATCCAGGAACCGGTTTCGGGGTAACACCCCTCATCAGCCAGGCTAGCTTGAATCCATTGGCAAAGTGAGCAAGGTACCCACGTCTGGGCACACCCTGCCAACTTAGGGTAAACACAAGGAAATGCTGGACAGAGCGCTGAAACGTTTCAGACACTCACCCCAGTCACAGATCTGAGTTCAATCCATCATTGATCTTTAGCTCACTTCGTCACATCAGTTCAGACTCAGCTATATGCAAATCAGTCTTGACCCTGTGCCTCATGGGAACAGTCTAGCCCGAACTGCCAAGCCAGGTCTTCCTTGAACTGGAAATAAGCATCCAGGAACCGGTTTCGGGGTAACACCCCTCATCAGCCAGGCTAGCTTGAATCCATTGGCAAAGTGAGCAAGGTACCCACGTCTGGGCACACCCTGCCAACTTAGGGTAAACACAAGGAAATGCTGGACAGAGCGCTGAAACGTTTCAGACACTCACCCCAGTCACAGATCTGAGTTCAATCCATCATTGATCTTTAGCTCACTTCGTCACATCAGTTCAGACTCAGCTATATGCAAATCAGTCTTGACCCTGTGCCTCATGGGAACAGTCTAGCCCGAACTGCCAAGCCAGGTCTTCCTTGAACCGGAAACAAGCATCCAGGAACCGGTTTCTGGGTAACACCCCTCATCAGCCAGGCTAGCTTGAATCCAGTGTCAAAGTTAGCAAGGTACCCATGTCTGGGCACACCCTGCCAACTTAGGGTGAACAAAGCAAACACAAAGAAATGATGGACAGAGCGCTGAAACGTTTCAGACACTCACCCCAGTCACAGATCTGAGTTCAATCCATCATTGTTCTTTAGCTCACTTCGCCACCTCAGTTCAGACCCAGCTATATGCAAATCAGTCTTGTCCCTGTGCCTCATGGGAACAGTCCAGCCCGAACTCCAAAGCCAGGTCTTCCCTGAACCGGAAATAAGCACCCTGGGACCGGTTTCGGGGGTAACACCCCTCATCAGCCAGACTAGCTTGAATCCAGTGACAATGTGAGCAAGGGACCCACGTCAGGGCTTACCCTGCCAACTTAGGGTGAACAAAGCAAACACAAGGAGAAGATGGACAGAGCGCTGAAACCTTTCAGACACTTACTCCCAGTCACAGATCTGGGTTTAATCCATCATCGTTCTTTAGCTCAATTTGCCACTTCAGTTCACCCCCAGCTATATGCAAATCAGTCTTGACCCTGTGCCTCATGGGAACAGTCCAGCCCAAACTGCCAAGCCAGGTCTTCTCTGAACTGGAACAGGCATCCTGGGACTGGTTTCGGGGTAACACTCCTCATCAGCCAGGCTAGCTTGAACCCAGTGGCAAAGTAAGCAAGGGACCAGCGTCTGGGTATACCCTGCAAACAGTGCAAACAAAGCAAACACAAGGAGATGATGGACGGAGCACTGAAACTTTTCAGACACTCACCCCCATCACAGATCTGGGTTGAATCCATCATCATAGCTCACTTCGCCATCTCAGTTCAGACCCAGCTATATGCAAATCAGTCTTGACCCTGTGCCTCATGGGAACAGTACAGCCCGAACTGCCAAGCCAGGTCTTCCCTGAACCAGAAACAAGCTTCCAGGGACTGGTTTCTGGGTAACACCCTTCATCAGCCAGGCTAGCTTGATTCTAGCGGCAATGTGAGCAAGGGATCCACATCTGGGCATAACCTGCCAACTTAGGGCGAACAAAGGAAACACAAAGAGATGATGGACGGAGCGCTAAAACTTTTCAGACAATCACCTCCAGTCACAGATCTGGGTTTAATCCATCATCGTTCTTTAGCCCACTTCGCCACCACAGTTCAGACAGAGCTATATGCAAATCAGTCTTGACCCTGTGCCTCATAGGAACAGTCCAGCCCGAACTGCCTACACATTAATTCCACTCAACTCTTTGATCTGAGTTTAGAAAAATTAATTATAAATTCAGAAACAAATCAATGTAGATTAGTATAAATATAATTGTATAAAGATACAGAAAAGTTAGAGTAAGTCCAAATCTTTTTAAGAGATGAAGCCTATATACAACAAAGCAAATGACTAGCTCTAAAGTAACAATGCAGGCAATCAAAAAGAAGAGAGAGAGGATAAATTGCATCGGATGATTCTCTTTAACGAGCATGAGTAACCTATCGTTCCCTACACTACCTAAAAGGACAGTCTTAAACTATAAAATTAGAATAAGGACATAATCAAAATTGAAAAGAAGAAAGGTGTCAGCCATCAGAGCCTTCAATAGAAAACTCATGCAATTGGTCAACTAGCTTAAAGCCACTCAAGTAGTAGCATAGATGTGCTCCATAAGGAAACTCAAGATGGACTGTCTTCCTACACTATACACAGCAGATAATATCATTTGCAGTCGATCTAACACTCTCATGTAGCTCCTCCTTAGTAACTTTCTATAACTAAGTCACAATTAGAAACCTTCAGTACCTTTCCCAGCCAGATACAAGTTATCTCTTGTCATCCCTGGCCATTCCTTTTCCATGAGAACTCCTCTCCTCACTTGTTACGGCGATTCCATTGGGCGACTCCTCCTTCTCGTGCTTTGCTATCTATGAACACAAGACTCCTTTATTTTAAATAATGAAGCATGTCCACCTGCAACAGAAACAACTCAGCAACATACTTACCATAATGAAGGCTAGACATGAATTACATTTCCAATCTCAATGTGAACAGTAACTGAAATAATTTCATCTCAAGGCCTAGTTTTGCTAATTTAACAAGTCCACAGGGGTACAAACATACATGCACCTTTCTACAAACATAATACCTGCAACTGCTTAGAGCACGAATAAGTGAGATGAATTATGAACATTTCAATGTATATGCATCTGCACTTAATTAACTCGAATTATTCATGCGTATTAAACATTAAACTTTAGTTACACACATCCTAATTAAGTATCTCAAAATATGACATTTTAGGTTATTTTCTTCTACCACGTTAATTCCTAACTTGTCCCATAACCATATTAATCACATTCTAAATACATTTATTTCAAACAAAACACCCTTTAGCATATGATACCCTCCTCCCTTTAATACATTAGTCACGACAAAATATATCTGAGTAGTGACTATTTGGGATTATTGTGCACTCCTACATTATCTTCAGATGGGATCAAGATTACACCTCTTCAATCCCCCCTCTGATGTCAAATAAAACCATCACAAATCTCTTATCTTATCTCGTGATCTTATCATATTAACCAAGTTAAACCCCTGTTGTGGCAATTGCTGTTCTTTTCAACTCCTCCAACCATTTCATTTAATTATAAAAAAAATCCTGTTTCCTTTTTAGCTTCAAATCCTCCCCTTTAGTTGAAATTCCCCTCTGCTTCCTGTACGTCTGGTACACCTTCACTCCCAAAAACAGAAATACTGCACAAAGAGCAATAATCAACAGTGGTCTCAAAACAGAACCCACTATACCACTTCCCAAACCTGCAAACCATCTTCCTAACTAAATCCATGTCTGACTTGGTCCCAAACACCTTCTTCTGCCAATCCGCTCACCTCATTATTCAAGTCTGTAATATTATTTATGAACTTCTGCAAATCCTTACCATGCGGGTGGTGGCGATCCGCCCTACATCCTAATAGACCCCTTAGTCTGGAACTCCCATTCCTTCCTCTCGTTATCATTAGTAAGCAGGTATGTCAACTCAGGAGAAGAGTACTTCCAACAAGGTACCCTTAGTTTCTTAGACTTTCAAAGACTCTATTTTTCACCTTTGTCTTCACTTTGCTCCGACTCACCAAAGGCTTCCGATATGGGTGCAAGAGTTTTTGCAGAGGACAACTTCAATCTTGTCCTCTCTTTATCCTGAGGCCAGCTTTCTTCCACCACTGTTGATTCCACAGCATAAACTCCTTCATTAGGATCAGGATCTGCTTCAATCACCAGTATTGCATCAGTTTAATCAAATTCAGATTCAACTTCCGATTCATTATGACCCTCCTCAGATTTCTCAAGTGCTGTCTCAGGCTTCATAAGTCCCCTACAGCTTGGCTGACCTCTTCCTGTGGCTTCTCGACCTCAGCTGGCATGTCTTCAGGGAGAGGTGCGGCTTCTCGTTCAAGGGGACTCAGGACTCTATGAGTGTGGGAAGAATGCACCCAGTTTGGAAGACCACCACACTTCACAGCTGTCGTAGTGACCAAAATTAGCTGGTACGGACCACGCCAAAGAGGCTCAAGGCAACTCTTCCTCACGTGTTTCTTCATTAAGACCCAGTCTCCTGGACTAAGGTCATGGCACTGCTCTGGAAGCGACAGTGCAGTGGTTGCTTCAACCTGATGAAACACAGAACGAACCACGTCAGCCAATCCTTTACAGTAATCAAGTACCAAATCATCTGTAATGTTCACTAATACAATAGCGTGCGCAGCAGGCAGTCTCATAGCTCTGACCATGATTATCTCATGGGGTGAAAGTCCTGTCCTCTGATCTGGGATACTGCAAAGATTCATCAGTACAAGATGCAAAGCATCAGCCCATTTTAAAGATGTTGAAGCACACACTTTTGCAATTCTAGATTTCAAAGCATTGTTGACTCGCTCCACGATACCTGAAGCTTCTGGCCGATAACTGCAATGCAGTCTCTGCTCCACCTGTAACACTGCACATAACATTCTCAGAACCTCATTATTAAATGAGTCCCTCAGTCTGACTCTATAGAGGGTGGAACTTTGAATCTTGGGCTAAGTTCCCTCAACAACAATTTAGCTAATATGAAGCTATCACATCTCCTAGTCGGATAGGTTTCCACCCAATGTGAAAAGATGCACACCACCACTAAAATGTACCTCAATCCATTGCATACTGGCATCTCAATGAAGTTCAGCTGCATTCTTTTGAATGGACCTCCAGATATCCCTATGTAACTCAGTGTGACAGGAGTTTGTTTTCCCACATTCATTTGCTGACAAATCACACACTGATAACACAATGCTTCAGTCATTGCTCGAAACCTTGGGTTAAACCAAGTCTGCCTAAACAATCTCACCATGGCATCAAGCCATGATAATGCCTGGTCATTGGGGGCAGCAAACTATTAGGCAATACTGGTCTTTCGTCTCCTGAAACCCAAATGTCATCATCTAGTTTCACACAGCCTGCTCTTATCTTTGTTGCTCTTCCTCAGTAATTTCCTCTTACAATATCTTCACTTCTTCCCATGTATCAGCAATTGTCATCAAAATGTTGAAATTGGTCTCATCTTTTCTCTAGTTTGTGAAATCACCATTAAAAGTACAGACATTCAGGGCACAGTAAAGTGCAACTTCGTCAGCATACCTGTTACCAACTGTCACAAAATCGCTCCCTTTACAATGAGCAGGACATTTTATAATGGCAATCCGTGCCGGCACATTTGGAGAGCTTCCAACAGTTTTCTTACATCTTCTGATTTGCGGATAGGGGATCCTGAAAAGGTCATGACACCCCTCTAAGGCCATAACTGTCCGAAATCAAGAACCACATCGAACCCATACTGGCTATCGGTGAACATTGTCACTTTTAGATGGTCCGAAACACAGCATGCTCTTGAAAGGGCAATCAAGTCTGCCACCTGCATGAAGAATACTCCTTGAAGCCAGGCAGCTTCCAAAACTCCTGTAACAGTACCAATAGGATAGGAAGCTCTCAGTGTTCCATCCTTATCCCTGAGGCAAGACCCATCCACAAACAAAGTATGGTCAGATTCAGGTAACGGCTCTTCAGAAATGTCTGGGTGTGGTATAGTGCATATGTTCAGTGACATCAAGAAAGTCATGTACTTCACATTCATCCACATCACAATCAGGTAAGGGAATCAGGGTTGTAGGATTTAAAGTGGAACATCTCTTTAGGGTTACATTCTCTGCTGCCAAGATCCACTGCTCATAGCGAGCCTGCTATTTGTCAAATGTTGAGTAGGTGTACTTGTTATCAAAATCTCCACTGAGTGGGGAACATAGACAGTGAAAGGGTTGCCATACCTGGCGCACTTACAGCGAGAAAGCAAAAGACACACAAATGACAGAGAAAATGTGGAACAAATCAAACATTCATTCCCAGTCAAGGAATCTGGATTAAATCCATAATTCTTTTGCTCACCATTTTTGCTCTAAGTTGTGAGAAGTTGGCCTGGTATATGCTGTCCACTAATTAAAGGGGGCACCTTGCACCAGTCCAAACAACCCTTATGAGGTCAAAGATAACCTTCAGAAAGCTATCCTAGTGGTAGCTGTGGAGAGCAGCATTCAGACTTAATCTTGAAGGAATGTAAAGCAGCTTGTTTTACCAGAATATCACTTCCTATATTGACCAAATAAAAGGAGAACCACACAGTAGTTATATAAAAATATGTATTTATTGATATAACACTCTCTAGTATCCTCTCCATGAGCATAGAACACAAAGCACACAATACGAGATCAATAGGACAATTGTAAGTTGCACAATACACAGTTGGCTCCAGGGGGAACAAAACCATATACTAAAATAGTGTTATAAGAATCACGACTTGGGTCAAGACACAGTCTAGAGCACTTAGAATCGCTGGGACCCCAAGGAACCACCCAAGGTGAGTAGGTAGGCACCCGAAAGAGGACGGGCCCAGTGTGCTAACACAACCATGGGCTCCGTACAATTCTATGGGGAAGTCGCGGTTACAGTTTTAAAGTTTAAGGACCCTTCAAGGGGGACTTCGAGCAAACCCTTTGGAACTTAAGAGGTTGTAGAGCCACCCCAACCCGTGGACTCCGTTGTACCCGAGTTACCTATCCCAGAGGAGCCGGGTGCATAGGTCTGGAGTGGTGTCTGAAACCGCCTTCGTTCTCAATGGAAGGTTGTGAAGAAGTACTGCTGCCGTGTAGGTGAAAAGTGTCCAGAGGAATCCAAGCCTGTTTTCTGGAGGGAAGTAACCCGAAAGCAGAGGGGACAGAGTCTGGTCTCTGAAGGCCACAGAGGGGCTCTTCTCATGCAGGGGCACCCTTTCACTAAAAACCCAGCACCCTGACTTTAGGATTGATAAGGTCTGCTTTATGGGTGACTTATACGTTTTAAGTGTAGTGACCTATAGATATAGTAAACCTATATCTAACATAAGTGGTTGCAGTAGCAGACCTGTAGTTCTATTTTGCATGGGCCCTCATGGGTGGCATAATACATGCTTCAGCCCATGGGAGGCCTCTGGGGTACCTATGCCCTGGGTACATGGGTACCATATACTAGGGACTTATAAGGGTGCCCCAGTATCCAATCTGGAGGGTACCAAAGTACATGTGTAACAATTTAAAGGAGAAATCCAATAAACTGGGGTCCTGATTAGCAGGAGTCCAGTCAGACAAGTCAAAAACAGTGAAACATCAAGCAAAAAGTGGGGGTAACCATAAGAAGCAGATCCTACTTTCCTACATAAGTGGCCAAGGGTATGCCCAGGCATGGGCCCCTTGCTCACTGTGCTACTGGATTCAAGCTACCCTGGCTGATGAGGGGTGATTCCACGAAACCGGTCCCAGGATGCATGCTAACGGTTCAGGGAAGACCTGGTCTGGCAGTTTGTTCTGGACTATTCCCAAGAGGGGCAGGGTCACAACTGATTTGCATATGGCTGGGTCCAAACTGGGGTGGCATTGCGAGAAAAAGAATTATGGATTTAACTCAGATCTCTTGACTGGGGGTGAGTGGTTGAAAAGTTTCAGCACTGCGGCAATTATCTTGTTGTGTTTGCTATGTTCGCCCTAAGTGGACAATGGTATGCCCAGACATAGGTCTCTTGCTCGCTGTGCCACTGGATTCAAGCTAGCCTGGCTGATGAGGGGTGATACCCCAAAACTGGTCCAGGATGTTTGTCTCCGGTCCAGGAAGGGCCTGGCCTGACAGTTCGGGCTTGACTGTTCCCATGAGGAACATGATCAAGACTGAATTGCATATGGCTGCGTCAAAACAGGGCTGGCATAGCGAGCAAACGAACGATGGACTAAACCCAGATCTTTGACTAGGGGTGAGTGGTTGAAAAGTTTTATCACTCCATCCATCATCTTGTGTTTGCTTTCCAGAAGAATCCCAAACTAAGGGGCATATGTACAAGCCCCTATCGTCACAACAACATCACTTTTACGGACGTTGTGGTGTTAATAGGGGCTGCGCCTTATGTACAAGGCAGCGTTAAGCCACTTAACGTGGCTTAACGCTGCCTTGTACAAAAGGCACCCTTTCATGCTATGGTTAGCGTGAAAGGGGTGTGCAGTGGGTGTTGTGGTGGGCGTTCCACCACAACACCCATTGTATTCGATGCTGCCCCTATGTACAAGGGTGGCGTACATAGGGGGCAGCACCAAAATTAAGACCAGGAAAACCCTGGTCTTAAGTTGGAGAAACAAAGAGAAATGCATTATTTCTCCAAGTTTTTGCTTTTTTCATCTGTGCATCCTTGTGCAGCACACATGGAAAAGCAAAATGCCATGGTTTGTTTATGTACAGGAAGGTCCTGTACATAAACACATTTTTAAAACAAATGCCATTTTGTCACTTTCATGTGTGCTGCATGAAGCAGCACACATAAAAGTGACAGCATTGCATTTTAGGGTTGTTTATGTGCAGGAAGGGATGCCTTCCTACACATTAACAATCCTCCCCTGCACGTAGACACCCTTGCACTCTGGTTCAAGGGGGCCTGCGTTGGTGCTAAACTTAGCGCCATCGCAGGGGGAAACACAAGGCTACACCTCATTCTCATAAATATGGTGCAGCCTTACTTTTCAGAAGTGGCGGAGCATGTCGTTTAGCCAAGGAGGCTAGCAACAATCTACGCCACTTCCTTGTACATATCTCCCTAAGTCTTTCACTGTATCTCTGAGATCCAAGGGTAAGTCTTTCACTGTCAACATGGGGAACAGCGAGACATTCAGGTTCTGATTTGCTCGCTTAAAGGCAATGTCTTCATAATTTGTTTTGAGTTCTATTCCCTTTGGTGTACAGTAGATGGTGCAATTTAACTTGCACAGCAAATCACGCCCTAAGAGACATACAGGACTAGAATCATACACTATAAAATGATGAATATCTTCAAAGGTCCCTATCTTTACAGGTACGTCTTCAGTAAGGGGATTCAACAATTGCCTGTTTGAAACTCCTACAACTTACATTGCTTATCTCGAGAGGGGTAGGTTTGGAACCTCTGCCATTCTCACAGTAGCGTGGGTAGCACCAGTGTCAATCAAGAAAGTGACATTGTGGGCATCTACATCAGCATCAGTTTACAGTCCACTCTGGTCTATCTCTAAGACTGCACCAAGTGTACAGTCTTCTTCCCCCCTCAGGCACCATCATGAGTATAGATCTGTATCATAGTCGTTGGACGTCTCCAACAATGGGTAATTCTGAGACAGGTTCAGATGTGCATTCACGTTCATATTTGAATTACCACCAGCTGGCTGTGGCATCAGAGGTTGTGGTACCTGCATCACAGGACCTTGTGAACTAGAAACATTTTGAGATCTTGGTCTGTGCACATTTTGAGACTGCACAACATTCCCTTGGGACTGAGCCATACCCCATTCTATTCCTGATTGGCGGGATTTAAATGACATTCTTGCTTCCAATGGCCCACCCTATTACAATAGTAACATGGATTAGTCTTTTTCAAAGTTGCGCATTCAACTCCGGTCTTAGTATCTATAGGAACACCTCTTCCCCTTCCTTGTGACAAAGGAGTCCCAGGCTGCGAGCTTCTCTGCATAGAGTTCATATTACCTACATAAGGCTGTCCTTGACCACTCTGAGCCATTTTCATCTGTTCTACCATCAATTTCTCTTTCAACTTTTTGTGTTTCATTTCAATATCAGCACAGCATTACTTCGCTTATCGCAGAATCTCATCGACAGACTTGTTCGGCCAACAGATTAAATGCTGCTGTATCATCATACTAATCTCAGGTACCAATCTGGTCGCAAATCTAGGCACAAATTGTCCCATATCTTTGGGTTCCAAAGTATCCATTCCACTATACTGTTTAAATGCCTGCAATAATTTTTCAAAGAAACCATGAATTATCTCCTTAGGCTCTTGGATCGTCCTGTCAATTTCTACCAATTCAATATCCTGTTGCTGCACCTTGGCTTTCAAACAAGTAATCTTCTTCATCACTATGGGTGCCGAACCATATGTACACTGGATATCTTTCAGGACAATCTATAGCTATCTTGTGTGCCGACCATAAATCACTAGGGGCTACGATTTCAAACAATGTGTTCAAGTCAACCCACAGCACCTTTGAAATTTTTAGAAATCGATCAACCTGCTTGTACCACTCTACAGGCTTCTCTCTTAATCTCAGGAAAGCATTTGTAGATGCCGCGATATCACCTCTACTCCAAGGTACATTTACATACCCTCCACTCTGTACTTCTCGTAAAGGGAAAGCTTGGACACCCAGTCTATTTTCTCTTTCAGGAGGAGGTTCTCCTGTTATTCTCTTCAACGCCTTCCTCTTAGACTATCTCTCTTCCCATCTGTCCAATCACCTCCAAACTTGAATGCACAGTATGAGCTCTCAAATTTGTGTTTTCAATCCTGGTATCCTCAAATTCTCTATATCCTGGTCACTAAATGTGATTCTGTGGTTTTTCCTGCAATGCTTTAGTCCGTTCCATATCAGCAACATATCTATTGGCCAATTCAGATAATTTCTCATGTGCCTGTATTGCCCTTTGACTGACATATTTGCTCATGAACAGTAATGTACCTGGTTGATAAAAGTCTATGTGATAGAGTTCTAATCTTACACTTCAGGTGTCAATTTGAGCCCATCAACCAAATCCACTTTTACAGTGGCTTTAATAGTTCCTTGACTGGTTTCAGTATTTGGTTCCTATTGATTTTAGATTGTGCTCTTTCAACCATCATATATATGTTGACTCCTGCAGTCCTCTTTTCTGGAGTAGTATTCTCTCGAGGCGTGCTGTTGTGCTCGCTAGAAAGTGTTTCTCATAAAGACGGTTCAAGGCCTACTAATCCCAGAAAAGACCTACAGGCCTGCATCAATTCAGCAAAGTAAATGGATCTGCACTTGCTGCTCAAGGTGTACTCACAGTCATCAGGACTAATGGTACACATTTCATTCTCTGATTCTCTACTGCTTTTACTTCCGTAGAAGCAGGTATTCCCTGACCTCAATTTCCAGGAGAGTTAGGATCTTATATAGGAAAAATTGGGCCATTGGTTACCTGTACTGTAAGACCATCCTAAGCTGTGAAGCCAAATTAATGTTCACATTTCCTGAGTTTACAGTTTGAGTACCCCCAGAAGCATTTCCATAGCTACCAGTAAGGTCCACATACCACCCACTTTCCATTTGTGTCTGATTATATAGAGGTGGATGTTCAGGTAGTAATCCTTCCATGAACCTATCACTTGCGTCGCTATCACTGTCTGCATCTCCCTCCTTTTTTCCCCCTTCTCTTTCTCTTAGCCTCATTTCCCTCGGTGGTTATGTCAGGGTACAATCTTGCTCCTTCAATCATATCTACTGTCCATCTCTACTGTTGGTCATCCCATCACGCATCTGCGCATGCACGCATTGCCTTTGTCATACTCCCTTGATATTTGTCTCTCTTACATGCACTGCACGTTCCCATGCATTAAGCACTTTAAATTGTAGGGGTCTAGGTATTGGTTTCATGGCAAGTCATATCTCTTGAAATGATCAAGTATTCTAAAAGTGAAAGTACCATAGCAGGGAAACACCATTGCACCTTCTTTCCCTGGGATCATATTCCAATTTGTAAGTCAAGTAATAGTATGTAGACCTACTTTTATTGCCATATAATGTGCTTACGTATCCTTCGGTGGCGCTTCCTCGACAATTCTAGTAGGTTCCCCTGCATCTCCTTGTATCATATCTCTTATAGCTTTAAACCATCTCATTTTTTTGATCTCTTTCTTTGACAATTTTAGCTCAAATCAAAATGAAACAAAATGTAAAGTTTCACAACAATACGATCACTAGTAGCAGCGCAGCGTCCAACGAACAATTCCAACCAATCCCAGCACGGTGTTAAAGCAACCGCTCTATCCCAGCACAGCAAACCTTGATGTCATTATCACTCCATGCAGCAGTTCACGCTCCTTCACAATCCTTCCCACTCTCTCTCTCTCATTCAATTCTATTTGTAATAAATCAACAACTTTCCCTACTGTTACATTCATTGGAGTGGGAATAGTCCTTTTTACCCACCCGCTATCCAACACTTTCCCTACTGTTACACTTGTTGGAGTGGAAATATACATTTTTACTTCCCCGCTATCCAACACTTTCCCTACTGTTGCACTCACTGGAGTGGGAATAGTACATTTTACCCGCCCGCTATCCAACACTTTCCCTACTGGTGCACTCGCTGGAGTGGGAATATTAATTTTTACCCACCCGCTATCCAACACTTTCCCTACTGTTACATTCATTGGAGTAGGAATATTCATTTTTACCCACCCGCTATCCAACACTTTCCCTACTGTTACACTTGTTGGAGTGGAAATATACATTTTTACTTCCCCGCTATCCAACACTTTCCCTACTGTTGCACTCACTGGAGTGGGAATAGTAATTTTTATCCACCCGCTATCCAACACTCCCTACTGTTGCAATTGCTGGAGTGGGAATAGTAAATTATTCCCCTTCGCTATTCGACAATTTTCCTACTACATCACTCTCTGGAGTGGGAATAGTAAATGTATCCCCTACGCTATCCAACATTTTCTTTACTGTTCGAGATAGGTGCCGATTCCGATCCGGTAAAAAAGATTTGCGTACGACTCGTATCCAGATATTTTCACGTACGAATCGTACAAGTACCGTACAAACTGGGAAGTACGAGTCGTACGTGAAAAATACATACGAATTGCGTCGGGAAAAGGGTACGAGAGGGAGCCGGAAATTTTTACGTCCGAATAGCGTCGGGAAAAGTGCACGATAGGGAGCCGGACATTTTTACGTGCAAATACATAAGTCCGAGCGCGCAAGTACTTTCCGTACCGCCCATCCGAATACACAACCGCATGTAAAAGGCCCCGTACGGAGCGAACGCTGTAGCACACATGTACACGGGAAAACTTGTGCCCGGATACGAGTCGTACAGCCCCCCTCCCCCCGCATATGTCAGCACTGTACTCCCGTATGTCAGCACCGTACTCCCCCTCCACACCGTACCCCAGGACCGTACCCCAGCCCCGCACCTGTACACACCATACCCCAGGCCCGTACCCCAGCCCCCCACCTGTACGTGCCACACCCCAGGCGCGTTCCCCAGCCCCGTACTTGTACGCACCGTACCCCAACACCGTAGCCCAGCCCCGCACCTGTACACACTGTACCCCAACACCGTAGCCCAGCCCCGCACCTGTACGCACCGTACCCCAACACCATACCCCAGCCCTGCACCTGTATGCACCATACCCCAACACCGTACCCCAGCCCCATACCTGTACGTACCGTACCCCAACACCGTACTCCAGCCCCCCACATGTATGCACCGCACCTCAGGCCCGTACCCCAGCCCTGTACCTGTACGCACCATACCCCAACACCGTAGCACAGCCCCGCACCTGTACGCACCGCACCCCAACACCATACCCCAGCCCCCCACCTGTACGCGTCGCCCCCCAGGCTCCTACCCCAGCCCCGTACCTGTACGCAC
Organism: Triturus cristatus; assembly: GCF_964204655.1. NCBI lineage: Eukaryota > Metazoa > Chordata > Amphibia > Caudata > Salamandridae > Triturus > Triturus cristatus. Next base: position 752,689,789 of record NC_140593.1, on the reverse strand, counting down.
CGTACCCCAACACCGTACCACAGCACCCTCACCCAGCATCGCGTATGTGCGGACCTTACCTACGCGAAAAATACTCGTACAGAACCAGGACACTGTAAAACAGCACAAGGAGGGTCAATTCGACTCGCACAACACCACAAAACACGTCTACATGACAAAATACATCTCAATGACTGACCTGGCACATCCAAACAGGAAAACAGAGGCCCTAAATCACAACCACCTCTTATAACACACCCACCACAAATTCAAACCCAGCCACACCCACAAATGGACCAATAAAAAGGGCCCTCACACACAACCCATGAGCCTTTGCAACAGACCCACTGCTGCCAGACCCCACAGACAAACAACTGCACCTTACTTACACCTTAACTACACCTTAACTTATACACCTTCACACAACCTCCTTCACAAACACCCCCTCTTCACATTCACACACACACCGTCACATTCACACCCACACACCCACAACCATCCACACCCACACCCCACACCATGCCCACAGACAAGAATCCAAAGTTCACTACGGCGGAGCTGGAGCTCCTTGTCAACGAAGTCATCAGAGTCGAGCCACAGCTGTTTGGAACATTGGTCAGACAGACCAGCATAGCCCAAAAAACAAGCCTGTGGCAGAGGATCGTCGATAAGGTGAATGCTGTTGCGCCCATCCGAAGGACCAGGCATGAATGCCAAGCCAGGTGGTACGATCTGCGCAGGGCAGTCAAGAGGAAAATGAACGAGGAATACGCCCAGAGTAACATCACTGGAGGTGGGCTGCCCCACAGACCCGTACATTACCATCCCTGGGAGGAGAAGGTGATGGCCATGCTTCCGCCGGTGGGAGTACACGGAGTCAAAGGAGTCGCAGAGCCTGGTGAGTACACAAGCAACTAACGTAACATGGGGGAATGGCATCCACACCACAAATACACCAAATGCACGCAAATTCCTCCAAGCCCTCACCGCACACAACCACACTCAAAAACCACGCTCATGCCACTAACGTCTCCATGCTCCATTCACAAATAAAGGCAATGTCATGTCCCAGGCCACACCAACCACAAACCCAAGACTGGATGTCCGGGATGCTGGGAGGGTGGGGCTCACACAACACATTGTGCAACTCAGAAGCAGACACCAATGCCCTCAGCCCATATGGCCTAGGTACATACCCATGCACCATGCCCAATGCACAGGGACTGGCAAAGTACTGACAAGGTAGCTGACACTTGGCCCTGCTGTATGCAGCACAAGGCCCTCCTGTGACCACTGTACACACAAACACCAACTCCACAAGCTCAGATATCTAGCACAGGAACTCACACTCACTGTCATGCCAGCATGCACCATGAGGGGACAGACACATCACCTGGGAGACCAAATGACAAATCACACTACACCCAACAGCAGGCCCGGTCACACACCCCCCTCACACAAGCGCACACCCCTGGGGCAGGCAACGGATTTACCCACTCTCACAATGGACATGTGACACAACAAGACCAATCCATAGCCAAATAAGCATCCTAGCCAAATTTCTACTGGTAAAACACTCAGGAGAACATATCAATCTGTCCCCCGCAACATACCCATCCCCAAGTGTACATTGAGAGGAATGCTAGGCACATCCAACTACCTGGAGGAACTGTGACAACTTGAATATGTATGAAACATTGATGTGGCATGAAACAGCATTAACATTGTCTCTCTCTCACACACAGGTCAACGTCATCGACCTCCCCCCAACAATGGGGGGGAACAATCAAAGTCCCAGGCTCAGCGTGAAGATGATCCCACCTGCAGCGACGACTCTCACCACTCCGTGGATGACCCCGACCAATCTGGCCCCTCTGGTGCCCAAGCCCCTGCAGCACCTGCATCAGGTACATCTGTGCCAACCCCCACCCCCATTCCTGCCACATCCCAGGAGACACCCAGGAGCCCTGCTCGCACTGAACAACAGAGCCAGTCTGACCAGGAGGGACAAGGTTCTCCGGGCACCCAGGAGGAGGCAGACAACCCCTCAAATGCCATCCCTCAGGGGTCCCGTAGACCCGATGTGCCCACAACGGCAGGACAGGCTCGTGTGGGCAGGGGTGGTGGGAGTGGAGGCAGGCGGAGGCGAGAACCTGACCAGGCAGCTGAGGGAACCGGTATGTCACACATACGCCACATCCTGGACACATACCGGCGTGACACCAGGGGCATCAGCCAGGTAGTGTCGAGCCTCACAGAGATGAAGGGGACCCTCGATGAGATGAAGAACCTGCAGGCCGAGCAACATGCCAGTCAACAACAACACCAAGGACGGATGGAGGCAAGACTGGCTGAGCTCCTGGCAGTGCAAACGGACATGAGCAATTCACTCCGTCGGATCACCGACAACATGGGCAACCCTCCCTGTGCCACCAGGCGAAGACCACCACCAGCCACAGGGAGGGAAGAGGAGGAGGATTAGTCCGATGGAGCATCACAGACATCGTCAAGGCCTGCATCTGAGGGTCCCCCCAGGAAGGTGGGTCGTCCACGGAAAAGACCGTGAGAGTCAGCGGACCATCCACATCTCCCAGGTCACATGGCCTGGCACCTGGCCCTCTGGCACAACAGCAGCACCTCACCCAATGACATTCTCTGCCACATGGACTTGCTGGTTACAGTCTGACCAATGATGACCAACACTGTGGTCTGGACTCTGATGACTCCAACTGACAAGGATGCCATCTCACCCTGTGAACTTTGGATTCTATGCACCCGGTAGAGCACCTTAGTTCATCTAACAAAAAACTTACCCCACCAAAAATAAAAACTTTATTTTGTCATGAGATGTTGCTGTCATTTGGCATTATTCCACAACATATGTGTGTGTAAATGTCAAACTATGCCTGAGTGTTGAACTAACTCCACCCATCCATACCCTGGGATCTGAGTCTGGTACAGGACACACATGGGTCACAATGTATCATTCAATGCAGACATGGAGCACAATACTCACCTGTGATGGCCTCAAGCTGCTGAGGGGGTGCTTGCAATACTGTGCGGACAGACCTATTTGGAAGAGTATCATTAAGGCGCCATAGTGATACAGCCCATACACGCGTGTGTAGGGGCCGTATCACTATGGCGTACGCCTACGGCAACACTACCATGGGGATAGGACCCCTACACACGCGTGTACGGGCCATATCACTATGGCGTACGCCTACGGCAACACTACCATAGGGATAGGACCCCTACACATGCGTGTACGGGCCGTATCACTATGGCGTACACCTACGGCAACACTACCATAGGGATAGGACCCCTACACACGCGTGTACGGGCCGTATCACTATGGCGTATGCCTACGGCAACACTACCATAGGGATAGGGCCCCTACACACGCGTGTACGGGCCGTATCACTATGGCGTACGCCTAAGGCAACACTACCATAGGGATAGGACCCCTACACACGCGTGTACGGGCCGTATCACTAGAGTAGTGGTGCCCTAGGGTTACGTGTGAAACGCACCTACCGGTGTGGGTATTTGAAAATTACAATGGAGACACATAAGGGACAAGTATTAGGGCCTAAATGCATGCTGGTTGTCATGGATACCCAGTTTGAAGATCAAATTTTTCCATCATGTGGCCTGGGAAAAGCAGTTGGCCAGCTTATACATTGTTGCAAAGTGGTTGTTGACTTGACATGATGCAGCTAATGTGAAAAAATGCTAATGCTGTCACTGGTGTATGTTCAAAGGGATTGGAGGAAACGTAGGATGCAAATGAGTCTGACCAATCACTCGGTACTCCTGTAAAGGAAATAGCCCAGCAAGGCAGATATAAGTCAGCCAGAACCCATGAGAGGGCACTTGCCTGCACAACCTTTCATTGACACCACTGCTGCTGTTTGGCTTCCTCTGGCACCATGTCAAGGACTGTGGAGAGGGCCCAGCATTTCACCCAGGAGGAGAATGAGGCGTTGCTGGACGTCATCCTCCCACAGTTCCCCAGCCTGTATGGTAGACCAGGGGAGCAGGTGAGTGCTGACTCCGCTACCTTTGACTGTGCCCCTTCTTTTTGTGACTGGCACTTCTGGCATTGTGTCCAGGTGTGACAGACATGCAATGTTGTTTAGAGTGGGTCCCGGGGGGGGGGGGGGAATGGCTTAGGTCTGTCATGAAGAGCATGATGTGGTTCATGTGTGCACTCCTCACTTGCATTGTGCTTACTGTGACATTCACTGCATGGTGCATGGCACATTCAGCATGGCTAATCCTCTTGGCCATTCTTGTTCTATAGTCCTGAGGTGATTCAGTGTTCCCTCCGGTGTGACAGGTGACTGTTCCCACAGATGTGTGTGAGTTTAGTGGAGCTGTGGTGAGAGTGACCAAATGATGTGTACACCCCCTGGACATTGATGTGTGTGAATGTTCCTTGTCATGTGGGTGAGTGTCTATGTGGAGTGTTGCACCACAGCTGCATGGAGGAGGCAACTGCTCAACCCATCTGATGTATGAAGTAAGCCGTGCTGTGTGTCTGACTAGCTGAGCTAGCCCCATGCCTGTGACACCCCCCAGGCAAGTGGCACATGTGCAGAGTGATGTTTGTATCCGTTGTTGCCACTGGCAGGTGATTTATCTGTGCCTGTGTGTATCTGTGTACTCTGCTGAGGTTGGGTCAGTGGCCTGGGGCATGTGACTGCTTGGTGGTGCTGTCCATCAGTCTTGTGTTGCTTGGGATGTACAGTGTGTGCCATGATCAGGGTGTGTGTTGCACCCCTCATGCCACCTGTGTACTTTCAATGCCATGTAGTGCATTGGGGCTTACACAGAGGCGAAATTCCCTATGACGAAGGTGCTATTAGTTTACAGCATGGTATGCCCTGTTCAACAAATCAAAGATGTTCTAATGTGTGTCTCTGTGACATGGAGCAGGTGTAGTGATCTATTCTCACTTTGTCATCCTCGCAGGTAACCGCCTACGAGAAGGGGAAGATATGGAAGCGGGCCGTCAGGGCCGTGAGCTCTGTGGAGGGTCGCAGTCGGCGCCTGGCCCAGGTGAGGAAACGCTGGCAGGACATCCGGTGCTGGACCAGGAGGATGGCCCGGGTCCTGCTGGGGGACTCACCAGCACGAAAACACGGCGGGCGCCGGCGCCTGACCCACCAAATGAAGCGTGTCCTGGCGGTGGTCTTCCCTGACATGGATAGGCGGTTACAGGAGAAGCAGCAGCAGCAAGGGGTTAGGTACATGTGTGTCTGTTCTGTGTCACAAACTTTTGGAAGTGCTCAGTCGCATGGATACACTGCCAGGCTTTATATGTGCAGTGCATATCCTGTTCCCCCTAGTCAACCGCTGCTGTTCTTCCTCCCTTCCCCTCCTTGACATGTGTTCCCTGGTCTGTGTGTAATCACTATTGCACATGGTCATCTAGGCTGCAAGGTCACCACGGTGCGCAATGCTTTCTTCATCATGTGTGGGGGTGGTCTGTGACATGTGTTGGTAACTTGCCTGTGCCCTGTCCTATCCACTCATTTGGGGGTCCATAATTGTTGGCACTGTCCTGAGGCTCCACATAGGAGTGTAAGGTTTTAAATACACACCCTTGCAGCATGCATGACCAATGTAGTGGCCTCAGACATGATGTGCATGAGTGGGAGATATGCATAGGGCCGGGACAGTTGCTCCAGTTACAGTCAGATCATTCCAGGACCATGGAGCAGTGTGCCCACTACTGTCCCATGAGACACCTTATCCTAGGAATCATGTGTGGCATCACACACTGTGGCCAGTCTCTGTGTGTTCAGCATAGTTTGGCCTCTGTGGCATTGTTCCCTGCCCTAATTTCTATTAACGTAAATTGTGCTACATGTGTCCACTGTACAGGGTGACCCCATTAGGCTTGTGCATACTCACACTGGGCAGTGCCTGTGTGTCTATGGACAACTATCAGTTGATGGTTGTTTGTCACAGATATATGTGTGGTCAGCCTCACAAGGTGATGTTGAGTACATTTAGGAGTTCTTGATTCCCCTTTTAGTAAACACAGATTGAGAGGTGTAACTACTTGCTCTGTCTCAATCACATTGTCTCATGTATGGGGGGTTTGTGCAAGAAAGGCATACATGTCAAAACCTTATGTCTCCTTGCCAGGTCTGACCTGTGTGTGCTAATTGTCTGGAGTGACACTCAACGTGCAGTGACCCAGACATGTTGTGCAGGGTGTCATGTTTGTGCTTTGCAGCATGTGTCAAAAGTTACAATGCATGTTTCCAGCTCATCCATTATTGGCACCGGTGTGTGCTCCCGATGCTATGTGGTTTGGTCTGTGTGTGCTGACATCTGTGTGGACATTCTTTGTTCCTATCAGGGTGTCTCCTCAGTGCAGGTGCTCCTTATTCCAACACTATTTCAGGGCCATTAGCTAATGCATTGTCCTGTGTCTGGACATGTGTGCCAATCCACATGACAGGTAGTGTGTCAGATGTGTTGCCAACTGTGTCATCATGGTACAGATGGCCATGTGACAGGTGGCATGTTTAAGTTGTCATTCAAGAAGTCTTGTACCTTGGCACTCACTACACTTGTCAACATGTCCCAATATTTTCGATGCTTCACTTTGATTATTGTGAAGGGCAATAATGTGCCTGCATGACAGTTGTCTCCCAAGGAAGTGCACAAGAAACCACCTTTACACTTTGGGGGAACACGCTGGCACATTTCAATCAAAGGCACAGTTCTGTCCAAAATTTGTTCAGGAATTATTCATATCCATGTTCCCACAGTGTGTTTGAATTTGGCTTAGTCCTTGGTTGTTGCTGATGCCAACTTACTGGTGTCCAGTCATCCAGACCACCATGGTGCCATGTATATGTACTTCCTGATACCACATTTCTTCTTTACAATGGCTTCTTGGCATTAGGTTGGCAGCTCATACAATGACTGTGTAAATGTAGTTTTGTGTGCACCTCCTTGTGTGACTTCTGATATTCATGCACATGTGTGTTCTGTTCCACAAGTGGAACATTCACACATTCCAAACTTGTCAATTGTTGTAAAGGTTTGTGATTCCCAATGGATCAGAAAGTATTTATTTGGATTTTCTAAAGTGCTCACAGGTCTATGAGTGTGGGGACATCTTCAGCATTGGTGTCTGTTATTTGGCATTGGGTGCACCAATACTGTTTCGTTCACAGTGAGCAAGGGGTGGCATGCCTTCATAGTCTGGCTGTGCTCCACTGTTCACAGACTCTAGCTTCTCTGTATAATTGGATATCCAGTTATTTGCTGTTGTGTCCTGATATTCATTATTTAAGGTGACATGGTGGGTGAACCAACTGGGGAGTGCAGGGCTTACATATGTGCGGAGTCATCTAGATGTTACTCACGATGCATTTCATGATATGCACTGTGACCTATTATGTTTGGACTCATGTGTCAGATGTACACAGGTGACTGATTATTTCCTGTCTCTTCACCTTACCCACAGCATCATCGGGGGACACCGAGGGAGACACCTGCACGGACGTGGAGGAGGGATCCAGCACCAGTGCCACCACTCCTGGCGAGTCGGCAGCATCAAGTGGCACGGAGGGTGAGGGGAGTGCGGCGGAGGACCTGGGTAGTACCAACACAGACTACGACGCTGACGGGTCATAGGCTGAACTCCCTGAGGGGGCGGAGGCTGCTCCAACAGCTGGCAGCAGCACTACAACTGTCACTGGCCCCTCCATTCCCATCACCGCCCTCCCAGTTGCTCTGGTCCCTTCTGTCCGTGTAGGGCAACAACGTGTCTCCTTCGTGCCAGGCACCGCACCCCCTGCCCCTGTCCCCCCTGCTGCCCTCACTGCCGAGTCTGTGGACATTCAGCGGCAGTTGCAGGTTGGGCAGACATCGATCCTGACTGTCCTCCATGGCCACACCACACTGCTGACACAGATGGTGTCGTACATGGAGGGCATGTCATCAGCGATGTCTGACCAACGGATGTTACTGAGGTCCATGGACTCGTCACTGACGGCAGCAATGGGTCTCCTGCAGCGCTTGGTCCCCCCACCTACCCCTGCACCATCCACACTTCCCACTCCCATTTCTGTCCCAAGCACACACACATATTCCCAGGCAGGCACCACACCAGACACAGCCAGCACACCAACAGGGAAGGGCAAGTGCACACCTCCAGTCACGCATACTCAGGGGGTAGAAGGCACACCCACTGGGTCTAGGGCACACAGGCAGACACGCAGCCACAGTCGGAGTCCGCATGCCTCACTCACCAGTCCTTCCAATGTCACTCCCCTCGGCTCCCTTGCCCCACAGTCTGAGAAGGAGACCTACTTGGCTGTGCTGGGCCTCAGCCCCACTGCTTCACCATCGCGCAAACGGGCAAGGCACTCCACGGGTAGGGGAGTTGAGTCCCCCCCCTGTCCACCACCTCCCCCAGTAGCACTGCAACCTATCCCTCAGCGGCAAAGGTGGAGGTTAGTATGGCGCTGCACACGTCGGCAAGCTCTTCCAGCGTCTCCCCTGCACCCGAATGAACCACAGGCCCCAAGGAGGGGGGGGGCCACCCCCTGTGGTCGGAGTCATCCGTCCCTGCACCCACAACACCTACCCTTCCCCCTCCTGTCCCTGCGGTGCCTGGTCCTTCCCCACATGACGCCCCCACCCCAGTCGATGAACCAGAGGTTTCGAATGTGCAGGCAAGCTAGGGGAGATGCGTGGACATGTGTCCCCCCCGCCAGGACATCGCATCTGGACTGGCCTATGGCCTTTGTACATAGTGTCCTTTTATACATTTTATTTTACTGCTGAATAAAGCATTTTGTTTTCCCTTTGAACATGATTGCTTTTCAGGTATTGATGTTGGTGCTGATGCTCCATGAGTTGGGGTGGTGATCATGTGTTAGGTGTCTGGGAAATGTTGTAGTATGGTGCTCATGGGGTGGACCCTGGTATCTGCGTGCCATCACAAGGTCTCTGCTAAGATTCTTTGCTCGTGTATGCTCTTTGTGTTTGGAGACATTGTCCCAAGGAGTGTTCCTTCCTCTGTGGCACCTGACATTTTCCCTGCAGGGAGTTGCACTATTGTTGTGCTGACCTGTGTCTACATTTCCTTGGTGGCTGACGGATCACTTCAACTAGGCCCATGCCTGCTCAGCAATGTCTCTGGCTGCATCGTCTGTGCCATCCTTGGTAGTCACTGTACTTGTGTATAGAGTATGTTGCCATGCCTCCATGTGGAAATTGTCCCTTTTCCGCACTATGCATGTGTGTACTCCCAGCCTAGCACACAATTGCTACTTGTTCTGAAGGGTATTTGGTCACCTGACTGGCAATTGTGGTCATTGTATCTGTGGGAAGTCCACCCTATTCCTTCCATGGGAGACAACTACTTGGTGGCTGTGCCAGCACCTGTACATTCCTATCAGTCCTGGAATGTGCGTGACAGTGTGTATTCCCTTTGGCTCTCTTAGTTTAGTAGGCTTTCACATAACTATGCAGTCTTGTGACATGTTCTCAGTGTGTGTATTGTGCTGCATCCGCCAGGGGTGGGTATGCATGTGTCATTTGTCCTCACACCCACATGTGGTGTGTCATGCAGTGGGGGAAAGACATCCATCCTCATGGGAGTGGGACACTGCTGTCAGTGATGTGTTGATATGGCACTCTCAACATTTTCGTACATTGGGGATGCATTCATGAACACATGGAGTTGTGCTCATCTGAGGATGATGCACCCACCACTCATATATCAGGACAATGCTGGGAATCCTCTGCACCCACCCCCCATGTCTCTGTCCACTGCTGGGAGTGATAGGCACCCACCCCTCACATGTCTCTGTCCACTGCTGGGAGTCCTGGGCACCCACCCCCATGTCTCTGTCCACTGCTGGGAGTGATAGGCACCCACCCCTCACATGTCTCTGCCCACTGCTGGAAGTCCTCTGCACCCACCCCCATGTCTATGTCCACTACTGGTGTTCCTCTGCAACCACCCCTCACATGTCTCTGTCCACTGCTGGCAGTCCTCTGCACCCACCCCCATGTCTATGTCCACTACTGGTATTCCTCTGCACCCACCCCTCACATGTCTCTATCCACTGTTGGGAGTCCTGGGCACCCACCCCCATGTCTCTGTCCACTGCTGGGAGTCCTCTGCACCCACCCCCATGTCTCTGTCCACTACTGGTATTCCTCTGCACCCACCCCTCACATGTCTCTGTCCACTGCTGGGAGTCCTCTGCAGCCACCCACCCACCCACCCCCTTGGTACAGTACACTGCTGTCCTGTGCATACACACACACCAATATACTGCTTATATGCAGCACCAGGCCCTAAGCCAACATTTGTGGCGTGTGGACGCCTTGTATCCATTCAGTACTGGTGCCGTAGGGGTATGGGTGGGACGGACCGTACCCACACATTCATGGGGTGTACGAGCCGTACCCACGCTCTGGGGGCGTGTGTACGGTCCGTACCATGCGGTCCCCTACATCCACACTCCAATGGTGGTACGGGCCGTACCCACGCTCTGAGGGAGTGGGTACGGCGCGTACCCATACATCGCCACTACAATGGTGGGACGGACCGTACACACGCCCCCAGAGCATGGGTACGGCCCGTACCACCATTGGAGTGGTGATGGAGGGGTACGCGCCGTACCCATGCCCCCAGAGTGTGGGTACGGCCCGTACCACCATTGGAGTGGTGATGGAGGGGTACGCGTCGTACCCACGCCCTCAGAGCATGGATACGGCCCGTACCACCATTGGAGTGGTGATGGAGGGGTACGCGCCGTACCCACGCCCTCAGAGCGTGGGTACGGCCCGTACCACCATTGTCGTGGTCACGGGTACGCGTCCACATCCACTTCCATTGCGCGTGACGTTTCCAACTCGGAATCTCGCTCTAACCAGCTTATTGACATTCCGTGTGTTTCCTTGTTTTTTAGGCTTAGAACCTCTACTCACCTGCTCATGAGCACCCACAAAAGAGACCTTTGAATCGTTGGCCCCAGGTAGATCTGTACCTTTAGATTTGGGTTACTGTCCTCACGTTTTGTACATAATTCTTGTTAAGTGTGCTAAATAACTAGAATGATAATTCCTCCCATCTTTATTTTTATTTTCAGATCCACTACCCCCTCTAGTGGACGAGCTTTATTTAATCGCTATGCTCGCCCCCTGTAAGAATTTCTGAAGTTGTTCTAGTGAATTAAAGAACATTTTTCCTCTGTCTTATGGTGAGCATTTCTATTCTACCCTATCTCTGAGCCATGTGTTCTATATTGGAATTAGTGATCTTATTTTAATCTCATCATTCTTTTTATTCTGACACTTATTCTAAACTGTCCTCTTTTTTCGTTTTAAGACTGCCTGAAACTATTTTTCAACTTTTGAGCTGGGTGTGTACATCTTTTCCATAATCATGGTTAGCATATGTGGCTTTGACTTACTTTTTTCAACTGAATTTCTTTCACAAAATTCACCCAATTTCACTTAGATGGATCAACACACCTAGAAGAGTCCTTGATTAGTTGATAAGTCCATTCTGATTGGGGAATTTTTCATTTCTTTTTCATTTCTTTTTGCTTATGTGTGCAACTTTCATATATAAACCATGTATCCTGATTTTAACCACTCACACGCCTAGACCGGTGCTTAAATTGACCCGGAACAAATAGTCCGGTTATTGATATGTTTTATTGTCTAAATTGTTAGACCTTCAAACGTAACAACTTAGAAATAGCATATTATGTTCATTTTTTGTGTTTATTACTTGATAGGTCCCATGGAAATCGCACATGAATAAATTTACGCCCTGAAGAAGGTGTTACCCCAGGAAAGGGGGTGTCACACCGAAACGCGCGTCGGCGTCTCGAACTGATTTGTTCGCCACACAGATCCATTAAGACCCTACAATCTCAAAAGAATAATCTTTTGTTTTTTCTCTCTTCCTTCCCCATTTGGATACCCTTGATTGTAAATCTCTACCTTCAATTCACTAATTTGTGTGCTTCACGCCAAATAAGACTCGCCTACTATGTTGGGCCTCTAAATTGTCCATTTTCCAGATTTTAGGATGTATGTGTTATATGTTGTTATGGTGTGAATGGATTTAAGTATGAATGAGAATGATTGAATAATTTATATCTTAGATTTTCCATGGGCATTATTGTTTGTAGGACCATCATGTCCCTTGTTTGTTGAATTGTCTTTGCGATTTATGATTTGTACATTTAAAAAGGAAGTTTCTTTCAATTAATTTGAAAAAAAAAAAAAGGATAAATATTACATTTTGACTTGTAGCGCAATTTATATGCATGGTCTAGATAGAGTGGTTTTTGCTTTAAAAATTGACTTAGATGCGTTAGTTAAAAAGTTGTAGGTACAGCAGACTTTTTCTTGTGCACTTTTGATTTATCCCCTGCTGCTTACCTCTATTGACTTAGGGGTTCCCCTTTTGTAGTGGTACCTCCAGTAAGCGCCACAGAGCTGCGTTGCATAGAGGTGTAAAAAGGGGCGTGGCCTCAGAACACCTGTCTGCAACGCAGCTCCCTGGCGCACACTGGAGATACCTGTTGGGCTAGTTGGCCCTCAGGGACCCTCAGTATTGAAGGGGAATTAATTCCCCAACTTACAACTGGCCAGGGGGTGCGTTTGCAGAGTGCTGCAAGGAGGGGGCGTGGCCTCCAGCACGATGCCGGTCTTTTATTTATTTTATTTTTTTAAGAAGGAGGGCTGTGTGGCCCCCCTTCTTTTTCTAATTTACTGGCCCTAGGGACTCCATCCCCCAGGACCTGCACCCTAATTTTTTTTGTTGAAAAAAATAAATTTGGCCCTCCCAAGGCCTTAATCGGCCCCGGGGACCCCAACCTCCGTGTTATGGCCTTTTCTTAATTTAAATTCTTTAGGAGGGGGCTGCGTTGCCCCCCTCCTCAGGCCACTTATGGCTCCAGGGACCCCATCCCCCGGTGCCGGCCTTTGTTTTTTATTATTTTAAAAATATATATATTTATGCTGGACAAACCGTATGTATCTATCACCATGACGATTTGCGTGATATTCATTAAAAGGCGACTATGCATAGAATGAATCCGCATGGAATGTATTTACACCGCTAGTGAAGCTCTGACGTGTCTGACGCCCTACCGTGCCTAATCCCGGCGCCCCCGCCGGTGGGTACTCTCCAAGTAGACACCCTTGTCGTTTATTTATACAAACATGGGTAGCTATTGACGGGCACATTTAATATACACGCACACCAAGCCATTCAAAGGGGATTCGACAAAAATGTGACCAAACTATGCAAGAAACCCCCCTCACGGTTAATAAAAAACACATCCACTGCAGGATGTGTAATACTTTTTATTTTACTCTCTGGAAAGGAGACGAACCTCACTTGAGAGTCACAGCGTGCTCCTGGCTGAGCCCAATGCTGTGTTACACCCACCAGTGCCCGCCGATTGCCTCACACCTCTGTGTTGTATTCCACCAGCAAGTGCGTATGCTATGACACTCTCTAGCCCATGTGCACTGTAACACCACCCCGTGAATATGTCATGCCACACTTGCCTTCGCACGGGTTATATTACCCCATCTAACGTGCCTTCCTCGATGTGTATGTTATAACGCACAGCGCTATGCCATACATATTACAATCTGGTATCCTTATCTTTGTCACAGTGCATATGCAACGTTACACTCCCCAGCACATATTTTATATTACAACTTTAGAGACTAGTTATGTTACACAACACTGCCCTGTGCATATTACACTCCAAGGCGCATATCGCATAGCACGTGCTAGTGCCTGTGCTATCTCGCGCTCTCCAATGAATCTGTCATTGCACACAATGTATTGCATATCATATTTCACGCCCCGGTTCATCTTATATCACACTTTTTGGTGCATAGTTTATACCATATACTACATCTAGTTTTCATTTTCAATCGTGCTCTCAGGACTATGTTCTATATAACACTGCGTCCACCTACCCTTTTCACGGGCATTACATTTTGCGATGGGGGTGGAGGGTCAGGGGGTGTTTCTGCCAAGTGAGCCCGGAGTCACAGTCACAAACGTCCTCTTCTTCCTGAATAAAAGTGAGATTATGCTGCATACTTGTTCATATTTTAAGTAGTTCGCACAGACACACATTTTAAACACAATAAAGTTCCTAATACCCACCTTCTCTGAACAGTTAGCTTGCTGCCCCATCCACCTCCTCCCTATCCTCTGTTGTCTGAATCCATGGACTAGCCTCCTCCCTCCTGCCATGCATGCTCTGATGTGCTGCCACTGCCCTCCATTTAGCATGATGTACCAGTCCACTCCTCCTGCCCTCCATTGCCCAATTCTATGGCCCATCATTGACCTCCTGCTTAGCCTCTGTGCTTAGCTTGCTGCCCCTATTCTCCTTTCCCCTGCCCTCCGATGTCTTTGTGCATGCCCCTGCTCCATCCTTTTTGCCCACTATGTTCCATGGACCTGCCACTCCTATCTACTCTGAGAGTTCTGTTGAGCTGCCACTCCCCTCCCACCTGCCTAGCATTGTCAGATGACTGTAACCTGTCCCTGCCACCTCCACCCTGCCTGTCCACATGCCATGCCCCTATCCCCTTCCTCCTGTCCTCCATGGTCCATTTTACTGCCACACCCTTCTGCCCTCCCTGATCTGTTGTGCTGCAACTGCTCCTCCTGCCTGCCCCGCGCGGTCTGTTGTGAGGCCCCTTCCCCTGAACTCTCTTGTCTGTGCCCAGGTCCTGACCCTCCCTTCTATCCTCCTTGGTCCTTTGTGCATGCCCTGCACCCTCCTTCTTGCCCATCATAGCCATTGTGCTGCCACTAACCCTCCCGCTTGCCATGCATGGTCTTCTGTGCTGCCATGGCCCCTCCCACCTTCCCCATGTGGTCAGCTAGCTGCCCCTGACCCCCTCCCACCTTCCCTCCATGGTCTGTGTGTATGCCACCATAGTCTCATTGTTGCTCTCCATGGTGTGTCTTGTTTCTAGTGCCCATCCTGCCTGACCTCCATGGTCATCTTGCTGCTCCTACCCTGCCACCTTGCCCCCAGCCCTCTGTTGCCATGGGCAGACCCCCTATTTCCTCCCTCCAGGCTTGTCTGTTCCATTGTAATGCCCCTGATCCGTCCCTCCTGCCCTTTATGGTCTGTTATGCTGCAGCTTTCTCTCCTGTCTGTCCATTATGGTCAGCTAGCTACCATTGACTCTTTACCATCTGTTCTCTGTTGTCCATGTGCATGGTCCTGTCCCCTCCCTATTGCTTTCTATGGATTGTTGTGCTGCACTCCCATCCTGCATGCGCTGTGTGGTGTATTGTGCTGCTGCAAACCCTGATGCCTGCCCTGTAGGGTCAGTTTGGCGCACCTCTCCATGTCCCTCCTGTCCTCTGTTATCCGAGTCCATGTCCCTACCCCAATTCCTCCTGCCTACCATGATTCAATGTACCATACTTGTGAACATTTTGAACTTGGTAAGAGGGAGATTTTGAAAAACAACTGGGGTATTGATTTTCCCCTTTGAGTTACATTGAAAAAAGAGGAGATTGTAGACAGGAGACAGATCAAATAAAGCCCATTTGAGGTTAAAAACATTGGACGTTTCCTGGATGAAACGGGTCTGTTGGCATGTATGGTTGTACTACCACTGCCTCTTCCTTCTGCCCACAATGGTCTATTATATTGCCACAGCCTCTCTTGCCAGTCCTGTATTGTTGGTTTGTTGCCCCTGCCCCCCTTTCCACTGCCCTCCATAGTCTGTTGTGCTGCCACTGCCCTTCCTGCCTGCCCAGTGTGGTCAAATTGTTGCCTCTGCACTCTCCTACCTGCCTTCAATTTTCAGAGTCCGTGCCCCTGGCCTCTGCCTCTCAACAGTATCCCAATGAACAACTAGATTGCTAACATTCTATATTTATTACAAAAGTGTGGAACGCCTGACGTCATCTTGATGAAATCAAAACTGTAATACCTAGAGTATTTCCTTAAGAAATTACATATATGAGAGGGTCTTATTTGCATCAAAATTATGGTTAGTGCTCTAAAAAACTAAAATGAGGACATATTTTCTGAGTTTTCAAATAGCGACAAAGAACTGAAATTATTTGTAATCTTTATGTTTTTTTATCCAGTTGACCACTTGATTAAATGCTGCACCTTGGCGAGAGGATGTGGTGTTACTTCTAGAGCTGCAGACTTTGCAACTGGGGAACCAGGTTGAAGTTTCTGCTTCAGCTCAACATTCTGTGATTGTGGTCAAATCACTTAATCTCCCCATGTCTACAACCAAAATTAATTTGATCTTGTGTGATGTAACCAATGCTCACGTAAAGCATTCCAATACCTGACAAGTCTGCACTATATAAAACTGGAAATACACAAAAAATAAGTGTTTTGCACACTTCTGTCATTGGGCTACATGTGGGCTACATCTGGGTGATATTTGTGCTGCATTTAGGCTCTTTTGTGTCTGGTGGCCTTCTTGGGAGATTTATTTGTTATGAAGTTTCCTAATTTCCTCATTTACTGCAGTCTCCTCAGTAGGAAATGCTTTCAGTTTTTTACTTTGATTCCATCAAGAAGGTATTCAGATATGTCACACATTTGCCATAAATTCTGAATGTTAGCACTCTAGTTGCTCATTAGATCACTGTAGTAAAGCTACTGCTCACCACGGAAGTCTGCTGCTGGTATTAAAAGTGCATGTTTCAGTCTGCATATCCGAATTTTTTAATGAAATAGAAGAGGATTTGAGAAGTCACCCAAAATGTGCCCTAATTTTTCTTTCTGCAGAACTAATCATCATTTCTATGGCAAAATGAACCAACCTCATTTGGTTCCTTTTTAAATTAAATGTTTTAAGTGTTACCACTTTATTCCAATCAAGATGGCTTCAGGTGTGCCATACTTTTGTCATAAGTAAGACTGTTAGCGCTCTAGTTGTTCGTTAGAACACTCTGGGACATTCTGTCATTGGGCTATACTTGGGCTACATCTGGGTGATATTTGGGCTACATTTGGGCTCTTTTGTCTCTGGTGGCCATCTTGGGAGATTTATTTGTTATGAAGTTTCCTAATTTCCTCATTTACTGCAGTCTCCTCAGTAGGAAATACTTTCAGTTTTTTACTTGGTTCCATCAAGAAGGCATTCAGATATGTCACACATTTGCCATAAATTCGGATTGTTAGCACTCTAGTTGCTTATTAGATCACTGTAGTAAAGTTACTGCTCACCAGGGAAGTCTGCTGCTGGTATTTAAAGTGCATGTTTCAGTCTGCATGTCAGAATTTTTTAATGAAATAGAAGAGGATTTGAGAAGTCACTCAAAATGTGCCCTAATTTTTCTTTCTGCAGCACTAATCATACTTTGTATGCCAAAATGAACCCCCTCATTTTGTTCCTTTTTAAATTAACTGTTTTAAGAATTACCACTTTATTCCAACCAAGATGGCTTCAGGTGTGCCATACGTTTGTCATAAGTAGGACTGTTAGCGCTCTAGTTGTTCTTTAGAACACTCTGGGACGCTGCAATAGAACACAAAGTAATCAACTGACAGTCTGCCCTTGTTGGATGTACATGTTTTGCTGAGAATGCCAGACTGCATTCTCACATGACTGAGAAAGATAATGTGAATTTACTGAAAATATGCTCTCAGTTAGCTTATAGATCACCTTCTAAACCTCTGTGGGAAAAGCATGAGAAAATAGTTTTCTCTCAAACATGATTCATGATATCACAGCAGACGGCTTTTTCACATGGTAAAATCACCTTAGAACACACCACAATTCCTAAAATGAGTATGGTACCATCAACAAATGATTTATAATGTAACTAAAGTCTTAAAACCTTCTATTAACTGCAATGCTTTTTAATGAGGTGCTATCATGTATATTGGTCCCAAGATGGCTGCCAACACTTCTTGGATGAAGTGCTGACAGCCAATCAGTTCTCACGATGAGATGTGTGGTTAGGCTCCGCCCAGATATATATGTGATTTTACTTTTGATTTTCTCAGGAACTACTGAACGGATTTACACCATTTAAGCAAAAGGCACATGCCTGACCTGAGGACTACCTCTTTGCCAAATTTCAAGTAATTCTGTTCAGCCGTTCGGGCTGTACCTTCGACTAAAGGTCCTTTGGGAAAATGCAAGGGGAAAACACGTTTTGGTACCCCCCTTTTTTCTCAGCCCCCGCTTGACGAATCACCACGAGACTTTCAGGGTAGGAGCTGAGCGGAGCGCCCCATTAGTTTTGAAAATTTCACGAAGATAAGTCAACCGGCGCCAAAGTTATTCAAAATAGAATTTTCAGATTTCCTATGGGAACTCTGTCCTAACTATATCTACTGGCGACCGCCAGTAGATAATATATATATTCACAGAAAAAACCATAGGTTTCAGGGGTGTTATAGTTAGCTGCCCATTTCACTCATACAAAACCATAGAAATTCCTCCGTTATAGTTAGTTCTGTTAACTATAACTCACGCGCCCGCAATGTACTGCTGATGATGTCACATATTGCATCATTCATGACATGGTCAGTGACATCACTGATGACATCTCAAATGACATCACTGATGACATCACTGATGACATCATCCACTGAATGTGGTTTAGTTTGAAATTTAAATATGTATTATATATATACCAATCTGTATTGAAGATTGAGTGGATATATAACTGTCTGGATTGAGGATTTAGTAGCTGTCTGACTGTCTTTTTAAGTGAGTAATTAAAAGTGTCTCACTTAATACATGGATTAGTAACTAAATAAACTATGTGAATGTGTGCAGCACTGTCTCTGTTGTTGTATAACATGTTGCATCAGTTGATCACTAACTACATGAGTGTGTATATTAGTTATTGATTAGTTGGGTGAGTATTTGTATGGGACACTGAGTTTGTGTGTGGTTGGATGGGGGTGTGTGTAACTCTATGCATAGATGTGTGAATGGTTGATTGACTAGGTGTATGGGTTTAAGAGTGCATGTGGAAACAGTTGTTTGGGTGACTGAGTGTATTTATTTGTGTGTTGGTGAGCGAATATATGTTTTAGTTGTACATCTTCAACAAAGTACAAAAATAAAAGGCATTGTATGTGAGAGTTGGTATATATAAATAAGTATGTGTAAGAGTCAGTGATTGTGAGAGTAACTATATGAATGAGTGTATAATTGTAATGGTGCTTTTTTAACATATTAACGATGAGTTACTATGTGTTTGAATACATGAGGTGTTGTTGGAATTGTGTAAGTGAGTAAATTTAAGTGCGATACATTTTTTTCATGAGTGAGTAGGATGACTGTATAACCGACTAAGATGACTGCTGATGTGTCAATGTCTATATATGTGTATAAGTGCATTTGATAGTGTTCTATTAATTAATGACTGCATGTATAGATGATTCTGTTGTTGAATGGGTAGTTGTGTGTATAGACTTAGGAATCAGTGAGTGGGTATGTAGTAACTGGTATTGGTGTGTCAATGGTTTCAAATATGGTATTTTACAGTGAGTGATGAAAGGTTATACTAGTGTATTATGAGGTGTATCAGATTGTCAAGTGGATAATGTCATCAGTGATGTCATTTGAGATGCCATCAGTGATGTCATCAATGATGTCACTGACCATGTCATGAATGATGCAATATGTGACATCATCAGCAGTGCATTGCGGGCGCGTGAGTTATAGTTAGCAGAACTAACTATAACGGAGGAATTTCTATGGTCTTGTATGAGTGAAATGGGCAGCTAACTATAACACCCCTGAAACCTATGTTTTTTTCTGTGAATTTCTAAGGTTTTTTAAATGCTAATTTCTAACTATAACATCTCTGAAACCTATGTTTTTTTTCAGTGAATTTCAAAGGTTTTTTAAATGCTAACTTTTAAGTGTGATAGTAGTTATATCTATTTTTTTGTACTGATTTTCTACAGTTTTTTAACTGTTTATTTATAAATATTTTATTCATTAAATAACATTATATATTTTTCTGAAAATTGCAAAAAAAAAATTTTTTTAATTAAAACTGAAATATTGATTAATTTTCTTGTTTTCATTTTTTATTTTAATATATTTATATTATTTTCTTTAAAAAGAATTCCAATTTTTTTCGGAGTCGCGCACTCAAAGTGTTCACATCACGGTGGGTGCGCGCATTCTAGCCGCCATTTTAGAAAAGTCATGAAGGATCCGCGTATGGTGTGCGACGGCTGCGTGTTTTTCAGTTACATCATATACATTTAATATGACGTGATATGTGCGATTGGTATGCGACCAGTCTGCGACTCCTGCTCCCGCACATTTGCGACACATGCGCATTACGGTACGAGATGTTTGCGCGGTTGCGGTTCCCGCGTGATATCATATACGTGCTGGGGCGCGCTGGGTGCGCGACTCCCGCAAAAAAATTTATGTTCCAACATATGTATGTGTCTTTAATATACATATTAAGGCAAGAGATTATGTAAGATATTCATCAAAATAATATATTTGTACTTATAATAAACGTATATTATTTTTAAATATATTTTCGCGAAGTCGGGTGCGTGCATCGTGAGTGCAGGAAACCAGGTCAGCAGAGCTGCTGTAGAGCCAGAGAACCAGGTCAGCAGAGCTGCTCTAGAGCCTAAGAACTAGGTCAGCAGAGCTGCTCTAGAGCCAGAGAACCAGGTTAGCAGAGCTGCTGTAGAGCCAGAGAAACCAGGTCAGCAGAGCTGCTTTAGAGGGAGAGAACCAGGTCAGCAGAGCTGCTTTAGAGCCAGAGAACCAGGCCAGCAGAGCTGCTTTAGAGCCAGAGAACCAGGTGAGCAGAGCTGCTTTAGAGCCAGAGAACCAGGTCAGCAGAGCTACTCTAGAGCCAGAGAACCAAATCAGCAGAGCTGCTTTAGAGCCATAGAACCAGGTCAACAGAGCTGCTCTAGAGCCAGAGAACCAGGTCAGCAGAGCTGCTGCAGAGCCAGAGAAACCAGGTCAGTAGAGCTGCTTTAGAGGCAGAGAACCAGGTCAGCAGAGCTGCTCTAGAGCCAGAGAACCAGGTCAGCAGAGCTGTTGTAGAGCCAGAGAACTAGATCAGCAGAGCTGCTCTGTTGCATAAGAACTAGGTCAGCAGAGCTGCTTTAGAGCCAGAGAACCAGGTCAGCAGACCTGCTGTAGAGCCAGAGAAACCAGGTCAGCAGAGCTGCTTTAGAGAGAGAGAACCAGGTCAGCAGAGCTGCTTTAGAGCCAGAGAACCAGGTCAGCAGAGCTGCTCTAGCTGACACTGATTGACTGACACTGACTGACTCTGACTGACAGACTGGCAGACACTGACTGACACTGACTGACACTGATTGACTGACACTGACTGACTGACTGACACTGACTGACTGACACTGACTGACTACTCTCTACTACTCTACTACTGAATCTCTACTACTCTCTACTACTCTCTCTACTACTCACTCTCTACTACTCTCTACTACTCTTCTTCTCTCTACTACTCACTCTCTACTACTCACTCTCAACTACTCACTCTCTACTACTCTACTACTCACTCTCTACTACTCACTCGCTACTACTCTCTACTACTCACTCTCTACTACTCACGCTCTACTACTCTCTACTACTCACTGTCTACTACTACTCTCTCTACTACTCACGCTCTACTACTCTCTACTATTCACTCTCTACTACTCACTCTCTACTACTCACTCTACTACTTTCTACTACTCTCTACCACTCACTCTCTACTACTCTACTACTCTACTACTCACTCTCTACTACTCTCTACTACTCACTCGCTACTACACTCTCTACTACTCTCTCTCTCTACTACTCTCTACTACTACTTTCTACTACTACGCTCTACTATTCACTCTCTACTACTCACTCTCTACTACTCTCTACTACTCACTCTACTACTCTCTGCTGCTCTCTACCACTCACTCTCTACTACTCTACTACTCTCTCTCTACTACTCACTCTCTACTACTCTCTCTCTACTACTCTCTACTACTCACTCTCTACTACTCACTCTACTACTTTCTACTACTCACTCTCTACTACTCTCTCTCTACTACTCACTCTCTACTATTCACTCTCTACTACTCTCTCTCCAGTACTCGCTCTCCACTACTCATTCTCCAGTACTCACTCTCTACTACTCACTCTCTACTACTCTCTACTACTCACTCTCTACTACTCTCTACTACTCTCTCTGCTACTCACTCTCTACTACTCACTCTCTACTACTCTACTACTCTCTACTACTCGCTCTACTACTCACTCTCTACTATTCTCTACTACTCACTCTACGGCTCTCTCCTACTCTCTACCACTCACTCTCTACTACTCTACTACTCACTCTCTACTACTCTCTCTCTACTACTCACTCTCTACTACTCACTCTACTACTCTCTACTGCTCACTCTCTACTACTCTCTACTACTCACTCTGTACTACTCATTCTCTACTACTCGCTCTCAACTACTCTCTACTACTCACTCTACTACTCACTCTCTACTACTCTACTACTCTCTCTACTTCTCACTCTCTACAACTCACTCTCTACTATACTCTCTCTACTACTTGCTCTCTGCTACTCGCTCCCTACTACTCTCTACTACTCTCTACTACTCACTCTCTACTACTCCACTACTCTCTACTACTCACTCTCTACTACTCAATCTCTACTACTCTACTACTCTCTACTACTCACTCTCTACTACTCTCAACTACTCACTCTCTACTACTCACTCTCTACTACTCTCTCTCTACTACTCTCTACTACTCACTCTGCTACTCACTCTCTACTCCTCTCTAATACTCTGTCTGCTACTCACTCTACTACTCACTCTCTACTACTCACTCTCTAATACTCACTCCCTACTACTCACTCTACTACTCTCTACTACTCACTATCTGATACTTTCTCTACTACTCTCTCCTACTCACTCTCTACTCTCTATTACTCGCTCTCTACACTCTACCTCTCTACCTCTCTCTCTACCCCTCTCTCTATTACTCTCTACCTCTCTACCTCTACCTCTCTACCTCTACACCTCTACCTATACACCTCTACCTCTCTACCTCTCTGTACAAGCACACATATGCACATATATATATGCATATATATGCATATATATGCATATGCATTTATATATATGTATGTGTATATATATATACATATATAAACATATAAATATAATCTGCATATCTATATAAATATAAATGCACACAAACATATACATATACATATATGCATACATATGCATGGTATGTACATGAAAGTTTGAAAACTCTAATACAAGCAAAGCTAAAAAGCCACCTAATTACAAACAGAATTGCTTTAACTTAAACGAGGGCGAGACCTATTGCATTTTCAATGCTTGTTTACTTTGATTCCATCAAGAAGGCATTCAGATGTGTCACACATTTTCCATAAATTCTGAATAGTAGCACTCTAGTTGCTCATTAGATCACAGTAGTAAAGCTACTGCTCACCATGGAAGTCTGCTGCTGGTATTCAAAGTGCATGTTTCAGTGTGCATGTCAGAATTTTTTAATGAAATGGAAGAGGATTTGAGAAGTCAAAATGTGCCCTAATCTTTCTTTCTGCAGCACTAATCATCATTTCTATGGCAAAATGAACCCCCTCATTGTGTTCCTTTGCAAATTAAATGTTTTAAGTGTTACCACTTTATTCCAATCAAGATGGCATCAGGTGTGCCATACTTTTGTCATAGGTAAGACTGTTAGCGCTCTAGTTGTTCTTTAAAACACTCTGGGACATTCTGTCATTGGGCTATAATTGGGCTACATCTCGGTGATATTTCTGCTTCATTTGGGCTCT
This sequence comes from Triturus cristatus, assembly GCF_964204655.1. Lineage (NCBI taxonomy): Eukaryota > Metazoa > Chordata > Amphibia > Caudata > Salamandridae > Triturus > Triturus cristatus. The sequence continues at coordinate 752,665,947 of NC_140593.1, read as the reverse complement.
TTTGTCTCCAGTGGCCATCTTGGGAGACTTATTTGTTTTGAAGTTTCCTAATTTCCTCATTTCCTTCTTCACTCTCTACTACTCCCTACTACTCTCTCTCTACTACTCCCTCTCTACTACTCACTCTACTACTCTCTAATACTCACTCTCTACTACTCACTCTCTACTACTCTACTACTCTCTACTACTCACTCTCTACTGCTCACTCTCAACTACTCACTCTCTACTACTCTCTCTACTACTCACTCTCTACTACTCTCTACTACTCACTCTACTACTCTCTACTACTCTCTACCACTCACTCTCTAATACTCTACTACTCACTCTCTACTACTCTCTACTACTCTCTCTCTACTACTCACTCTCTACTACTCACTCTACTACTCTCTACTACTCTCTCTCTCTATTCACTCTCTACTACTCACTCTCTACTACTCTACTACTCACTCTCCACTACTCACTCTCTACTACTCGCTCTCTACTACTCACTCTACTACTCACTCTCTACTACTCTACTACTCTCTACTACTCTCTCTGCTACTCACTCTCTACTACTCTCTACTACTCACTCTCTACTACTCACTCTCTACTACTCTACTACTCTCTACTACTCTCTCTACTACTCACTCTCTACTACTCACTCTCTACTACTCTCTCTACTACACACTCTCCTCTACTTGCTCTCTACTACTCACTCTACTACTCACTCTACTACTCACTCTCTACTACTCCCTACTACTCACTTTACTACTCACTCTCTACTATTCTCTTCTACTCACTCTCTACTACTCCACTACTCTCTACTAATCACTCTCTACTACTCACTCTGTACTACTCTCTACTACTCACTCTCTACTACTCTCTCTCTACTACTCACTCTACTACTCACTCTCTACTATTGTCTTCTACTCACTCTCTACTACTCCACTACTCTCTACTACTCACTCTCCACTACTCACTCTCTACTACTCGCTCTCTACTACTCACTCTATTACTCACTCTCTACTACTCTACTACTCTCTACTACTCTCTCTGCTACTCACTCTCTACTACTCTCTACTACTCACTCTCTGCTACTCACTCTCTACTACTCTACTACTCTCTACTACTCTCTCTACTACTCACTCTCTACTACTCACTCTCTACTACTCTCTCTCTACTACACACTCTCTACTACTTGCTCTCTACTACTCACTCTACTACTCACTCTCTACTACTCCCTACTACTCACTCTACTACTCACTCTCTACTATTCTCTTCTACTCACTGTCTACTACTCCACTACTCACTTCTAATCACTCTCTACTACTCACTCTCTACTACTCTCTACTACTCACTCTCTACTACTCTCTACTACTCACTCTCTACTACTCTCTCTCTCTACTACTCTCTACTACTCTCTACTACTCACTCTCTACTACTCTCTACTACCTTTCTACTACTCTCTCTCTACTACTCTCTACTACTCACTCTACTACTCATTCTCTAGTACTCTCTCTCTGCAACTCAGTCTCCACTACCCACTCTCTACTACTCTCTACTACTCACTCTCTGAAACTCACTCTCTACTACTCTCTACTACTCTCTACTTCTCACTCTACTACTCACTCTTTACTACTCTCTACTACTCTCTACTTCTCACTCTCTACTACTCCCTACTACTCACTCTACTACTCTCTCCTACTCACTCTCTGCTACTCTCTCTACTACTCTCTACTACTCTCTCTCTACTCTCTACTCTCTATTACAAATCCTCTACTCTCTACCTCTCTCTACCTCTCTCTCTACTACTCTCTACCTCTCTACCTCTACCTCTCTACCTCTACGTCTCTACCTCTACACCTCTACCTCTCTACCTCTCTCTACACGCACACATATGCACATATATGCATATGCATTTATATATATGTATGTGTATATATATACATACATATATAAACATATATATAATCTGCATATCTATATAAATAAAAATATAAATGCATACATACATATACATATATGCATGTTATGTACATGAAATTTTGAAAATCACTAATAAAAGCAAAGCTAAAAAGCCACCTAATTACAAACAGAATTGCTTTAACTTAAACGAGGGCGAGACCTATTGCATTTTCAATGCTTGTTTACTTTGGTTGCATCAAGAAGGCATTCAGATGTGACACATTTGCCATAAATTCTGAATGGTAGCACTCTAGTTCCTCATTAGATCACTGTATTAAAGCTACTGCTCACCAGGGAAGTCTGCTGCTGGTATTCAAAGTGCATGTTTCAGTCTGCATGTCAGAACTTTTTAATGAAATAGAAGAGGATTTGAGAAGTCAAAATGTGCCCTAATTTTTCTTTCTGCAGCACTAATCATAATTTCTATGGCAAAATGAACCCCCTCATTTTGTTCCTTTGCAAATTAAATGTTTTAAGTGTTACCACTTTATTCCAATCAAGATGGCTTCAGGTGTGCCATACTTTTGTCATAAGTAAGACTGTTAGCGCTCTAGTTGTTCTTTAAAACACTCTGGGATTTCTGTCATTGGGCTATACTTGGGCTACATCTCAGTGATATTTGTGCTACATTTGGGCTCTTTTGTCTCTGGTGGCCATCTTGGGAGACTTGTTATGAAGTTTCCTAATTTCCTCATTTACTACAGTCTCCTCAGTAGGCATACTGTCAGTTTTTTACTTTGATTCAATGAAGAAGGCATTCAGATGTGTCACACATTTGCCATAAATTCAGAATGTTAGCACTCTAGTTGCTCATTAGATCACTGTAGTAAAGCTACTGCTCACCAGGGAAGTCTGCTGCTGGTATTGAAAGTGCATGTTTCAGTCTGCATGTCAGAATTCTTTAATGAAATAGAAGAGGATTTGAGAAGTCTCTCAAAATGTGCCCTAATTTTTCTTTCTGCAGCACTAATCATACATTCTATGGCAAAATTAACCCCCTCATTTTGTTCCTTTTTAAATTAAATGTTTTAAGAGTTACCACTTTATTCCAATCAAGATGGCTTCAGGTGTGCCATACGTTTATCATAAGTAGGAGTGTTAGTGCTCTAGTTGTTCTTTGGAACACTCTGGGAAGCTGCAGTAGAACACAAAGGAATCAACTGACAGTCTCTGCCCTTGTTGGATGTACATGTTTTACTGAGAATGTCAGACTTCATTCTCACATGACTAAGAAAGATAATGTGAACTGACAGAAAATATGTTCTCAGTTTAGCTTATAGATCACCTTCCAAATCTCTGTGGGAAAAGCATGTGAAAATAGTTTTCTCTCAAACATGATTCATGATATCCCAGCAGAAGGCTTTTTCACATGGCAAAATCACCTTAGAACATACCACAATTCCTAAAATGAGTATGGTACCATCAACAAATGATTTATAATGTAACTAAAGTCTTAAAACCTTCTATTAACTGCAATGCTTTTTAATGAGGTGCTATCATGTATATTGGTCCCAAGATGGCTGCCAACACTTCTTGGATGAAGTGCTGACAGCCAATCAGATCTCACGATGAGATGTGTGGTTAGGCTCCGCCCAGATATATATGTGATTTTACTTTTGATTCTCTCAGGAACTTCTGAACGGATTTACACCATTTAAGCAAAAGGCATGACTCTGAACCAAGGTCTACCTGTCTGCCAAATTTGGTGTTATTCCATTCAGCAGTTCGGGCTGTAGCTGCGTCAACAGGTCCTATGGGAAATTGCATGGGGAAAAAGTGTTTTGGGACCCCCCCTTTTTTCTCAGCCCCGCTTGACGAATCACCATGAAACTTTCATGATAGGAGCGGACCGGAGCTGGCCAAATATTTGGAAAATTTTGCAAAGATCCATCAACCGGCGCCAGACATGTTGGGAATAGAATGTTGCAGATTTCCTATGGAAAATAGGTCCTAACTATAACTACCTACTGGCGACCGCCAGTAGGTAATATATTATCTACTGGCGGTCGCCAGTAGATAGTTATAGTTAGGACCGTGTTTCCATAGGAAATCCGCAACATTCTATTTGGAATAACTTTGGCGCCGGTTGACGAATCCTCGCGAAATTTTCAAAATAGGTGGGGCGCTCCGCTTCGCTCCTACCCTGAAAGTCTCGGGGGGATTCGTCAAGCGGGGGCTGAGAAAAAAGGGGGGTCCCGAAACGCGTTTTCCCCATGCAATTTTCCATAGGGACCTTTAGTCCAAGGTACAGCCCGAACGGCTGAACAGAATTACTTGAAATTTGGCAGAGAGGTAGTCCTCAGGTCAGGGATGTGCCTTTTGCAGGTCTGGTGTCAATCTGTTCAGTAGTTCCTGAGAAAATCAAAAGTAAAATCATATATATATGTGGGCGGAGCCTAACCACACATCTCATCCTGAGATCTGATTGGCTGTCAGCACTTCATCGAAGAAGTGTTGGCAGCCATCTTGGGACCAATATACATGATAGCACCTCATTAAAAAGCATTGCAGTTAATAGAAGGTTTTAAGACTTTAGTTCCATTATAAATCATTTGTTGATGGTACCATACTCATTTTAGGAATTGTGGTATGTTCTAAGGTGATTTCACCATGTGAAAAAGCCTTCTGCTGGGATATCATGATTGAGAGAAAAGTATTTTCTCATGCTTTTCCCACAGAGGTTTGGAAGGTGATCTATAAGCTAAACTGAGAGCTTATTTTCTGTAAATCCACATTATCTTTCTCAGTCATGTGAGAATGAAGTCTGACATTCTCAGTAAAACATGTACATCCAACAAGGGCAGAGACTGTCAGTTGATTCCTTTGTGTTCTACTGCAGCTTCCCAGAGTGTTCCAAAGAACAACTAGAGCGCTAACAGTTCTACTTATGATAAAAGTATGGCACACCTGAAGCCATCTTGCTTGGATTAAAGTGGTAACTCTTAAAACATTTAATTTAAAAAGGAACAAAATGAGGGGGTTCATTTTTCCATAAAAAGTATGATTAGTGCTGCAGAAAGAAAAACTTAGGGCACATTTTGAGTGACTTCTCAAATCCTCTTCTATTTCATTAAAAAAGTCTGACATGCAGACTGAAACATGCACTTTCAATACCAGCAGCAGTTTTCCCTGGTGAGCAGTAGCTTTACTACAGTGATCTAATGAGCAAAAAGAGTGCTAACATTCTGAATTTATGGCAAATGTGTGACACATCTGAATGCCTTCTTGATGGAATCAAAGTAAAAAACTGAAAGTATTTCCTACTGAGGAGTCTGCAGTAAATGAGGAAATTAGGAAACTTCATAACAAATAAGTCTGCCAAGATGGCCACCAGAGACAAAAGAGCCCAAATGTAGCCCAAATATCACCCAGATGTAGCCCAAGTATAGCCCAATGACAGAATGTCCCAGAGTGTTCTAACGAACAACTAGAGCGCTAACAGTCTTACTTATGACAAACGTATGGCACACCTGAAGCCATCTTGATTGGAATAAACTGGAAACACTTAAAACATTTAATTTAAAAAGGAACACAACGAGGGGGTTCATTTTGCCATAGAAATTATGATTAATGCTGAAGAAAGAAAATGAGGGCACATTTTAGTGACTTCTCAAATCCTCTTCTATTTCATTAAAAAATTCTGACATGCAGACTGAAACTTGCACTTTTAATACCAGGAGCAGACTTCCATGGTGAACAGTAGTTTTACTACAGTGATCTAATGAGCAACTAGAGTGCTAACATTCAGAATTTTTTGGCAAATGTGTGACATATCTGAATACCATCATGATGGAATCAAAGTAAAAAACTGAAAGCATTTCCTACTGAGGAGACTGCAGTACATGAGGAAATTAGGAAACTTCATAACAAATAAATCTCCCAAGATGGCTACCGGAGACAAAAGAGCCCAAATGTAGCCCAAAATCACCCAGATGTAGCCCAAATATAGCCCAATTACAGAAGTGTGCAAAACACTTATTATTTTGTGTTTTTGCAGTGTTATATAGTGCAGACTTGTCAGGTATTGGAGTGCTTTACATGAGCATTGGTTACATCACACAAGAACAAATTCATTTTGGTTGTAGACATGGGGAGACTAAGTGATTTGACCAGAATCACAGAATGTCGAGCTGAAGCAGAAACTCCAACCTGGTTCCCCAGTTGCAAAGTCTGCAGTTCTGGAAGTAACACCACATCCTCTCCCCTAAGTGCAACATTTAATCAAGTGGTCAACTGGATAAAAAAACATAAAGGTAACAAATAATTTAAAAGTACTTTCTCGCTATTTGAAAACTCAGAAAATATGTCCTTATTTTAGTCTTTTAGAGCACTAACCATAATTTTGATGCCAATAAGACCCTCTCATATATGTAATTTCTAAAGGAAATGCTCTAGGTATTACAGTTTTGATTACATCAAGATGACGTCAGGCGTTCCACACTTTTGTAATAAATATAGAATGTTAGCAATCTAGTTGTTCATTAGGATACTGTTGAGAGGCAGAGACCAGGGGCACAGACTCTGAAAATTGAAGGCAGGTAGGAGGGTGCAAATGCAACAATTTAACCACACTGAGCAGGCAGGAAGGGCCGTGGCAGCACAACAGAATATGGAGGGCAGTGGAAAGGGGGGCAGGGGCAACAAACCAACAATACAGGACTTGCAAGAGAGGCTGTGGCAATGTAATAGACCATTGTGGGCAGAAGGAAGAGGCAATGGTAGTACAACCATACATGCCAACAGACCCGATTCAGCCAGGAAACGTCCAATGTTTTTAAGCTCAAATGGGCTTTATTTTATCTGTCTCCTGTCTACAATCTCCTCTTTTTCAATGTAACTCAAAGGGGAAAATCAATACCCCAGTTTTTTTTCAAAATCTCCCTCTTACCAAGTTCAAAATGTTCGCAAGTATGGTACATTGGAGCATGGAAGGAAATGGGGTAGGGACATGGACTTGGATAACATAGGACAGGAGGGACATGGAGAGGTGCACCAAACAGACCCTGCAGGGCAGGCATCAGGGTTTGCAGCAGCACAATACACCACACAGGGCATGCGGGACGGGAGTGCAGCACAACAATCCATAGAAAGCAAGAGGGAGGGGACAGGACCATGCACATGGACAACAGAGAACAGAGGGGCAAGAGGCAGGACCATAATGGACAGACAGGAGAGAAAGCTGCAGCATAACAGACCATAAAGGGCAGGAGGGATGGATCAGGGGCATTACAATGGAACAGACAAGCCAGGAGGGAGGGAGTAGGGGTCTGCACATGTAAACAGAGGGCTGGGGGCAAGGGGGCAGGGCAGGAGCAGCAAGATAGCCATGGAGGTCAGGCAAGATGGGCACTAGAAGCAAGACACACCATGAAGAGCAACAGTGAGACTGTGATGGCATACACACAGACCATGGAGGGAAGGTGGGAGGGGTTCAGGGGCAGTTAACTGACCACACAGGGAAGGTGGGAGGGGCCATGGCAGCACAGAAGACCATGCATGGCAAGTGGGAGGGTTAGTGGTAGCACAATGGCTATGATGGGCAAGAAGGAGGGTGCAGGGGCATGCACAAAGGACGATGGAGGATAGAAGGGAGGGTCAGGACCTGTGCACAGACAAAGTTCAGGGGAAGGGGCCTCACAACAGACCGCACGGGGCAGGCAGGAGGAGCAGTTGCAGCACAACAGACCAGGGAGGGGAGAAGGGTGTAGCAGTACAATGGACCATGTAGGACAGGAGGAAGAGGATAGGGGCATGGCATGTGGACAGGCAGGGTGGAGGTGGCAGGGACAGGTTACAGTCATCTGACAATGCTAGGCAGGTGGGAGGGGAGTGGCAGCTCAACAGAACACTCAGAGTAGATAGGAGTGGCAGGTCCATGGAACATGGTGGGCAAAAAGGATGGAGCAGGGGCATGCACAAAAACATCGGAGGGCAGGGGGAAGGAGAATAGGGGCAGCAAGCTAAGCACAGAGTTTAAGCAGGAGGTCAATGATAGGGCATAGAATTGGGCAATGGAGGGCAGGAGGAGTGGACTGGTACATCATACTAAATTGAGGGCAGTGGCAGCACATCAGACCATGCATGGTAGGAGGGAGAAGGCTAGTCAATGGATTCACACAACAGAGGATAGGGAGGAGGGGGATGGGGCAGCAAGCTAACTGTTCAGAGAAGGTGGGTATGAGGAACTTTATTGTTTTTAAAACGTGTGTCTGTGCGAACTACTTAAAATATGAACAAGTATGCAGCATAATCTCACTTTTATTCAGGAAGAAGAGGACGTTTGTGACTGTGACTCCGGGCTCACTTGGCAGAAACATCCCCTGACCCTCCACCCCCTATCGCAAAATGTAATGCCCGTGAAAAGGGTAGGTGAACACAGTGTTATATAGAACATAGTCCTGAGAGCACGATTGAAAATGAAAACTAGATATAGTGTATGGTATAAACTATGCACCAAAAAGTGTGATATAAGATGAACCGGGCGTGAAATATAATATGCAATACATTGTGCGCAATGACAGATTTATTGGAGAGCGCGAGATAGCACAGGCACTAGCGCGTGCTATGCGATCTGCGCCTTGGAGTGTAATATGCACAGGGCAGTGTTGTGTAACCTAACTAGTCTCTAAAGTTGCAATATAAAATATGTGCTGGGGAGTGTAACGTTGCATATGCACTGTGACAAAGATATGGATCCCAGATTGTAATATGTATGGCATAGCACTGTGCGTTATAACATAGGCATCGAGGAAGGCACGTTAGATGGGGCAATATGACCCGTGCGAAGACAAGTGTGGCATGACATATTCACTGGGTGGTGTTACAGTGCACATGGGCTAGAGAGTGTCATAGCATATGCACTAGCTAGTGGAATACAACACAGAGGTGAGTGGCACTCATCAGGCAATGGTGGGTGTAACACAGCATTGGGCTCTGCCAGGAGCGCGCTGTCACTCTCAAGTGATGTTCGTCCCCTTTCCAGAGAGTAAAATAAAAAGTATTACACATCCGGCAGTGGATGTGTGTTTTATTAACCGTGAGGGGGGTGTCTTGCATAGTTTTGGTCGAATTTTTGTCGAATCCCCTTTGAATGGCTTGGTGTGCATGTGTATTAAATGTGCCCGTCAATAGCTACCCATGTTTGTATAAATAAACGACAAGGGTGTCTACCGGGATTAGGCACGGTAGGGCATCAGACATGTCAGAGCTTCACTAGTTGTGTAAATACCACGTGGATTCATTGTATGCATAGTCGCCTTTTAATGAATATCACGCAAATCATCATGGTGATAGGTACGTACGGTTTGTCCAGCATGTCCTAGGTGTGTCTATAAATATATATTTTTTTAAAATAATAAAAAACAGTGGCCGGCCCTGGGGATTGGGGTCCAAAAAATATAATTATATAAAAAGTGCAATATAGTGAATTGGAACAGCAAAAGCTGCGCAAACATTCAGGAAAAAATGAGGAAATGTAGAAGCATAAGATGTTATTATTTATGACCTATGTGAGTTGCCAGTTCTTCTCCATAATTCATGCCATATGTGATTTTAGTATTAAGATCTATGATGTATTTCGATTCCATAATACGTAAAAGTTTCTCCCGGTCTCCACCTCTAGGGTGTGGCAGAATCCTGTCAATGCCATAAAATTTAAGGAGATCTGCATTACCTTGATGTTTTTCTAGAAAGTGTCTCGCGACGGGTATAAGCTTTTGCTGTTCCAATTCACTATATTGCACTTTTATTACAGGGTTGTTCTTGACAGTGACCAAATTGATGGGTATGAGTTTCCGAGGTCCTAAAATTAGATTTGAGCAGCTGACCCAGTACCTCTGCTTACTGCACTATGAGCAGTGTAGAATGGCTGAATGCTGTAATCTCTGTGTATTCGGCTTAACCCTGAGTCACTTTCGTTTCTACCCTTACAAATTTAATTTTAAATTTCATTATACACTTTCTCACTCTTTATATCCACACATTGTAGAATCACTGTATATATTCTCATCACTAACAGATGTACACCTTTGCCCTATTGACAGTGGGACTACTAGGTTATGTTGATGGCTGTTGTACGTAATACCAGTGGGGTGTGCCTTTAGATAGTACATTACTATGAATATTGTTTGGTATATATTCGGGTATATTACCCTATATGCACAGGTCCACTCTCCAATCAACGTTTAGATTGTAATATCTTTCGTAGAACCAACCGTCTGTGATCAATGTTAATAGGCATTATCCATTGGAAAACATGTTGCACTTAGGATCTATGCAAGGGGCATACATATTTTTGTACATTATGTTTAGGGTACATTACACTTTGATTGGAGAAAAATATATCGTCCAAGTTTGATTTAGGCAACCAGGACATGTACTACTCTGCATCATTTTTTTTGTACATAACACAGATGATTTATTGGGTACGTTACCCTCAGGGTTTTGGTTTGACCTCAATGAATTTACAAACGTAATTATTTTTAAATAATTGTAATAAGCATGAGATGATTGTAACCACAATTTTGCACCCATAATATGATTAACTACATTCTTTCGTCTCAAAATTTTGTCCCTAATATTATTGGCTAAATGAAAATACTGTCATTGCAATGACCGCAATTGCAGGAGGATGCAGCCTAGATTTCAATTTATATATCTATTTCTCTTTGATTACGAAGTATTTCTGTGCAACAAAATTTCAGTCTGTTTTTCAATAATGCCTTTACTGGGGAAGTATTGTTTCACTGTCTATAAACTGTAACCCCTATTTCTATGGGGAATTGGGCACAGGTCAAATTGCTTGACAAAGGCTTCGCCGAAACGCGTCGTACTGTTTTCTTATTGAGGCAATAAATCTTTATTGAACTCGTCCTTTGGTGTGCCGCTGGGAGTTATTCTGCAGTTTTGGATAACGACTTCTTGGAAAACATATATATATATATATATATATATATATATATATATATATATCTCAAATTAGATCCTCTTTTGACGTTGGCGCTCGTAATGTAGCCCGGTGCGTGTCTCTTCGGCAGGATCCAGCCGATGTTTATCCATCAGACTTAGTCTCTCAGTTTCTCAGACTAAGAAAGAGCACACTCACTCGTAGATTTAATGAAAACGGCTTTATTTTTCTTGCCAAACCCAACGCGTTTCACCTCTTCCAAAGGCTTGATCACGGGATGAGATCACATGACAAGTACGTTTCTTTTATGTTTAGCACGCATTCACTTCCTGTTCTATTTTATCAAGTGCATTGTGGTTAGTGAAGTATTTTAAAGTGATATATATTTTTTGTGCTACATGTCAAGTGAAATTAAAAACTATTTCCACGCATGCAGATTTATGACACTTATATTTCTAGTACTTTGGTGTACATATTTTCCTTGTCATACATTATTAATTGCCTTTTGGTTACATAAGCCTCTTTACATTTTTCGTTTTTAGTATTTTTTCTTTAACTTTTTTACTCTCTTATGAGTTAGGAAGTCCATCATCCTGTTTTCAATTTTTGCTCTTTCTTGCTCTCTGGTGAGCGTTCCTTTCCGAGCTTCATGTGATAGAAAAGGGATGATTTTCCTTTGTTTATAGATGAACATAAAGTTCCTCATTCTGATTCAAACCTCTCGGATCCAGGGTTCTAAAGGTGAGAATGTGTTTAGATTCTTTTTGTCGGAGGGTTTTCAGCCGATCTCCCCCTCTCTCCGATGTTAGTGTCTGTTCCAAAACCCAATATCTTAAGGTTTCCCAATCACCGTTGTGAAACTTTTCCATATATCTCGCAACTGCATTTGTTCGATCTTGGTGAATCGTGGCTCGGACATGTTCTAGGATGCGTTTTTTGACTTCAAAGATTGTGCTTCCTATGTATCTTTTATGGCAGGGACATTCAATCATGTATGTCACATAAGAGCTTACACGTAAGGTGTTGTCGTATCTTCCAGGTCATGCCCTTATTGATGGTAACTTCCTTCAATGGAGTAGCAATTTTACAGACCTTACACTGTTTACATGGCCAGAAGCCTTCCCTCTGTAACCATGTTTTTTTTGGGACATCTTGGAAGTGGCTATAAACAATTTGGTCCCCAATGTTTCTAGCTCTTTTGTACGATAATTCTGGATGGTCTCCTATAATGTCCGCCATTGTCATGTCCAGTTTTAAAATACCCCAGTCTTTTCTGATGATTTTGATCAATTTTTTATTCTCTGCACTTATGTTGTGATCAGCCTGATTTTATGACCTTTTCTTTTTTCTGTAGTAAGATGGTATTTCGATCTTGATTCAAAACTCTGTTCAGGCATTTGGTGACTACCTTCTTTGGATATTTCCGGGCAAGGAAACGATTGCTTGCATCTCTACTGTTCTTGAGAAATTCTTGGTTATTTGAACAGTTTCGTTTGAGTCTTAGAAACTCTCCATATGGGATGCTCCACTTCAGGTTTTTGTCGTGGAAGCTCTCCCCATGTAGCGTGGCGTTTGTAGCAGTGCTTTTTCTATGCAGTGTAGTTCGTAAGGAGTCATTCTCTATGTATATTTCTGTGTCCAAGACTATAACTCTTTCTGAGCTTATGTCATATGTGAACTTCAGTTTAGCTGGAGAATTATTCAATTTGTCAAAATATCTTGTAAACTCTTCGCTGGTCCCATTCCGAATGATCAAGAGATCATCTATGAATCTCAGCCATAGTATGATTTTCTCTCTCCACTCATAGTTTGCAGTATTCCATGCTAGATTTTGTTCGAACCAACCCATCGTGAGGTTCGCGTAATTAGGTGAAAACGAAAATCCCATTGCACATCCCCTTGTCTGTCTATAGATCTGTTTATTGAATAAGAAAATGTTGTTATTTAAACACAGTGAAATCATTTCATTCAGCATCTCATTGTGTTCTTTGTACTGTATGTTGCGTTTTCCCAAGTAATATTTGCAGGCTTCAGTGCCAATAGTATGTTCAATATTGGTATATAATGATACCACATCCATTGTGATTAATTTGTAACCTGATTTCCATATCACTTTATCTAATTTCTAGAGCAAATCTGTTGTGTCTTTTAACCCCTTCCCCGCTCATGACGGAACCGCTCCATCATGAGCCACGGTTGCCGTGTGTTCATGACGGAGCGGTTCCGTCATGCCGCGACCGTTGGCGGCCGCTCCGCCCACGCGGCGCTGTTTCCCCGCCTGTGCGGGGGGACAACGCAACTGGGCGGAGTCATGACGGAACCGCTCCGTAATGAGCACAGCTCAACCGTGGCTCATGACGGAGTGGCTCCGTCATGAGCACAGCGCCACCGCGCTGCCCCCCCGCACCCCCAGCGAAGGGGTTAAATAAGACACAAGATCTTTCACTAGGGGTGACAAGAAATTATCGATATAGTTAGATATTGGTTCCAGTAAAGAGTTGTTAGCGGAGACTATAGGTCTGCCAGGCGGTTTCTCTCGATTTTTATGCACTTTTGGAAGGCAATAGAAAGTTGGTAATGTCAGATGTTTCTTGTCATTTGAGATGTCATCAGTGATGTCACTGACCATGTCATGAGTGATGTAATATGTGATGTCATCAGCGGTGCATTGCGGACGCGCGAGTTATAGTTAGCTGAACTAACTATAACGGGGGAATTTCAATGGTTTTGTACGAGTGAAAAGTCCAGCTAACTATAACGCCCCTGAAACCTATGGTTTTTTTTCAATGAATTTCTAAGGTTTTTTAAATGCTATTCCTAACTATAACATGCCTGAAACCTATGGTTTTTTCAGTGAATTTCAAAGGTTTTTTAAATGCTAATTTCTAACAATGCCTACAGAGATAGGACATGAGAAGAAAGAAGAAAAAACGCACAGAAAGAAAAAAAAGAAATGCAGAAAGAAGCAACAGAAGTCCTCAAAGATGAAGAAAAGTGCAGGAAGAAGGATAACATGCAGAAAGAACAAACAGCAGAGCAGAAATAAGCCTTGTTGCAAAATCATCCTCTACCCTCAACTTCTTCAGAAGGATACTGGTGGTAACTGAGTCTGACTAACCAGTCCTAGAGCCAGTGTTATGTTAAAAGACACTCAGAATACAGTGAAAACACCTACATACACTAGGGAACACTATGCGTTGGGGTCCCCCTGTGATTAGCATGACCTCCTTTATAAGCCCCTAGTATACAATAGGGCAGGGGAATTAAAACTACCTCTTAAAACACTACACAGGGCCTGTTTGCTCACGTCACCTCAGGCCCCGTCCCCTCCCTTCCCCACTGTGTAAACACGCCCTGTGGCCGTTTTAAGTTGGGAGATTAAGTCCCCTTGATTCCTGAGGATCCCTAGGGTCCAACTAGACCACTAGGTACCTCCAGTAAGCGCCGCAGAGCTTCATTGCAGAGAGATGTATAAAGGGGCAAGGCCTAGACCACCTCTCTGCAACGCAGCGCAGTGGCGCTTACTGGAAGCACCTGCTGGGCTAGTTGGCCCCCAGGGTCCCTCAGGATTGAAGGTGAATTATTTCCCCAACTTAAAACGCGCCCCAGGGCGTGTTTGCACATGTTAACTCAGGCCCCATCCCCTCCCTTCACCACTGTGTAAACACACCCTGTGGCCGTTTTTAGTTGGGAGATTAAGTTCATTTGAATCCTGAGGGTCCCTAGGGTCCAACTAGCCCACTAGGTACCTCCAGTAAGTGCCACTGAGCTGCGTTGCAGAGAGGTGTAAAAAGTGGCACGGCCTGGACCACCTCGCTGCAACGTAGCTCACTGGCGCTTACTGGAATCACCTGGTGGGCTAGTTAGCCCCCAGGGGCCCTCAGGATTGAAGGGGAATTATTTCCCCAACTTAAAACGCGCCATAGGACGTGTTTGCACACGTCTCCTCAGGTATCGTCCTCTCCCTTCCCCACTGTGTAAACACGCCCTGCGGCCGTTTTAAGTTTGGAGATTAAGTCCCCTTGAATTCTGAGGGTCCCTAGGGGTAAAATAGTCCACAAGGTACGTCCAGTAAGCGCCATTGCAGAGAGGTGTAAAAAGGGGCATGGCCGGCACCACCTCTCTGCAACGCAGTGCAGTGGCGCTTACTGGAAGCACCTGGTGGGCTAGTTGGCCCCCAGGGTCCCTCAGGACTGAAAGGGAATTATTTCCCCAACTTAAAACGCGCCACAGGGCGTGTTTACCCACGTCACCTCAGGCCCCGTCCCCTCCCTTCACCACTGTGTAAACGCGCCCTGTGGTGGTTCTAACTTGAGAGATTAAGTCCCCTTCAATCCTAAGGGTCCCTAGGGTCAAACTAGCCCACTAGGTACCTCCAGTAAGCGCCACAGAGCTGCGTTGCAGAGAGGTGTAAAAAGGGGCACGGCCTCAGAACACCTGTCTGCAACACAGCTCCCTGGCGCATACTGGAGATACCTGTTGGACTAGTTGGCCCTCAGGGACCCTCAGTATTGAAGGGGAATTAATTCCCCAATTTACATCTCACCAGGGGGCGCGTTTGCAGAGTGCTGCAAGGAGGGGGCGTGTCCTCCGGCGCATTGCCGGTCTTTTATTTATTTTATTTTTTTAAGAAGGGGGCTGTGTGGCCCCCCTTCTTTTTCTAATTTATTGGCCCTGGGGACCCCATCCCCTAGGGCCTGCCCCCTAATTTTTATTTTTTTTTTAAATTTGGAAAGGGGCCACGTGGCCCCCCTCCCAAGGCATTAATCGGCTCCGGGGACTCCAACCCCCGGGGCATGGCCTTTTTAAAAAAAATTCTTTAGGAGGGGGGCTGCGTTGGCCCCCTCCTCAGGCCACTTATGGCCCCGGTGACCCCATCCCCCGGGGCTGGCCTTTGTTTTTTATTATTTTTTTAAACATATATTCACAGAAACACCTAGGACATGCTGGACAAACCGTATGTACCTATCACCATGACGATTTGCGTGATATTCATTGAAAGGCGACTATGCATACAATGAATTCACGTGGAATGTATTTACACCGCTATTGAAGCTCTGGTTTGTCTGACGCCCTACCGTGCCTAATCCCGGCGCCCCTGCCGGTGGGTACTCTCCAAGTAGACACCCTTGTCATTTATTTATACAAACATAGGTAGCTATTGACGGGCACCTTTAATACACACGCACACTAAGCCATTCAAAGGGGATTCGACAAAAATTTGACCAAAACTATGCAAGAAACCCCCCTCACGGTTAATTAAACACACATCCACCGCCGGATGTGTAATACACTTTATTTTACTCTCTGGAAAGGAGACGAACCTCACTTGAGAGTCACAGCGCACTCCTGGCTGAGCCCAATGCTGTTACACCCACCAGTGCCCCCGAGTGCCACACACCTCTGTGTTGTATTCCACCAGCTAGTGCGCATGCTATGACACTCTCTAGCCCATGTGCACTGTAACACCACCCCGTGAATATGTCATGCCACACTTGCCTTCGCACAGGTTATATTGCCACAACTAACGTGCCTTCCTCGATGCCTATGTTATAACGCACAGCGCTATGCCATACATATTACAATCTGGGATCCATATCTTTGTCACAGTGCATATGCAACGTTACACTCCCCAGCACATATTTTATATTACAACTTTAGAGACTAGTTAGGTTACACAACACTGCCCTGTGCTTATATTACACACCAAGGCGCATATCGCATAGCACGCGCTAGTGCCTGTGCTATCTCGCGCTCTCCAATGAATCTGTCATTGCGCACAATGTATTGCATATTATATTTCACGCCCCGGTTTATCTTATATCACACTTTTTGGTGCATAGTTTATACCATACACTATATCTAGTTTTCATTTTCAATCGTGCTCTCAGGACTATGTTCTATATAACACTGCATTCACCTACCCTTTTCACGGGCATTACATTTTGCGATGGGGGGTGGAGGGTCAGGGGGTGTTTCTGACAAATGAACCCGGAGTCACAGTCACAAACGTCCTCTTCTTCCTGAATAAAAGTGAGATTATGCTGCATACTTGTTCATATTTTAAGTAGTTCGCACAGACACACATTTTAAAAACAATAAAGTTCCTAATACCCACCTTCTCTGAACAGTTAGCTTGCTGCCCCATCCACCTCCTCCCTATCCTCTGTTGTCTGAATCCATGGACTAGCCTCCTCCCTCCTGCCATGCATGGTCTGATGTGCTGCCACTGCCCTCCATTTAGCATGATGTACCAGTCCACTCCTCCTGCCCTCCATTGCCCAATTCTATGCCCCATCATTGACCTCCTGCTTAGCCTCTGTGCTTAGCTTGCTGCCCCTATTCTCCTTCCCCCTGCCCTCCGATGTCTTTGTGCATACCCCTGCTCCATCCTTTTTGCCCACCATGTTCCATGGACCTGCCACTCCTATCTACTCTGAGTGTTCTGTTGAGCTGCCACTCCCCTCCACCTGCCTAGCATTGTCAGATGACTGTAACCTGTCCCTGCCACCTCCACCCTGCCTGTCCCCATGCAATGACTCTACCCCCTTCCTCCTGTCCTCCATGGTCCATTTTACTGCCACACCCTTCTGCCCTCCCTGGTCTGTTGTGCTGCAACTGCTCCTCCTGCCTGCCCCGCGAGGTCTGATGTGAGGCCCCTTCCCCTGAACTCTCTTGTCTGTGCCCAGGTCCTGACCCTCCCTTCTATCCTCCATGGTCCTTTGTGCATGCCCCTGCACCCTCCTTCTTGCCCATCATAGCAATTGTACTGCCACTAACCTTCCCGCTTGTCATGCATGGTCTTCTGTGTTGCCACGGCCCCTCCCACCTTCCCTGTGTGGTCAGCTAGCTACCCCTGACCCCCTCCCACCTTCCCTCCATGGTCTGTGTGTATGCCATCATAGTCTCACTGTTGCTCTCCATGGTGTGTCTTGTTTCTAGTGCCCATCCTACCTGACCTCCATCGTCATCTTGCTGCTCCTGCCCTGTTCCCTTGCCCCCAGCCCTCTGTTTCCATGTGCAGACCCCATTTCGCTCCCTCCTGGCTCGCCTGTTCCATTGTAATGCCCCTGATCCGTCCCTCCTGCCCTTTATGGTCTGTTATGCTGCAGCTTTCTCTCCTGTCTGTCCATTATGGTCAGCTAGCTACCAGTTCCTCTTTCCCCTCTGTTCTCGGTTGTCCATGTGCATGGTCCTGTCCCCTCCCTATTGCTTTCTATGGATTGTTGTGCTGCACTCCCGTCCTGCATGCCCTGTGTGGTGTATTGTGCTGCTGCAAACCCTAGGGTCAGTTTGGTGCACCTCTCCATGTCCCTCCTGTGCTCTGTTATCTAAACTATTTTCTCATGCTTTTCCCACAGCGGTTTGGAAGGTGATCTATAAGCTAAACTGAGAGCATATTTTCTGTAAATTCACATCATCTTTCTCAGTCATGTGAAAATGAAGTCTGACATTTTCAGTAAAACATTTACATCCAACAAGGGCAGAGACTGTCAGTTGATTCCTTCGTGTTCTACTGGAGCTTCCCAGAGTGTTCTAAAGAATAACTAGAGCGCTAACAGTCCTACTTATGACAAACGTATTGCACACCTGAAGCCATCTTGATTGGAATAAAGTGGTAACTCTTAAAACATTTAATTTAAAAAGGAACAAAATGAGGGGGTTCATTTTGCCATTTAAAGTATGATTAGTGCTGCAGAGAGAAAAATTAGGGCACATTTTGAGTGACTTCTCAAATCCTCTTCTATTTCATTAAAATAATTCTGACATGCAGACTGAAACATGCACTTTCAATACCAGCAGCAGACTTCCCTGGTGAGCAGTAGCTTTACTACAGTGATATAATGAGCAACTAGAGTGCTAACATTCTGAATTTATGGTAAATGTGTGACACATCTGAATGCCTTCTTGATGGAATCAAAGTAAAAAACTGAAAGTATTTCCTACTGAGGAGACTGTAGTAAATGAGGAAATTAGACTAACAAATAAGTCTCCCGAGATGACCACCAGAGACAAAAGAGCCCAAATGTAGCATAAATATCACCCAGATGTAGCCCAAGTATAGTCCAATGACAGAATGTCCCAGAGTGTTCTAAAGAACAACTAAGCGCTAACAGTCTTACTTATGACAAAAGTATGGCACACCTGAAGCCATCTTGATTGGAATAAAGTGGTAACAAAATGAGGGGGTTCATTTTGCCATAGAAATTATGATTAGTGCTGCAGAAAGAAAAATGAGGGCACATTTTGACTTCTCAAATCCTCTTCTATTTCATTAAAAAATTCTGACATGCAGACTGAAATATGCAATTTCAATACCAGCAGCAGACTTTCTTGGTGAGCAGTAGCTTTACTACAGTGATCTAATGAGCAACTAGAGTGCTAACATTCAGAATGTATGGCAAGTGTGTGACAAATCTGAATGCCTTCTTGATGGAACCAAAGTAAAGAAGCATTAAAAATGCAATAGGTCTCGCCCTTGTTTAAGTTAAAGCAATTCTGTTTGTAATTAGGTGTCTTTTTAGCTTTGCTTTTATTAGTGTTTTTCAAACTTTCATGTACATAACATGCATATGCATGCATATATGTATATGTATATGTATGCATGCATTTATATAGATATGCAGATTATGTATATGTTTATATATGTATGTATATATATATTCACTGAAAAAACCATAGGTTTCAGGGACGTTATAGTTAGCTGCACTTTTCACTCGTACAAAACCATAGAAATTCCCCTGTTATAGTTAGTTCAGCTAACTATAACTCGCGCGCCCGCAATGCACTGCTGAAGACGTCACATATTACATCACTCATGACATGGTCAGTGACATCACTCATGACATCACTCATGACATCTCAAATAACATCACTGATGACATCACTGATGACATCATCCAGTGAATGTGTGTTTTTCTGAAAATTACATATGTTTTATATATGTATATCTCAAGGTCGATGGAAGAATAAATGGGTATATAAGTGTCTAAATGGATGATTTGTTTTTGAAAAATTGATTGTATAACTGACTGATTAAGTGTATCTTAGTGAATACATGGCTTACTGAGTAATGTTTAAATATGTAAATATCTGTATCAGTCTCTCACTTTGTGTATAAGTGGCTGCATGGGTTGGTGAGTAGCTACATGAGTGTCTATATAGGTTATTAGTTGTTTTTTTGAGTATCAGTATAAGTGTCTGATGTCTGTATGGTTCGGTGGGGGGTATTACGTAGTGCATAGGTGCATGAATGAGTGACTCACTGTTTGTATGTGTTGAAGACAGCATGTGTGCAGGACTTTATGGGTGGATGAGTGTGTGCATGGGTGTGTTAGTGAGTGAATGACTGTCTCAATAGTGTCTCTATGAGTAACTACATATGTTTTAAACTAGTATATGTGACTATTGGTGTATATAAGTGAGTATATGTGAGAGTGAGAGATTGAAAGAGTTCCTGTATGAATACGTGTGTGTTTCTGTAAGTGATTGTTAAAAAGACTAAGTATGTGTAAGTTTCTGTAGAAGTAAGTTTGGTGGTGTGTGTATAACTGTATATGCAGGTAAACGGATGTTTGATTCTTTATTAGCATGCGTGACTATGTGTGTGAGTAACTTTATAGATGAGTGGCGTTGTGTAACAGGATGTATAAGTGTATGAGTACATATGATGAGTGAGTACATGTATGAGTGACTGTATAGGACTGTTGGTGAATGAGTGGATGTGGATGTGGATCTTACAATTACTGAATAGGTTGTTGTAACTGGTATTGGTATGTCCATTGTTTTGAAAATTTTAATTTCTATTTTTGAATGTGTGTATCAAAGGTTATATTAGGGGGAGAGGAGGTCTGCCATTCTATCACAAGGATGATGTCATCAGTGATGTTATCAGTGATGTCATCAGTGATGTCACTGACCATGTCATGAGTGATGTAATATGTGACATCATCAGCAGTGCCTTGAGGGCGCGCGAGTTATAGTTAGCTGAACTAACTATAACGGGGACATTTCTATGGTTTTGTACGAGTGAAAAGTCCAGCTAACTATAACGCCCCTGAAACCTATGGTTTTTTCAGTGAATTTCTAAGGTTTTTTAAATGCTAATTCCTAGCTATAACGTGCCTGAAACCTATGTTTTTTTCAGTGAATTTCAAAGGTTTTTTAAATGCTAATTTCTAGCTATGCCTACAGAGATAGGACATGTGAAGAAAGAAGGAAAAACGCACAGAAAGAAAAAAAAGAAATGCAGAAAGAAGCAACAGAAGTCCTCAAAGACGAAGAAAAGTGCAGGAAGAAGTATAACATGCAGAAAGAACAAACAGAAGAGCAGAAACAAGCCTTGTTGCAAAATCATCCTGTACCCTCAACTTTTTCAGACGGATACTGGTGGTAACTGAGTCTGACAAACCAGTCCTAGAGCCAGTGCTATGTTAAAAGACACTCAGAATACAGTGAAAACACCTACATACACTAGGGCACACTATGTGTTGGTGTCCCCCTGTGATTAGCATGACCTCCTCTGTAAGCCCCTAGTATATAATAGGGCAGGGGATTAAAACTACCTTTTAAAACGCACCACAGGGCGTGTTTGAACACGTCACCTCATGCCCCGTCCCCTCCCTTCCCCACTGTGTAAACACGCCCTGTAGCCGTTTTAAGTTGGGAGATTAAGTCCCCTTGAATCCTGAGGGTCCCTAGGGTCCAACTAGACCACTAGGTACCTCCAGTGAGCGCCACAGAGCTGCGTTGCAGAGAGGTGTAAAAAGTGTCACGGCCTGCACCACCTCTCTGCAACGCAGAGCAGTGGTGCTTACTGGAAGCACCTGGTGGGCTAGTTGGACCCCAGGGTCCCTCAGGATTGAAAGGGAATTATTTCCACAACTTAAAAACGCGCCACAGGGCCTGTGGGCGTTCTGAGTTGAGAGATTAAGTCCCCTTGAATCCTAAGGGTCCCTAGGGTCAAACTAGCCCACTAGGTACCTCCAGTAAGCGCCACAGAGCTGCGTTGCATGGAGGTGTAAAAAGGGGCGTGGCCTCAGAACACCTGTCTGCAACGCAGCTCCCTGGCGCATACTGGAGATACCTGTTGGGCTAGTTGGCCCTCAGGGACCCTCAGTATTGAAGGGGAATTAATTCCTCAACTTACAACTGGCCAGGGGGCGCGTTTGCAGAGTGCTGCAAGGAGGGGGCGTGGCCTCCGGCGCGATGCCGGTCTTTTATTTATTTATTTTTAAGAAGGAGGGCTGTGTGGCCCCCTTTCTTTTTCTAATTTATTAGCCCTGGGGACCCCATCCCCCAGGGACTGAACCTTATTTTTTTGTTGTTGAAAAAAATTCATTTGGCCCTCCCAAGGCCTTAATCGGCCCCGGGGACCCCAACCCCCAGGTCATGGCCTTTTATTTATTTTTTTATTCTTTAGGAGAGGGGCTGTGTTGCCCCCCTCCTCAGGCCACTTATGGCCCCGGGGACCCCATCCCCTGGGGCCGGCCTTTGTTTTTTATTTTTTTTTAAATAAATATATTTATAGAAACACCTAGGACATGCTGGACAAACCGTATGTACCTATCACCATGACGATTTGCGTGATATTCATTAAAAGGCGACTATGCATACAATGAATCCACGTAGAATGTATTCACACCGCTAGTGAAGCTCTGATGTGTCTGACACCCTACCGTGCCTAATCCCGGCGCCCCGCTGGTGGGAACTCTCCAAGTAGACACCCTTGTCGTTTATTTATACAAACATGGGTAGCTATTGACGGGCACATTTAATACACATGCACACCAAGCCATTCAAAGGGGATTCGACAAAAATTCGACCAAACTATGCAAGAAACCCCCTCACGGTTAATAAAACACACATCCACCGCCGGATGTGTAATACTTTTTATTTTACTCTCTGGAAAGGAGACAAACCTCACTTGAGAGTCACAGCGTGCTCCTGGCTGAGCCCAATGCTGTGTTACACCCACCAGTGCCCGCCGAGTGCCACACACCTCTGTGCTGTATTCCACCAGCTAGTGCGTATGCTATGACACTCTCTAGCCCATGTGCACTGTAACACCAACCCGTGAATATGTCATGCCACACTTGCCTTCGCACGGGTTATATTGCCCCATCTAACGTGCCTTCCTCGATGCCTATGTTATAAAGCACAGCGCTATGCCATACATATTACAATCTGGGATCCATATCTTTGTCACAGTGCATATGCAATGTTACACTACCCAGCACATATTTTATATTACAACTTTAGAGACTACTTAGGTTACACAACACTGCCCTGTGCATATTACACTCCAAGGCGCATATCACATAGCAAGCACTAGTGCCTGTGCTATCTCGCGCTCTCCAATGAATCTGTCATTGCGCCCAATGTATTGCATATTATATTTCACGCCCCGGTTCATCTAATATCACACTTTTTGGTGCATAGTTTATACCATATACTATATCTAGTTTTCATTTTCAATCGTGCTCTCAGGACTATGTTCTATATAACACTGCGTCCACCTACCCTTTTCACGGGCATTACATTCTGCGATGGGGGTGGAGGGTCAGGGGATGTTTCTGCCAAGTGAGCCCGGAGTCACAGTCCCAAACATCCTCTTCTTCCTGAATAAAAGTGAGATTATGCTGCATACTTGTTCATATTTTAAGTAGTTCGCACAGACGCACATTTTAAAAACAATAAAGTTCCTAATACCCACCTTCTATGAACAGTTAGCTTGCTGCCCCATCCACCTCCTCCCTATCCTCTGTTGTCTGAATCCATGGACTAGCCTCCTCCCTCCTGCCATGCATGGTCAGATGTGCTGCCACTGCCCTGCATTTAGCATGATGTACCAGTCCACTCATCCTGCCCTCCATTGCCCAATTCTATGGCCCATCATTGACCTCCTGCTTAGCCTCTGTGCTTTGCTTGCTGCCCCTATTCTCCTTCCCCCTGCCCTCCGATGTCTTTGTGCATGCCCCTGCTCCATCCTTTTTGACCACTATGTTCCATGGACCTGCCACTCCTATCTACTCTGAGTGTTCTGTTGAGCTGCCACTCCCCTACCACCTGCCTAGCATTGTCAGATGACTGTAACCTGTCCCTGCCACCTCCACCCTGCCTGTCCACATGCCATGCACCTATCCCCTTCCTCCTGTCCTCCATGGTCCATTTTACTGCCACACCCTTCTGCCCTCCCTGGTCTGTTGTGCTGCAACTGCTCCTCCTGCCTGCCCCACGCAGTCTGTTGTGAGGCCCCTTCCCCTGAACTCTCTTGTCTGTGCCCAGGTCCTGGCCCTCCCTTCTATCCTCCATGGTCCTTTGTGCATGCCCCTGCACCCTCCTTCTTGCCCATCATAGCCATTGTGCTGCCACTAACCCTCCCGCTTTCCATGCATGGTCTTCCGTGCTGCCATGGCCCCTCCCACCTTCCCTGTGTGGTCAGCTATCTGCTCCTGACCCCCTCCCACCTTCCCTCCATGGTCTGTGTGTATGCCATCATAGTCTCACTGTTGCTCTCCATGGTGTGTCTTTTTTCTAGTGCCCATCCTGCCTGACCTCCATGGTCATCTTGCTGCTCCTGCCCTGCCCCCTTGCCCCCAGCCCTCTGTTTCCATGTGCAGACCCCTATTCCCTCCCTCCTGGCTTGTCGGTTCCATTGTAATGCCCCTGATCCGTCCCTCCTGCCCTTTATGGTCTGTTATGCTGCAGCTTTCTCTCCTGCCTGTCTGTTATGGTCAGCTAGCTACCATTGCCTCTTTCCCCTCTGTTGTCTGTTGTCCATGTGCATGGTCCTGTCCCCTCCCTATTGCTTTCTATGGATTGTTGTGCTGCACTCCCGTCCCGCATGCCCTGTGTGGTGTATTGTGCTGCTGCAAACCCTGATGCCTGCCCTGTAGGGTCAGTTTGGTGCACCTCTCAATGTCCCTCCTGTCCTCTGTTATCCGAGTCCATGTCCCTACCCCAATTCCGCCTGCCTACCATGATCCAATGTACCATACTTGCGAACATTTTGAACTTGGTAAGAGGGAGATTTTGAAATAAAACTGGGGTATTGATTTTCCCCTTTGAGTTACATTGAAAAAGAGAAGATTGTAGACAGGAAACAGATCAAGTAAAGCCCATTTGAGCTTATAAACATTGGACGTTTCCTGGCTGAAACGGGTCTGTGGGCATGTATGGTTGTATGACCACTGCCTCTTCCTTCTGCCCACAATGGTCTAATATATTGCCACAGCCTCTCTTGCCAGTCCTGTATTGTTGGTTTGTTGCCCCTGCCCCCCTTTCCACTGCCCTCCATAGTCTATTGTGCTGCCACTGCCCTTCCTGCCTGCCTAGTGTGGTCAAATTGTTGCCTCTGCACTCTCCTACCTGCCTTCAATTTTCAGAGTCCGTGCCCCTGGCCTCTGCCTCTCAACAGTATCCCAATGAACAACTAGATTGCTAACATTCTATATTTATTACAAAAGCGTGGAATGCCTGACGTCATCTTGATGTAATCAAAATGTGTAATGCCTAGAGCATTTCCTTTAGAAATTACATATATGAGAGGGTCTTATTTGCATCAAAATTATGGTTAGTGCTCTAAAAAACTAAAATGAGGACATATTTTCTGAGTTTTCAAATAGTGACAAAGAACTTTTAAATTATTTGTAATCTTAGTTTTTCTATCCAGTTGACCACTTGATTAAATGTTGCATCCAAGGGGAGAGGGTGTGGTGTTACTTCCAGAGCTGCAGACTTTGCAACTGGGGAACCAGGTTGGAGTTTCTGCTTCAGCTCAACATTCTGTGATTCTGGTCAAATCACTTAATCTCCCCATGTCTACAACCGAAATGAATTTGATCTTGTGTGATGTAACCAATGCTCACGTAAAGCATTCCAATACCTGACAAGTCTGCACTATATAAAACTGGAAATACACAAAAAATAAGTGTTTTGCACACTTCTGTCATTGGGCTACATGTGGGCTACATCTGGGTGATATTTGTGCTGCATTTAGGCTCTTTTGTGTCTGGTGGCCTTCTTGGGAGATTTATTTGTTATGAAGTTTCCTAATTTCCTCATTTACTGCAGTCTCCTCAGTAGGAAATGCTTTCCGTTTTTTACTTTGATTCCATCAAGAAGGTATTCAGATATGTCACACATTTGCCATAAATTCTGAATGTTAGCACTCTAGTCGCTCATTAGATCACTGTAGTAAAGCTACTGCTCACCATGGAAGTCTGCTGCTAGTATTAGAAGTGCATGTTTCAGTCTGCATATCAGAATTTTTTAATGAAATAGAAGAGGATTTGAGAAGTCACTCAAAATGTGCCCTAATTTTTCTTTCTTCAGCACTAATCATAATTTCTATGGCAAAATTAACCCCCTCATTGTGTTCCTATTTAAATTAAATGTTTTAAGTGTTACCAGTTTATTCCAATCAAGATGGCTTCAGGTGTGCCATACTTTTGTCATAAGTAAGACAGTAAGCGCTCTAGTTGTTCTTAAGAACACTCTGGGACATTCTGTCATTGGGCTATACTTGGGCTACATCTGGGTGATATTTGGGCTACATTTGGGCTCTTTTGTCTCTGGTGGCCATCTTGGGAGATTTATTTGTTATGAAGTTTCCTAATTTCCTCATTCACTGCAGTCTCCTCAGTAGGAAATACTTTCAGTTTTTTACTTTGATTCCATCAAGAAGGCATTCAGATGTGTCACACATTTTCCATAAATTCTGAATGTTAGCACTCTAGTTGCTCATTAGATCACTGTAGTAAAGCTACTGCTCACCAGGCAAGTCTGCTGCTGGTATTCAAAGTGCATGTTTGAGTCTGCATGTCAGAATGTTTTTATGAAATAAAAGAGGATTTCAGAAGTAAAAATGTGCCACAGTTTTTCTTTCTGCAGCACTAATCATAATTTATATGGCAAAATGAACCCCCTCATTTTGTTCCTTTGTAAATTAAATGTTTTAAGTGTTACCACTTTATTCCAATCAAGATGGCTTCAGGTGTGCCATACTTTTGTCATAAGTAAGACTGTTAGCGCTCTAGTTGTTCTTTAGAGCACTCTGGGAAGCTGCAGTAGAACACAAAGGAATCAACTGACAGTCTCTGCCCTTGTTGGATGTACATGTTTTACTGAGAATGTCATACTTCATTCTTACATGACTGAGAAAGATAATGTGAATTTACAGAAAATATGCTCTCAGTTTAGCTTATAGATCACCTTCCAAACCTCTGTGGGAAAAGTATGAGAAAATAGTTTTCTCTCAAACATGGTTCGTGATATCACAGCAGAAGGCTTTTTAACATGGTAAAATCACCTTAGAACACATCACAATTCCTAAAATGAGTATGGTACCATCAACAAATGATTTATAATGTAACTAAAGTCTTAAAACCTTCTATCAACTGCAATGCTTTTTAATGAGGTGCTATCATGTATATTGGTCCCACCCCCGCGCCGCACGGCCACCAGCTGCTGTGTGTGCCCCCTCGCCTTGCCCTCTGCCTCGCTGCCTGCCTCGCTGCCGGCTGACGCCGCTGGCGTCTGTTTTTGCTTGTTTTGTCTAGCATTTGTGCTTGTTTGAACTGCATTTTCCTCCCGTGTTAGCAGCTTTTGTCTGACTTTTGTGCCTGTATTTTTTCTAGTCAGTTTCTGCATTTTCCTCCCGTGTTAGCAGCTTTTGTCTGACTTTTGTGCTTGTTTTGTCTAGCATTTGTGCTTGTTTGAACTGCATTTTCCTCCCGTGTTAGCAGCTTTTGTCTGACTTTTGTGCCTGTATTTTTCTAGTCAGTTTCTGCATTTTCCTCCCGTGTTAGCAGCTTTTGTCTGACTTTTGTGCTTGTTTTGTCTAGCATTTGTGCTTGTTTGAACTGCATTTTCCTCCCGTGTTAGCAGCTTTTGTCTGACTTTTGTGCCTGTATTTTTTCTAGTCAGTTTCTGCATTTTCCTCCCGTGTTAGCAGCTTTTGTCTGACTTTTGTGCTTGTTTTGTCTAGCATTTGTGCTTGTTTGAACTGCATTTTCCTCCCGTGTTAGCAGCTTTTGTCTGACTTTTGTGCCTGTATTTTTTCTAGTCAGTTTCAGCCCTTTGCGTTCTCCTGCCTGTCTGCCCGCCTACCTCGCCGCCCTCCGCCTTCCCTCCCCGCTCCCCGCTTCCCGCCACCACCGCTGACCACGCCCCTTTTTCCTTTCTGTTCCCTCCCCGCTCCCGCCTCCCAGCTGCCCCGCCCACCCGCGCACTTGGCCTTATATGGCGACCGTGCGACGCAGGTGAGTGTGACCCACTTGTGGGACACCCCCGCGCCGCACGGCCACCAGCTGCTGTGTGTGCCCCCTCGCCTTGCCCTCTGCCTCGCTGCCTGCCTCGCTGCCGGCTGACGCCGCTGGCGTCTGTTTTTGCTTGTTTTGTCTAGCATTTGTGCTTGTTTGAACTGCATTTTCCTCCCGTGTTAGCAGCTTTTGTCTGACTTTTGTGCCTGTATTTTTTCTAGTCAGTTTCTGCATTTTCCTCCCGTGTTAGCAGCTTTTGTCTGACTTTTGTGCTTGTTTTGTCTAGCATTTGTGCTTGTTTGAACTGCATTTTCCTCCCGTGTTAGCAGCTTTTGTCTGACTTTTGTGCCTGTATTTTTTCTAGTCAGTTTCTGCATTTTCCTCCCGTGTTAGCAGCTTTTGTCTGACTTTTGTGCTTGTTTTGTCTAGCATTTGTGCTTGTTTGAACTGCATTTTCCTCCCGTGTTAGCAGCTCTTGTCTGACTTTTGTGCCTGTATTTTTTCTAGTCAGTTTCAGCCCTTTGCGTTCTCCTGCCTGTCTGCCCGCCTACCTCGCCGCCCTCCGCCTTCCCTCCCCGCTCCCCGCTTCCCGCCACCACCGCTGACCACGCCCCTTTTTCCTTTCTGTTCCTTCCCCGCTCCCGCCTCCCAGCTGCCCCGCCCACCCGCGCACTTCGCCTTATATGGCGACCGTGCGTACGCGCAGCGGTCACGCGCAGCGGGCGCGC
Organism: Triturus cristatus; assembly: GCF_964204655.1. Lineage (NCBI taxonomy): Eukaryota > Metazoa > Chordata > Amphibia > Caudata > Salamandridae > Triturus > Triturus cristatus. The sequence goes on along the minus strand of NC_140593.1, from coordinate 752,637,106 downwards.
CGATTGTGCGCCGAAGGCGCGCCAAAGGTAAGCCCGTCTGCGCCCGTTCCCGACCGGACCGCGCCCAGCGCCAGGACCCCTGGCCAACGAAGATCCCGACCGACCCGCCTGACGTACTCCGCCGCCACCCTCACCGCACTCAACACCGGCCGACTCCCAGAATGCCATCAAGCCACTCCACGACGTACCCACGGACCTTTCAGCTGCCACGCCTGCAAGTTCACCTGCATCCGGACCAGCCTCGCACCAGCACCCACCAAGTCGAACACCAGCAGCACCCACCTCAAGTGCATCCTGCTCAACACCCGCTCCGTCCACAGACACGCCATCGAACTCTGGAACCTTCTAGACGCCACAGCCCCTGACGTCGCCTTCCTCACGGAGACCTGGATGAACGCCTCTTCAGCTCCCGACATCGCCATCGCTATCCCAGAGGGCTACAAGGTCGTCCGGAGGGACCGAAACGCCAACCAGATGGGAGGAGGCATCGCCATCATCCACAGGAACACCATCCGTCTCACGACCAGCACCGGCAACACCCTGACCAGCGCCGAACACCTGCATTTCCAGATCCACACCAACCCGAACACCACCCTCAGAGGCACCCTGATCTACCGACCCCCTGGACCACGCACACAATTCAGCGAGGACATCGCCGACTTCGTCAGCCCGCATGCCCTCCCCTCCGCCGACTACATCCTCCTGGGAGACCTCAACTTCCATCTGGAGAACAACAACGACCGCAACACCAGCACCCTGCTCGACAACCTCGCCAACCTGGGACTCAAGCAACTGGTGTCCACCCCCACCCACCTCGCCGGACACACACTCGACGCAGTCTTCTCATCCAGCACAGACATAGACTTCAGCCACGCCACAGAGCTTCAATGGAAGGACCACAGCTGCGTCCACTTCACCTTCAAGAGAACGACGACCCACCAACACCAGCAACAGGCAGCCCGCAGAAGCTGGAACAAGATCACAGCAGACCAGCTCGCCACCTCCCTGAACCAGCACCCTCCTGCCAGCTCAGCGAACCCCAGCCAAGCCGCCGACAACCTCACGAAGTGGATCAGCAACTGCGCGGACGAACTCGCCCCACTGAGGACCCCGCCTAGCAGACCCGGCAGCAAGAAGGCCCCATGGTTCACCGACGAACTCAAGAGCTCCAAGAAGAACTGCCGAGCCCTCGAGAAAGTCTGGAGAAGGGAACCGACACCAGACAACAGGACCTCCTTCAAACTTGCCACCCGGAAACACCACCAGCTGATCCGCGCCGCCAAGAAAACAGCATTCAAAGACCGGTTGGACAACAACGCACACAACTGCAAGGAACTCTTCAACATCGTGAAAGAGCTTTCCAACCCCAGCGCAGGAAACAACGACATCACCCCATCGCAAGACCTCTGCAACTCCCTCGCTTCATACTTCCACAACAAGATCGCGGACATACATAACAGCTTCAACAACCAACCAACGCACACCACGACCGAACAACCACCCCCCACCACGACCGAACAACCACCCCCCACCACCACCCTCCACGCCTGGACCCCGATCAGCACCGAAGACACCATCCGCACGATGAACTCCATCCACTCCGGATCACCGACCGACCCCTGCCCTCACCACGTCTTCAACAAGGCCGACGCTGTCATCGCACCCCACCTGCGAGACATCATCAACACTTCCTTCGACACCACCATCTTCCCTGAGAGCTGGAAGCACGCCGAACTCAGCGCCCTACTAAAGAAACCTACAGCGGACCCCACCGACCTCAAGAATTACCGCCCCATCTCGCTCCTCCCGTTTCCAGCCAAAGTCATCGAGAAGACCGTCAACAAGCAGATGGCCGCCTTCCTCGAGACAAACGGATCCCTCGACCCCTCACAGTCCGGCTTCCGAGCCAATCACAGCACCGAGACCGCCCTCATCGCCGCCACCGATGACATCCGAGCCCTGATGGACAATGGAGAAACAGCGGCCCTCATCCTCCTAGACCTCTCTGCGGCATTCGACACGGTCTGCCACCGCACCCTAGTACGGCGCCTCAGCAACATCGGAATCCAGGACAAGGCGCTGGACTGGATCATCTCCTTCCTCGACGGAAGAACACAGAGAGTCCGCCTACCACCGTACAAGTCAGAGGCCTCCGAAGTCACCTGCGGCGTCCCTCAAGGATCATCTCTGAGCCCCACCCTCTTCAACGTCTACATGAGCCCCCTCGCGGCCATCGTACGCAAACACAACCTCAGCATAATCTCCTACGCCGACGACACCCAACTGATCCTCTCCCTGACCAACGACCCCGCCGCCGCCAGATCCAACCTGCACGAAGGGATGAAAGAGGTAGCCGAGTGGATGACGACCAGCCGCCTGAAACTGAACTCGGACAAGACGGAGGTCCTCATCCTGGGCTCCTCACCCTCCGCCTGGGACGACTCCTGGTGGCCTCCCGCCCTGGGCACCGCACCCAAACCGACAGACCATGCACGCAACCTGGGCTTCCTCCTGGACTCCTCCCTCTCCATGACCAGGCAAGTCAACAACGTCTCCTCGGCGTGCTTCAACATCCTACGCATGCTACGGAAGATCTTCTGGTGGATCCCCACCGAGACCAGGAAGACCGTCACCCAGGCCCTCGTCACCAGCCGACTGGACTACGGCAACGCCCTCTACGCCGGTACCACCGCCAAGCTCCAGAAGAGACTCCAGCGGATCCAGAACGCCTCAGCCAGACTCATCCTCGACATCCCACGAACCAGCCACATCTCCGGACATCTGAGAGACCTTCACTGGCTCCCCGTCAACAAAAGAATCACCTTCCGCCTCCTCACCCACGCACACAAAGCCCTACACGACCAAGGCCCGAGCTACCTCAACAGCCGAGTCAACTTCCACGCTCCCAAACGCCACCTCCGATCAGCCAACCACGCCCTCGCCGCCGTCCCCCGCATCCGAAGAGCGACTACAGGAGGAAGGTCCTTCTCCTACCTGGCCGCCAAGACCTGGAACTCCCTCCCTACCGACCTGCGCCTGACCCAAGACCACCTCTCCTTCAGGAAGAAGCTGAAGACCTGGCTGTTCGAGCAGTAGCGGCACCCCCCCCTCCCCCCCCCCCCCCAGCGCCTTGAGACCCTACGGGTATGTAGCGCGCTTTACAAGTGTCACTGATTGATTGATTGATGGCTGCCAACACTTCTTGGATGAAGTACTGACAGCCAATCAGATCTCACGATGAGATGTGTGGTTAGGCTCTGCCCAGATATGTATGTGATTTTACTTTTGATTTTCTCAGGAACTACTGAACAGATTGACACCATATATGCAAAAGGCACATGCCTGACCTGAGGACTACCTCTTTGCCAAATTTCAAGTAATTCTGTTCAGCCGTTCGGGCTGTACCTTGGACTAAAGGTCCCTATGGAAAATTGCATGGGGAAAATGCATTTTGGGACCCCCCTTTTTTCTCAGCCCCCGCTTTACGAATCCCCCCGAGACTTTCAGGGTAGGAGCGGAGTGGAGCGCCCCACCTATTTTGAAAATTTCGCGAGGATTCGTCAACCGGCGCCAAAGTTATTCCAAATAGAATGTTGCGGATTTCCTATGGAAACACGGTCCTAACTATAACTATCTACTGGCGACCGCCAGTAGATAATATATATACACATACATATATATAAATGCATATGCATATGCATACAGGTAGAGAGGTAGGGAGTAGTAGAGAGAGAGGTAGAGAGAGGTAGAGAGTAGAGGATGAGTAATAGAGAGTAGAGAGTGAGTAGTAGAGAGTAGTAGAGAGCAGTAGAGAGAGTAGCAGAGAGTGAGTAGTAGAGAGTAGTAGAGTGAGTGTAGGAGAGTAGGATCTGCACTTATGTTGGCCCCACTTTTTTTCTGAAGTTTACACTGGTTTCTGGCTATAGTCTGGCTGGGTCCCTGCTAATCAGGGCCACAGCCTCTCTGGTCTCTCTAAACAACTTGGAGTGCATATTAGATGCACTAGTGATTGGATACTGTGGTACCTTATGAGCCCCTACCTTAGGTACCAAGGGCATAGGTACTTCACAGGCCTACCAGGGGCTGAAGCATGTATTATGCCACCCCTGGGAAGCAGACTAAATCTGACACCACAGGCCTGCTTCTGCAGCCTGGGTGAGGTGGTGTTAGCACTCCTCACTGAGGTATAGGTTCCCTATATCTCACCTTACACACACATATAAACCTATCAGTCACTCCTAAGGCAGGCCCTTTCAAGCCTGAGGGCAGGGTGCTTGGTTTCCATGTGAGGGGGTGCCTCTGCCTGAGCAGGGCCCCTCTGCAGCTCTCAGAGTCTCTTCTCTGTAGCTGTTTGTGGATGTGGTTAAACCATATACTCTTAAGTGCATCATAACCTAGCGGTAAATGCTAACTTTGGGATGGCTGCATCAAAACATGTCGTGTTTGGTGTCAAATGGTTTGGAATCATACCCCCACACCAGTAACTGGTGTGGGAATATGATCCCACCCTTCTAGAGGGATAGACATGTACCCTCTGTGGAAACACGGTAGAATCCTGAAGAGCCCTGGCATCACACAATGGATGCCACCAGCACAGACACTGGGCTGCCCTCCTGCTGCTGACTGAAACTCGCAGTGCAGGAGGCCCAACAATAGGCATCCTGTCACAGGGAGGTGTAACCACCTTCCAGACAGGATTTAGTGTATTGGGGCTGGGTGGGGCCACTCCTAGAGTGCTTTGAAGTCGTGCACTGGGGGAGCAGTAGGCTCTTCTGTGCATATGCCAGCTCAAACCGGTTCAGCGGCTACCAACCCCTGCTCTGGCTGAATCTGGACAAAGGGAAGTGGGTGTAGCCACCCACTCCCCTGACCCTCCCAGAGGAGTGGTCATAGAGCTAGTCCCTCCCTTCCTTGTAGTATAAGTTAGGGAACCCTTGCCATTGCAAACTAGATATCCCTGGACGACACGCTGAAGAAGAATCCTGGACCTTCGATGTTCCACTACCTTTGGAAGACTGAAGAATCTCCCTTGGAGTCAATGAGTGACTTCCCTGCTTGGCAGGCACCAAAACTTTGCATCAATGGTCGCAAACTTTCCCACTCCAGCCAGACTCCGAAGTCCCTGCAGCCCCAGAAGTGGATTCCCTGACTTCTCGATGGCCATTATGAGTCCCCAGTGAAGCTGAGGTGAGTGGACCCCACGAGTGATGAGGAACAGCAATACCCGGGTACCGTGCACTATTGTCAAGTGCAAACCCTTCACGACGTTCTACGAACTTGCGCATTGGACCACGTATGGTCCAAGCCTCCAGCAGGATTTCCGTCAAAGATCAGAGGCCTACCTCATCCTGAGTGAGTGTGGGCTCCTGTGAAGTGAATCCTCCCGAGGCATCTTTGCATTCCATTGGTGGCTGGCTTGTGGGTCCCCAGAAGACTTTTCTACAAAACCAAAGAGCTCCCCTCATTGCTCCAGGCCTGCCCTGACTTACCTTTGCTGGGTGAGTCCCTCAGATCTTGCTGGTCTGCACCGCTGACTTTCTTCACTTTCCACAAGACTTGCTGTTACCAAGGCTTGTTGGCTCCAATCTGATTGGCGACACCTCAGTAAGCTGCAAACTTTATGGGACACTCCGAATCCAGCTCCTGGTTGTCATCAATGCCTCCTGGACCTCGTGGCAGAAGAGTCAAGACACCCATGATCACCTGAAATCACCCGACATCTGTGGGCATCCAGCTTCCTGGCCCCGGGTCACTGGCAAGTGACTTTGAACACTGTCTCCTCTGCTTTCAGGTCTTCTTTCTTCTGAATCCAGCCTTGGATTCCACCGGACACTTCTCCTGTCTTCACAAGCAGCAAGTCTTCTTTGGCTTCCATTGAAAACGATGCCGCGACCCGACACCAAAAGACACCTATGCACCCGGCTTCCCTGGGTGAGGTAACTCGAGTACTCTGGTGCTCCTGTGTGTATTGGCTCTAGAACTACTTACCCTGTAAGGGACTTGCTTGTAGACTCTCCCGAAGTATCCTAAAACTTTAAAATTCCAACCGCGACTTGCTCCATTGAAGTCTATTGGGATCCGCGGCTGTGTTCTCACACTGCATGCGTCTCCCGTGGGTCCTTTACTTACCTGCCTTGGGTGGATTAGTGAGGCCCCAGCGCTTCTGAAGACCATAGGCCTTCTCCCTTCTCAAGTCGTTCTTCTTATACCTCTTTTTTAGTGTATGGTCTGGTATGCCCCTAGGGCCCCAGCCATAAAAGTGCTTAACTTGTTGTGAACTGTTGATTTTTGCATATGTCCTTGACTTCTAATCTCATAAAGAGATTAGTAGAGTGTGTCAAGTAATAAATACATATATATTACATATATATTTTATATATATACCTGTGTGGTGTCCTTTCATTTAGTGATTCAAGAGATTATAAGGTAAAACAAACTGCTTTACATTCCTCTGAGACTTAGCCTGAAGGCTGCTCTCCACAGCTACCACTATGATAGCTTTCTTTAAAAGGTTGTCTTAAACCTATCTACCATAAGAGTCGAATTGTACTGGTGCAAGGTGGCCACTTTAATTAGTGACCAGCATATACCAGGCCAACTTCTCACAGTGAGTAGTAGAGATTGAGTAGTAGAGAGTGAGTAGTAGAGAGAGAGTAGTGGAGAGTAGTAGAGAATGAGTAGTAGAGAGTAGTAGAAAGTGAGTAGTAGAGTGATTAGTACGGAGTAGTAGAGAGTGAGTAGTAGAGAGAGTAGTAGAGAGCGAGTAGCAGAGAGCAAGTAGTAGAGAGTGTATAGTAGAGAGTGGGTAGTAGAGAGTAGTAGAGAGTGAGTAGTAGAGAGAGTAGTAGAGAGTAGTAGAGTAGTAGAGAGAGAGTAGTAGAGTGAGTAGTAGAGAGTAGTAGAGAGCGAGTAGTGGAGAGCGAGTAGTGGAGAGTGAGTAGTAGAGAGTAGTAGAGAGCGAGTAGTAGAGAGTGAGTAGTAGAGAAAGAGTAGTAGAGAGTAGTTGAGAGTGAGTAGTAGAGTAGTAGAGAGTGAGTGGTAGAGAGTAGTAGAGAGTAGTAGAGTGAGTAGTAGAGAGTAGTAGAGAGTGAGTAGTAGAGAGTAGTAGAGTAGTAGAGGGTGAGCAGTAGAGAGTGAGTAGTAGAGAGAGTAGTAGAGTAGTAGAGAGTGAGTACGAGAGAGCGAGTAGTAGAGAGTGAGTAGTGGAGAGTGAGTAGTAGAGAGCAGTAGAGAGCGAGTAGTAGAGAATGAGTAGTAGAGAGTGAGTAGTAGAGAGTGAATAGAAGAGAGTGAGTAGTATAGAGAGAGTAGTAGAGTGAGTAGTAGAGAGAGTAGTAGAGAGAGAGTAGTAGAGAGTGAGTAGTAGAGTGGTAGAGTGAGTGGTAGAGAGTAGTAGAGAGTAGTAGAGTGAGTTGTAGAGAGTGAGTAGTAGAGAGTGAGTAGTAGAGAGTAGTAGCAGAAAGTAGTAGTGAGTAGTAGAGAGTTAGTAGAGAGTGAGTAGTAGAGAGTAGTAGTGAGTGAGTAGTAGAGAGTGAGCAGTTTAATTTAAAAGGAACACAATGAGGGGGTTCATTTTGCCATAGAAATTATGATTTGTGCTGAAAAAAGAAAAATTAGGGCACATTCTGAGTGACTTCTCAAATCCTCTTCTATTTCAATAAATAATTCTGACATGCAGACTGAAACATGCACTTTCAATACCAGCAGCAGACTTCCCTGGTGAGCAGTAACTTTACTACAGTGATCTAATAAGCAACTAGGGTGCTAACAATCCGAATTTATGGCAAATGTGTGACATATCTGAATGCCTTCTTGATGGAATCAAAGTAAAAAACTGAAAGTATTTCCTACTGAGGAGACTGTAGTAAATGAGGAAATTAGGAAACTTCATAACAAATAAGTCTCCCAAGATGGCCACCAGAGACAAAAGAGCCCAAATGTAGCACAAATATCATCCAGATGTAGCCCAAGTATAGCCCAATGACAGAATGTCCCAGAGTGTTCTAAAGAACAACTAGAGCGCTAACAGTCTTACTTATGACAAAAGTATGGCACACCTGAAGCCATCTTGATTGGAATAAAGTGGTAACACTTAAAACATTTAATTTGCAAAGGAACAAAATGAGGGGGTTCATTTTGCCATAGAAATTATGATTAGTCCTGCAGAAAGAAAAATTAGGCACATTTGACTACTCAAATCCTCTTCTATTTCATTAAAAAATTCTGACATGCAGACTGAAACATGCACTTTGAATACCAGCAGCACACTTCCCTGGTGAGCAGTAGCTTTACTACAGTGATCCAATGAGCAACTACAGTGCTAACATTCAGAATTTATGGCAAATATGTGACACATCTGAATGCCTTCTTGATGGAACCAAAGTAAACAAGCATTGAAAATGTAATAGGTCTCGCCCTCGTTTAAGTTAAAGCAATTCTGTTTGTGGCTTTTTAGCTTTGCTTTTATTAGTATTTTTCAAACTTTCATGTACATAACATGCATATATGTATATGTATGCATGCACTTATATTTGTATTTATATAGATATGCAGATTATATATATGTTTATATATGTATGTATGTATATATATATGTACATATATAAATGCATATGCATATATATGCATACATATGTGCATATGTGTGTGTGTAGAGAGAGGTAGAGAGAGGTAGAGAGGTAGAGGTGTAGAGGTAGAGGTGTAGAGGTAGAGGTGTAGAGGTAGAGGTAGAGGAGTAGAGGTAGAGAGGTAGAGGTGTAGAGAGGTAGAGGTGTAGAGAGGTAGAAAGTAGTAGGTAGAGAGTAGAGAGTGAGTAGTAGAGAGTAGTAGCAGAGAGTGAGTAGTATAGAGTGAATAGTAGAGAGTGAGTAGTAGAGAGAGAGTAGTAGAGAGTGAGTAGTAGAGAGATGAAGAGAGTAGTAAAGAGTAGTAGAGAGTGAGTAGTAGAGAGTAGTTACAAGTGAGCAGTAGAGGGTGAGTAGTAGAGAGAGAGTAGTAGAGAGTAGTAGAGAGTGTGTAGTAGAGAGTGAGTAGTAGAGAGTAGTAGAGAGTGAGTAGTAGAGTGAGTAGTAGAGAGTAGATGAGAGCGAGTAGTAGAGAGTGAGTAGTGGAGAGTGAGTAGTAGCGAGTAGTATAAAGTGAGTAGTAGAGTGAGTAGTAGAAAGTAGTAGAGAGAGTAGTAGAGCTTGAGTAGTAGAGAGTGAGTAGTAGAGAGTGAGTAGTTGAGAGGTAGAGAGTAGTAGAGAGTGATTGGTAGAGAGTCAGTAGTAGAGAGTGAGTCGTAGAGAGTGAGTAGTAGAGAGTGAGTAGCAGAAAGAGAGTATTAGAGAGTAGTAGAGAGTGAGTAGTAGAGTGAGTAGTGGAGAGTAGTAGAGAGAGAGTAGTAGAGAGAGAAGTAGAGAGTGAGTAGTAGAGTGAGTAGTAGAGTGAGTAGTAGAGAGTGAGTAATAGAGAGTAGTAGAGAGAGAGTAGTAGAGAGTTGTAGAGAGTGAGTTGTAGAGAGTGAGTAGTAGAGAGAGTGTAGTAGAGAGTGAGTAGTAGAGTGAGTAGTAGAGAGAGAGTAGTAGAGAGTAGTAGAGTAGTAGAGAGTGAGTAGTAGAGAGTGAGTAGTAGAGAGTAGTGGAGTAGTAGAGAGTGAGTAGTAGAGAGTAGTCGAGAGTGAGTAGTAGAGAGTAGCAGAGAGTGAGTAGTAGAGGGAGTAGTAGCGAGTAGTAGAGAGTGAGTAGTAGACAGCAAGTAGTAGAGAGTGTGTAGTAGAGAGTGAGTAGTAGAGAGTAGTAGAGAGTGAGTAGTAGAGTGAGTAGTAGAGAGTAGATGAGAGCGAGTAGTAGAGAGTGAGTAGTGGAAAGTGAGTAGTAGAGAGTAGTAGAGAGCGAGTAGTATAAAGTGAGTAGTAGAGTGAGTAGTAGAAAGTAGTAGAGAGAGTACTAGAGCTTGAGTAGTAGAGAGTAGTAGAGTGAGTAGTAGAGAGTGAGTAGTAGAGAGAGAGTAGTAGAGAGTGAGTAGTAGAGTAGTAGAGAGTGAGTGGTAGAGAGTAGTAGAGAGTAGTAGAGAGTGAGTAGTAGAGAGAGTAGTAGAGAGTAGTAGAGTAGTAAAGAGTGAGTAGTGGAGAGTGAGTAGTGGAGAGTAGTAGAGAGCAAGTAGTAGAGAGTGAGTAGTATAGAGTGAATAGTAGAGAGTGAGTAGTAGAGAGAGAGTAGTAGAGAGTGAGTAGTAGAGAGATGAAGAGAGTAGTAGAGAGTAGTAGAGAGTGAGTAGTAGAGAGTAGTTACAAGTGAGCAGTAGAGGGTGAGTAGTAGAGAGAGAGTAGTAGAGAGTAGTAGAGAGTGAGTAGTAGAGAGTGAATAGTAGAGAGTAGTAGAGAATGAGTAGTAGAGAGTGAGTAGTAGAGAGTAGTAGAGAGTAGTAGAGAGTGAGAAGTAGAGTGAGTAGTAGAGAGTGAGTAGTAGAGAGTGAGTAGTTGAGAGTAGTAGGGAGTGAGTAGTAGAGTAGTAGAGAGTAGTCAGTCAGTGTCAGTCTGTGTCAGTCAGTGTTAGTCAGTCAGTCAGGGCCAGTCAGTCAGTTAGTCAGTGTCAGTCAGTGTCAGTCAGTCAGTGTCAGTGTCAGTCAGTCAGTGTCAGTCAGTCAGTGTCGGCCAATCAGTGTCAGTCAGTCAGTGTCAGTCAATCAGTGTCAGTCAATCAGTGTCAGTCAGTGTCATTCAATCAGTGTCAGTCAGTGTCAATCAGTCAGTGTCAGTCAGTCAATGTCAGCTTGAGCAGCTCTGCTGACCTGGTTCTCTGGCTCTAAAGCAGCTCTGCTGACCTGGTTCTCTGGCTCTAAAGCATCTCTGCTGACCTGGTTCTCTCCCTCTAAAGCAGCTCTGCTGACCTGGTTCCTCTGGCTCTACAGCAAGTCTCCTGACCTGGTTCTCTGGCTCTAGAGCTGCTTTGCTGACCTAGTTCTTAGGCTACAGAGCAGCTCTGTGGACCTGGTTCTCTGGCTCTAAAGCAGCTCTGCTGACCTAGTTCTCTTCCTCTAAATCAGCTCTGCTGACCTGGTTCTCTGCCTCTAGAGCAGCTCTGCTGACCTGGTTCTCTGGCTCTAAAGCAACTCCGCTGATCTGGTTCTCTCCCTCTAAAGCAGCTCTGCTGACCTGGTGTCTCTCGCTCTAGAGCAGCTCTGCTGACCTGGTTCTCTGGCTCTAAAGCAGCTCTGCTGACCTGGTTCTCTGGCTCTAAAGCAGCTCTGCTGACCTGGTTCTATGGCTCTAAAGCAGCTCTGATGACCTGGTTCTATGGCTCTAAAGCAGCTCTGCTGACCTGGTTCTCTGGCTCTAAAGCAGCTCTGCTTTCCTGGTTCTCTCCCTCTAAAGAGCTCTGCTGACCTGGTTCTCTGGCTCTAAAGCAGCTCTGCTGACCCGGTTCTATGGCTCTAAAGCAGCTCTGCTGACATGGTTCTCTGGCTCTAGAGCAGCTCTGCTGACCTGGTTCTCTGGCTCTAAAGCAGTTCTGTTGAACTGGTTCTCTCCCTCTAAAGCAGCTCTGCTGACCTGGTTTCTCTGGCTCTACAACTGCTCTGCTGACCTGGTTCTCGGCCTCTAGAGCAGCTCTGCTGACCTGGTTCTCTGGTTCTAGAGCAGCTCTGCTGACCTGGGTCTCTGGTTCTAGAGCAGCTCTGCTGGCCTGCTTCTTAGGCTCTGGAGCAGCTCTGCTGACCTGGTTCTCTGGCTCTACAACGGCTCTGCTGACCTGGTTTCTCTGGCTCTACAGCAGCTCTGCTGACCTGGTTCTCTGCACTAACGATGCACGCACCGACTTCGCGAAAATATATTTAAAAGTAATATAAGTTTATTATAAGTACAAATATATAATTTTTATGAATATTTTAGAAAATCTCTTGCCCTAATATGTATATTTAAGACACATACATATCATTTTGGAACATACATTTTTTTTCCGGGAGTCGCGCACCCAGCGTGCCCCAGCATGTATATGACGTCAAGTGGGACCCGCCACTGCGCAAGCATCTCGTACCGTAATGCGCATGTGTCGCAAATGCACTGGAGCAGGAGTCGCGGACTGGTTGCATACCAATCGCGCACATCACGTAATATTAAATGTATGTGATGTAACTGTAAAACACGCAGCTATCGCACACCGTACGCGGATCCTTCACAACTTTTCTAAAATGGCAGCTAGAAACCGCGCACCCACCGTGATGTGTACGCTTTGAGTGCGCGACACCGAAAAAAAATTGAATTTAAAAAAATAAAAAGAAAATAATATATATTAAAATAAAAAATGAAAACAAAAAATGTTATCACTATTTGTTTGAATGTTTTTAAATATTGTTTTTGCAATTTTCAGAAAAATATAGGATGTTGTTTCATAAATAAAATATTTATAGCTAAACAGTAAAAAAACTAAGCATTTAAAAAACCTTTGAAATTCACTGAAAAAAACCATAGGTTTCAGAGACGTTATAGTTAGAAATTAGCATTTAAAAAAGCTCTGAAATTCACTGAAAAAAACATAGGTTTCAGAGACGTTATAGTTAAAAATTAGCATTTAAAAAACCTTAGAAAGTTAGCTGGCCATTTCACTCGTACAAAACCATAGAAATTCCTCAGTTATAGTTAGTTCTGCTAACTATAACTCACACGCCCGCAATGCACTGCTGCTGATGTCACATATTGCATCATTCATGACATGGTCAGTGACATCAATAATGTTCGTAGCCTTACCTTGCGACCGACACGTTCCAGGAGCCGGTGCGTCCGGGCAATGAAGTACGATGTGCATAACTGACAAAATTCCGACCGACACGTAGGCTGCGATTCCAGCAGCATTTCCCATACGAGCCGTACCTCCGATTGCCGATCCGAGTCGGCCGGAAGCAGTTCCCACAGCAGTTTCCGGCCGGACAAGTACAATGCGAGAATCATACGCGCCGGACGGGTCGCCACGTACAGCACGTCACAGCATCCGGGAAAGTAGCATATCAGGTATGATTCGCTCCAGAACACAATCCACGGCTACGAGACAGACCAGCTAGCAACGGGTACGAGACGGAGCAACAAGCAGCGTGTACGAGACAAACACATCATGAATCCCATCGCGCAGGTCACACCAGTACTGTACATCTATGACCAGATCAGGAACGACATGTACCCGCCAAATGTCACACATACCCAGGGGATCCATATCCTGTCCACTATCAACAGGCCCCCATAGGGGTCGCATGGCCATCACCACTACCAGTCCCACTCATAGGGGACTTGTTGCCTATCACTACTGCCACCCCCACTCATAGGGGGTATGTTGCCCATCACTACTGCCACCTCTACTCATAGGGGACCTGTTGACCATCACTACTGCCACCCCCACTCATAGGGGGTATGTTGCCCATCACTACTGCCACCTCCACTCATAGGGGATATGTTGCCCATCACTACTGCCACCCCAACTCATAGGAGACCTGTTGCCTGTCACTACTGCCACCTCCACTCATAGGTGGTATGTTGCCCATCACTACTGCCACACCCACTCATAGGGTGCTGTGTGACTATCAACATTAACACCCACACCCGTAGGGTGGGTGATGCGCCATACATCCTTCATACACCAACATTAGGTATGTCAGCAAAATACATCCCCACTAACATCATGACAACAGTGTGTAGTCTGTGACAAATGCCCACAACAGTGAATATGATTTCGAACATACAAAGTAACTCCCATCACATGTGTGACCAAAAACTGAGTGTGGCCTACACAAGGCAAGCATCACAATAGCACTGTGTCAATGTTCACTAACCCACCCTCACTGTGTAGAACAAAAGTTAAGTGTGGGGTTCCAAACTGCAGCAAATGTTGAGCATTGTGGTAATGGGGTCTAAACCCACCATCATCACAGTGATCAAAAGGTAAGTGTCATGGTAAAAGCTGCAAATGCCAAACAGCATGTATGATCCTGGTCACAACACATGAAACACTTTTGATGCAAAGTAGTGGTTGTATCCCATACCCACAGAAATGTGGGGTGGCAAACAGTGCTGTGAAATTTTAACATACTCTCGGTCATGTGCAGACAAGCACCACCCATGGGGGCTGACATTGCATACAGTGTACAATGACACAAAAGCAGAAGTGACCATCATAATGCATACACACATCTCGAAAATAGACATAGAAATCAATACATCCAGTGTAGACTGTAGGTGTCAGGTCCCAAACTCCCATTCCATGGCAGCAATGGGACCTAACAAACAGGATGAATGTGCAGAATGATGAGATATGACTCACTGGGACAGCAGGCAAAATCACCCAAACAACATCCAGCCAATGGTCCACAACAGCAATACCAATGCACTGGTGCAGATGCACAAACACAAACAGGCAACCTCACACTGCACATCTGACACAACATGTGTGTGTGTGTGTGTCTCAGTATCCCCAGGCAACTACACAACACATGAGGGGGGCTGAACCACAGTGACACAGATGTGGACACAGTGCCATACAAAACTAACCCATCAATTGGGCACCCCTTAGTGGGCAATCAGGCATTGTGAGATGAGAGGGATCCCAACAGACACATGTGACACAAGCTGGAATGGACAGCAACTAAAACAGCAAGAGACTGACACACAACAGCTCTACCCCCAGGGACTATACATTGGGGTGACACAAGCATGCATGATACGTCCACTGTGATGACAAAGTTAAATGTCCCAGATCGCCTGGCATTGCACCAGGGACTGGATGATACTAATTATAAAAACTGCCAAACGCCTTTCAGAAGCCATCGTAATTGAAATCCAATTATCAGAAAGCCACTTCAAAACAACCCTGACAGCCTACAAAAAGAAATTAGATGACCAAAATAAAGAAATTAACGAGTACAAGGAGTACCTGACCCAAGCTAAAATCAAGAAATTTGAGAAAGACCTCAAAAAATTTAGCTATGCCAAAGTCTTTCCATACTCTGAAGAAGACTTTACCCCACCAGCCAATAACTCAAATGCCTCAGACTCCTCAGCAGATGACAGTTCCGCATCCAGTGACTCTAGCAATAGCTCACACAAACGGGGTGGCAGAGGCCGCCGCGGACAACGCTGGCCAAACACCTGGCAGGGAGGACCACCTGGATATTACTTCGGGCCTCCAACGAACTTTGGCCCAATACAAAACCCCTACTTCGGATACCAGCAAACGTATACACCTGGCCCCATGCCCCTATTCCCAGGAAACCATGGGCCAAAGACGGAAACCCAGTGAGCGCGAACACTCGCCAGAAGGCACCCAGCCAACCGGGAACCAGCAAACCATAAACCAAGCAACCCATGAGTCCATGGTGTTTAACCTTTCTAGCATTTCACTGACACCCAAACAGGTCTCAGTACTAGAAAAGGGACTATCCTTCGTGCCAACGACTAGATTGGACAAATTTAAACTGCACGTGGAACTGGCGGAGTTCATGAGGAAACTAAAACTCAAGGCCTTCTTCGAGAAACCCTCGAGGGACGACTCAACTCCCACTGAAAACCCTAACATCACAGGCCTGAGGACCAAATCCACCTTCACCCCGCCACCCTCCACAGTGCCCCCAGAGATCACCACTTTTGAATTGGCTGTTTACAATGATGTCGAGAACCTAGAACCAACCAACCACTTCAACAACCTGTCGAAGGAAGACAGAGAAACCATCCAGGAGCTCAAAAACAATCCCTCTATCACAATAAAACCTGCCGACAAGGGAGGAGGCATTGTGCTCTTAGATAAACAGGACTATGACACCGAATGCCGCCGACTACTAAGCGACCAAAGAAACTATAAGAAACTGGAACATGACCCAACCAACTCACTACAAAGCACTATTCAGGCACTAGTGAAGACCGCCCACCAGGCGGAACACATCTCCAAACAAGAAGCAGAGTACCTCTGCCCCCAAAAGATAAAAGTACCATACTTTTACACAGTACCGAAAATACATTAAGGTATTCTCCCCCCCCCCCCCCCCCCGGGCAGACCTATAGTGTCTGGCATCAACTCCCTTCTGGAACCCCTCTCTCGCTATTGTGATTTCTTTCTTAACCCACTGGTCCAGCAAACACCCAGTTACATCAAGGACACCAAACATTTACTACAAGTCATCAACTGGATATTGAAAGCCTTTACACCAGTATCCCCCAGGACGCCACCATCCAAGTCCTGAGACAGGAACTTATGGAGTCCCCATGGCCGCACCGCACACCCAGAGACTTCATCCTCCAATGTGCCACAATAGCACTAAAGGAAAACTATTTCGAGTATGAGGGAAGCCTGTACCTCCAAACCAACGGAACTTCAATGGGCAGCGTCTTTGCCCCCAGCGTGGCAGGACTCTATGTCCACCTCTTTGAGCAGACCCACATCACCCACAACACCAATCCCTATACCAGGAATATTCTCACATAGCGTTGATATATAGATCTGGCAGGGATCAGAAATAACTCTACAACTCTTCCTCACTTGGCTCAATGAAGGAGACCCATACCTGAAATTCACAAGCACCTCGAGTGCAAGCCACTTGGCATTCCTTGATCTGAACATATGGGCCAAAGATGGCCAACTGATCACTACCACCTATCACAAGCCTACCTCAAGGAACTCACTCCTCCACTACACAAGTTTCCATCCCCGCCCTTTAAGGGAAAACTTACCATTTGGCCAATTTCTGCGTATACGCAGAAACTGCACTCAAGCAACCGACTACAAAAATCAGTCGGCAGACCTGTCTAAGAAACTGTACCCAAGGACAAGAGTGACCAACCCATCACGTGTGTCACCACATTCAACACAGCCTCCAATGAGGTGGCGAAGCTCATACGCAGAAACTGGAAAATCCTAAACTCTGGACAACGACAATGGGAACCCCCTAGGTTTGCCTACAAAAGGTGCAACAACCTGAAAGACCAACTCGTGAGCACCCGCCCCAGACCCCTGACCAATAGAGAACCCAACACTATCCTGAATGCTTGGGGCCTGCCTAAAATCTCTGGACATTATCCATGCAATGACTGTAGCGTGTGCCATCTTACCAGCCATACGAAAACATTGATACTAGAACCAGACAAAGTGTGGACTCAACGCAGCCACGCAAAGTGTAATTCACGTAACGTGATCTACCTACTTACCTGCAGCTGCGGCCTCCGATACATCGGTATGACCGCCCGCAAAATAAGAACTAGAGTCACAGAACACAGGAGCACAATCAGGTGCAAGAAGAACATTAGTAAACTGACCAGTCATTTCATCACCCAGGGACACACTCCCAATGACTTGACCTGGACCATCATCGAACAACTACCGGAACTGGCAGTGGATAATGAGAAGAAATTACTCAGCAAGGAACAACGTTGGATATATCGCCTATCCACCCAAACCAATGGCCTCAACGACGCCATACCATGGAATTCAGTCACACCCTAGACCTACACTAGTCACAATTACCTTGCCTGTGTACAGTGGTCAGTCCCCCGTGCCATAGTCCCTCTGTACATAGACATAGATCATGCTCCCCCTTGTGTGTACCACTAGGCTGCCATTTTCATGGGCACATGCTTCAACCCCCCTAATACTGCCATGTCAACTTTAGCGCGCAGCGCCTAGCAGCGCATGCGCATTAAGCAGTGATTAACGGGCCGAACCACTCTGGGAGGCGGCGCGTCCCACAGGCATGTTTCCCCAATATTAGTGCATACATAGCCAACGCTGATCCCTTCGCGTCTGCGCAGATAAGACCACGCCACACCTAACACGGGTGTTGCCCCTTTCCCCGTACCAACGGCGGCATATTTTAGTTGCTACATGTACCTTAACGCAATCGCGCTATCATACTGAGCATATGCAAAAGACTAGAGTACATATCACCTGCATTATAATCACGCATTCATACTGAGCATGTGCGAGAAACTAGTGTGCAAATCATGAGCATGAGCAACAACATAGCAATCGCGCTGATATACTGAGCATGCACGAGAGACTAGTGTGCAAACCACGAGCATGAGCAGCAACAACACAAAGGGGTAGTCTTTCCACCCTCACTATTCCCACAAGTGCTCATCTTTACCTTGTTAACCATAGTATAAAAAGCCCACACGCCGACTGGCTCATTCTACCGGAGGACGACGGCGGGGCAACAGGTACAAGGCAGGCACTGACCAGAAAGACTGTGAGTATGACAAACCTGACAAGCCTCCAAACAACAAACTGGGTAAGCGCTTCTTTCCTCACAGGTCCCTAACCCCTACAGCCTATCTCTTTTTCTCCCATAGGGTCATCCCCTTACCGCTTCCCTCCAGGAAGCCTTGGCTAATAACCCAAAGCGTAAGAACAATTTTCTTGCGCCCTGCCACACTAAGTCAACTCCTTTCAGTGTGATTTCCGTGTTTTAGCCACACCACGCTCCTAACTAGTCGCGTATTTTCACTCTGATGGCCCCAACAGTACCATCACACCTAGCCGACTATAGTCCTCTCACCTTGCACTATAGATCCGGCCACCTAAGCATTGTTGACCATATGTCTAAATTGACTACTGACTCTCTATGTAAATGTTTTGTCCTTGTTCTTAATGTTTGTTTGTACAGATATGCATGAGAAGGGAATCCCCCTCTCACATATAGAAAAACGCCTTAGTGAGTGTATCACATAGTCTGTACCACAACACTAAGTCTGTTTTATTTCACCACACCTTTTTTAAAAAAACGGTCCTGAGGAAAGCCAGAACACTCTAAGGCACTGGCTGAAACATGTCGACCATCTGAAGGACGCAGGGGGCAGTAACTCGCCACCCTCACGCGTCCTGTAGCCTTACTTTTAACCGCTAGTGACGGCCCAGTTATTAAAATTTAATTTACCCTCGGGTACTGGGACCACCACCAAGCCGTTTTAAATCACAACTCACCCAACCTCACTGCACTCTCAGCAATATACCAGCTCCGCTGTAATCAGGCGTCGTAGCACACCCGGGACATACTAGGTGTCACTGGGTGGGCCCGATGATGAAGCATGCCACCAACTAGGTTGGTGGGTGAGGGCTTCATGAATACACCAACAAGGTGCCCGTGACAGAACTAATTTGAGTACTGTAACACTTTGGTCAACTTAAGCTAGTCCTCTTTGTTTAATCACATATAAACCCTCGGGGACTCGGACTAGCTAACTAGTCCTCTCACTCCCTCTTGTTACACGCGAAGTTAGATGTCGTACAAACTGTGAAACTCAGACATGTGTCCTGTGCAACAAACGTACATCACACCTACACAAACACAAATCACTCAGCATGGCCCGTCATCCAGGGACAAACGTAAGGTATGGGCTGAGCCATGCAAACATTCACATCTGTCCACCCTCAACACCACACACTCTGAACTGCACCAATGTGCATCAGTGAAGCCCACATGGACATGTGGCATTGCACATGCACCCATGACAAACACAGTAATGTTGGGATGAACTAAGGTGCACAGACTCATCACATAAGGATAGTCTACAACCCTGGTGAATTACAGACATACTGCACAGTATGCGGTACTTGGCCATGACGTCAAAGCTCCCGTAACCTTTGGAATACCTGCCACAGTCCCAGGACAATGCAGAAGCCAAGGAAAACCACAAGGCACACATGCTGACACCTGCCAACATTGCAGCTCTGAACCTGACGAGTGGGAGCAGTCACACACACATACACATGTCTTATTCACCGAAAGGTACCACCTAGGGACAACTACATGATATTGTGAACAAACAAGTGCCTTGGGGACCCTGACTGTGTCCCATCTGCGTCTGACCACATCATCACTACTCAGAACTGACAAATCCCAAAGATGAAACACCAATGAACAGTAGTGTGTCATGCACCCACATATCTGGTAGCCCAGGACAAAGATGTGGGATGAACACAGGACAACTCAGCAAGCATCAACAACAGGAACATATCAAGGGAACACAGCCTGTGTAGAAAAAGGGATGTGGACACACACACACATGCTCACACAACACACACCATGGGCCCAGGCAATGTCACGGAACAACACACTTACTTGATGGGACTCAACTCCTGTGGAAGCTCAGCTGTGCCAAGCATAGTCCCAGGAGGTCTCAGTCATGTCAGCAGAACACTTGGTCATCAGTTACCACCCAATGAAGGCTCTGGTCACATCAGCCTGGGTACGGGAGTGTCCCTTAAGTTATCTGCACATACTCAATACATATGTCTAGCAATTTGCACAGAGGACCCAGTTGCTCCTACACCAATGATGCCCACACCTGCAGGTCCAGTGGAGATGTGCCCACAGTCAGGGAAATAGACAACTTGAACAATGGGAAGCACATCGCATGTGCATGGGTGCAAGCCACAGATGTGACCATGCAAATGAAATGTTTACAGAGATGTTCACAAATTGTTAAATATGACACACCCAGTTTGCTGCAAAGGATGACATGGATACCGATCAGAATAGGATACATATCTCATGGACCACATGGAGTACATCACATCAACACCTCAGTATTCCACATTGAAAAATCAGCATTATAACTGCAAGGTCATGGTAAACATCATCAACATAATGTACAGCTAAATCAAATTCACAAGGATAACTACAAATGCTTTATTCAGCAAATTTGAATTGCAAATGCAAAGTCCTTTCAAAACAAAGGCCAATGGCCAGTCCATATCCAAAGTCAAAAATGGGATGTGAGTGACAACTGTCACACGTTGCTTGCCTGCACTGCTAAGGACAGGGGACATCCACTCGGAGGGGCATACATGGGGGCAGGCCAGGCACCACAGGTACAGGGCTCAGCAGAAGGAGGCAGTGAAGGGGCGGTGGATGCAGGAGAGTCACTGGCAACTGCAGTGGAGGTGTCTGACATAGTGTGTGCAGTCACAACTGTGGGGCACAAGTCAGATGGGGTGGGTGCCGGCACAACTGCAGTGGGCAGGTCAGATGGAGTGGACTGGGTCCCCACTGCAGTGCCCAAGTCAGACAGGGTGGTCGTGGACTCCACTGCAGTGCCCAACTCCATGGGAGCGGAATGGGGTTCAGGTGAGGTCAGCAGGGCAGGGGGGGCCACGGTCCCCACACCAGTGGCACAAACAGTCGGACTGTGGGGGGTGGGGGTGGAAGAGCAAGTGGTAGGGGGAGGGCCAGAGCATTTTGGGGATGGTGTATCTGTGGGTGGGGGAACCTGGGGCAGGGTGTGGCGAGGGACCCTGTGGAGTGGTGGCCTGGGGGATGGAGGACAGAGACTGTGTCATTAAGTTGCGGGGTGGGGGTGGGGTCTTGCTCTTCTGGGTCCGGCGGTACTTGCGGGTGGGGGCCTCAGTCTGACTGTGCCTGGGGAGGGTGTCCGGGTATGAGGGGCAATCCCCTCTGTGTGTGGGGACTTGCTCTTCCTCTTGTTCACTGGATCTGCTGGATCAGTGGGGAAGAGGCCAAGGTAACAGAGGAAGAGCTTCTGGGGAGATGGGGTTGCAGGTGAGGCAAGGGAAGGGGTCTTGGAGGGAGAGGTATCAGAGGACTGCGGAGTGGTTGTGGATGCCTGTGTGTGTGTGTTTGCAAACCATCCCCTGTGAGTGTGGTATCAGTCCCCTGAGGTTGCCTGCATGCACGTCTAGACCTTGGTTTGGGTGTTTGTGTGCTGCCCGTGTATGTGGGTTTTGGTGGCTGTGTGCTTGGGACAGGTAGGGTGCTAGGAATCGTGGATGGGGCAGGGGTTGGAGGGGTGAGGGACTGTTGGAGGAGGGACACTGCTGCCGTCAGGGAGGAGGCCATGGACTGATTGGTCCCCTGTAGGGCAGACATGCCCGATGACATGCCCTCCATGAACGAAACCACTTGTGTCAACAGACTGGTGTGTGCATGGACGACACTCAGCATTATGCGTCTGCCCTACATGGATCTGTTGAAGCAAGTCCACAGACTCCACACTCAGGGCAGCAGGTGACACAGGGGCAGGGGGTGCGGTGCCTGGCACAAAGGAGACATGCTTCCGAACACGGGAGCCTCCATGGACCTCTGGGATGGGAGCCGATGGGAGGGTGGTGATGGTGGTGGCGGGGACAGCCTCACTAGCTGGTGTTTGTTGGCTGCTGACACCCGCCTCCACAAGGGAGTCATCCTCCGAGCTGCTGTGGTCCTCAGCTGGGGTGGATGGTGCTGAGGACTCCTCGGGGTGTCTCCACTCACCCTCTGTGCCACTGGGTCCCTCCAACTCCTCGCTTTCTGTCCCAGTCTGGCTCTGTGGCTCCTCCTGGTCCGTGGTGCTGTCCCCTCCTGTGGTTGTGGATGTATCTGGATAGAATTAGGAAAAACAGAACAACATCAGTCACCTGCACTGACCGCACACACCACAGTGAGTACAGCACATCACAGGGCAAGCCCTGGCATCATTACCTGAACACTGCTCAAAGTGCTCACACTGTTTTGAATAAGCCAATTGTCAGTCTCACCATCAACCATGGCACTCATATCCCTCCTGGACTTGCACCCATATGTCTGTTGAATGTTGGATGCTAATACCCCAATGTGCAGACATGCACCACCTACACAGTTGTTGGACATGCAAGTGAACATGTAGAAGTTTGTCACTATACACACATCACATCTCTTGCCACTGACTCAGTACAGGTGTCAGGAAGAAGGGATGGCCAGAGTCTCATTTCACATGCTTGTGATGCATACCAGCAACACACACTATGATGTTCTCATGTCCTGATAGTCAATGCCACAATGGGGTGCATGCAGCACATTTGAATCCAATGCAGAATCACTCATAGCAAGTTAAATGCCATGGCACAGGCATGCCTGGAAAGTCAGTCATCACTGTCTCCTGTCACAGGGGCAGGAAATCCAGATAACAACAGTATGCACTGTGTCACAATCATAGGTCATGGGTAAAGCAAACTCTGCAGCTGACAAGTGCACTTGTCCATCCCCTGCAAACAACATATCCTGGACCCAGATGACCCCACATCATACAAATCAGACATATGAGTGTCTGCGAGCGCAACTCCCTGAACATGAGCACCTCACAGTCTGCTGTGCATGAAACACAGCTGCCTGAACTTCACAGTTGCATACACCATTGTGCACTGTCAAGTGATTACACACCTATATGTCACACAGGTCTCGTCTCCTATAGTCACATCTCAGATGTCCTGCTGACCCTCAAACTCATGAACACCCAGTTGTCCTGAAAAGGAAGCCACACCACAATGACACAGAAGCAGACACCCGAAGGCACATGTCACTAAGCACAATCTGTAAGTTGATACACAGGAGTGGGAGTATAGAGTGTTTCTAAATGCCCTGGAGTAGGCATGACTGCCCAGGTCTACGTGAAACAGTGGACAGTAGTCAGGTGGCTAAGCAAGTGTGACACACTTGATATACATACTCCTGAGGCCCAACATTTGAAGTCACCTGCTGCATGGGTGTGTTTGAAATACCCCAGGCACATGTGGGAAGTCAGACCAGCAATTGGAACACATATCAAGGGCACACACAGATCACATGTCAGATCTTAGGCATTGTGTAAACAATTGACCCACCCATGAAACACACAATAGAGTCACGGTAACAGATGCTGTCCAGAACCTGAAGCATATCTGACTGAAGGGACACAGTGCTCTAGTGACAAAAGCCACAGACTGTAGGGGCCACACCTGTGTATCAGATGAGGAGGGTGCATTACACAATTGAGGGACATGAGTCCTGGACTACAAGACCTACGTAATGTGGAAGTGTGACCAGGCCAAAAGACTGCAAATAGCATGTCAGACATAGTACACAGATTAGGCATGGACTTACCCCCTCCTTGCTGCTGTCTGGCCTTCAGCTGCCCATCCAGGTCCGGGAAGACCACCACCAGAATCCTGAGCATGTGGGGGGTCAGGGTCCGGTGTCTGCCCCTCCTGTGAGGAGGCGACAGCTTCAGCTGGACCCTTGAGATCCTCCGGGTCCAACCCCGAAGGTCCTGCCACCTCTTCTGGCAGTTGCGGATCCGCCGCTTGTAGACCCCCACTGATCTAACTGCCTGGGCGATGGTCAGCCAGATCCCGTGCTTCTGGTGGGCATCAACCTGTGAGGATGACAAAGTGAAAAGGCCATTACCACACATGCCACATATTTGTGCTGCACACAGTTGGATATACATGTAGTCATCACAAAGGTAAATGAGGTACACAGGTAGTGCACCCATGGAAATGGGCAATTGCCCTGCATGTCTAACATGTTAACATTGCCTGGGAAGTTAAAGCTTGCACAAATGCACTTTTGCTGCAGAACACCTGTTCATCACATGTACCTACACACTTTGGGGGTTGAAAGTACTCAGTGAGTACGCTTGCCACTGGTGTACACACTGCTAGTACTGCTAGTCAGACAACATGCACAATTAGGAAGGCAGTGGACTGCACACTCACCTGCTCCCCTGGTTTCCCATATAGCTTGCAGTACTGTGGAAGGAGCCCGTCCAGCAGGGCCTGGTTCTCTTCCTCAGTGAAGGCTGG
The DNA here is from genome assembly GCF_964204655.1 of Triturus cristatus. NCBI lineage: Eukaryota > Metazoa > Chordata > Amphibia > Caudata > Salamandridae > Triturus > Triturus cristatus. The sequence continues at coordinate 752,612,564 of NC_140593.1, read as the reverse complement.
GGCTCTCTCCAGAGTGCGTGCCATAGCAGTAGCCAGAGGATGCAGACACAGCAGCAGTGGTAGCAGAGATGTGGTCCAGTAGCATGTAGTGCAGGCAAGTGAGCTCCCTGGGGGCCAGCCAGCCTTATATATGTGCTGCAGAGGCAGAAACTGTGCCATGTGTCCTAAGTGATAGGTCCAACATGGTCGCATTCTATGAATCTGGCCAATCCATGGAATTGTACGGCTCGTACACGTCTTCCGCATCGTTCAAATTTTCACCTTCATGACACCCTAGAAATTGCAACATTGTTGTAGGCATCCAACTGAATTTCAGGCGCACGACTCGTACAAGTTTGGAATCCGCGTCCGTCTCCATGACAGTCCATAGCCAATGAGTGCACACGGCTCGGTCAACTGACTGTAAAAGGCGTAGTTTGAAAATCCACACGCACCCGTCTCCATACGATGTAATGGGCTATGCGTGCGCACGGCTCGTTCCATGCCTGCACGACGCGTATGCATAATAGTCACCCACATCGGTTCACATTGCAGTCAATGGGCAAAGCGTGCACACGGCTCGGTCCATGCCTGCACGACGCGTATGCATAATAGTCACATGCATCGGTTCACATTGCAGTCAATGGCCAAGGCATGCGCACGGCTCGGTCCATGCCTGCACGATGCGGATGCATAATAGTCACCCGCATCGGTTCACATTTGTGTGACGTTTTGATGGATTCCACACACAATTACTTGCCAGGGACTCAGGTGCACACCTACCACACTACAGCATGTGCCACACTGTATCCCATGGCATGTAAGGCTGCATTACCTGTGTGTGTAGGGGGGGAACATTTGGTTTGTTGTGTGGCACTTTGGTGCAGCCACTCCCAGGCTGGGCACGTGTTCATGGGGACAGAATCCTTTGTGTGTTGTGCACATTACCACTGTGATTGCAACTGTACAGTTATGGACATGAGTCATGGACACAGTTGCAGGTTGGATATGTTTAGGATATTTCACATACACCCTGAGTCCTGGGTGGGATGGTATGTACGTCACAGTGAGACCCATAGCCACAATTCTGATGTGCATGTTGTGTCTCAGATGTGTCTGATCCCATGTACCCAATGGGAGAGAGTCTCCACATCCATGTGGTTTGTGCATCAACATTGATGTTGTGTGTGTGTCTCAGAGACGTCCATGTAGGGCCTGCAGAGACAACAGGGGCCATTACCTGTGGGACACATGGTGGTTTTGTGGCGTGTACATGATACGCCATGTCAAGCCAGTGTCCATGTGGCAATACAGGGACCCTGGGTATCTGCCTGTCAAAGAGCTGTGATGCCTGGGAGACATCAGGCCTCACTTGTCACTATGGTGTGTGTTTGCAACGTGCCATCGTGGTGTGTCTCCCTCACATGTGTCACATCACCATGACTCACATAACGGTGATCACATTGCTGTAGCAGTTGGCATGCACTGTGTTCTTTAGCAGATCATCATCTCCATGACACATAACAAGTTGGAATCACAACAGAGGCAAGTATAGTGTACTGGTGAGTTTATTTACAAACATGTGTGAGGATAGTGCACAGGATGGTGGGTGCTGTACATTGGGTTTTGAATCCAAAGTTCACAGAAGATTTGGAAGTGTTGGTAGCTTAAATGTCCAGAGTAAAGTCCACAGTCATCTGCTACATTAGACCAACATGAACCCTCCATGTCATGTAGGCGAGTTGGGTTACATACATCAAGGTGAACGGTTTGCAAACAAAGAACATTTTCCAGAACAGGTTTTGAGTCCTTGGGGGATGTGCATGGCCATCTGCGTCTCACTTGTCCTTCTTCGGATGACCCCTCTTCTTCTTCGGGGGGGGGTTCCTCAGGTGCAGGCATCTGCGGTGCAGAGGACTCTCCACCAGAGTCATCCTCCCTCCCTGTGGCACTGGCAGATCTAGCGGCAACCGATGTTGTGGCCACACAGGGAGGTGTGGACATGTTAGTGCTTATCTGGCGGAGGCATGTGAGTATGTCCCTATGCACTGCAGTAAGTGCATTCCACTTGGACTCCATGCAAGCATGATGGTCAGCCTGCTCCTGTTGAATGTCTTGAGGATCCCCACTACCTGGCCAAATCCTCCAGTGCTATCCTGGTACGCATCTATGATGCATGCCAGTTGGGGGTCATCATGCAGTCCAGACCCCTCTGCAAGCCGCGACCTCTGCCTACCACCCCTAGCCACACGTGCAGGACCTGCGGCGGCACGCACAGGTGACACTGGGCCCCCTTGGGTGTTGTTACTGGTGGTGTTGTCCGTAGCTTCCTGGGTGGCCTGTGTCCCTGTGCTGTCAGAATTCTGTGTCCTTGGTCTGTCCGTGTTGGCAGGGGTGCCCTGTCTGTTGCCAGATGTTGGAGGCATGGGTGCAGGGGGTTCAGATGTTTGTACTGCTGGTGCTGCATGATGACTCACACCGGAGGTGCCAGGTTGTTCTTCGTCATCCGAAGAGGACAGAGACTGATCCACACCAGAGAGCTGAGGGTCCACCGGAGTCTGGGACAGGGACTCCTCTTTATTTTCTGCTGTGTCCCCAGCACCACCTGTGTTTGGAAGAGACACACAATGTAAGTTATGTTTCTACAGGCATCAATGGTTCACATACATGACATTTGCTGCTGAACGTCAGGATGCGTGCCTGTACACTGCTCTGTCCAAAGTTGTCACGGACAGAGATTGATATTGTTGTAGCACATTGTCCAGCCAACATGAAGCATTTCAATGTGCATGGCGAAGTGTGTGCATGACCAGCTCATGTATAGATTTGACTGTACATGGCCATTACAACTCAAGGGCCATCACGTGGCTGACACAGGTGTGTCATCCCTGTACACATTTGACCTTTAACAAGGACATACATGCAATTCCACTTAGGATATCTTGCAAGATTGGGGCATGTGTGGTAGCAGTTTTTGCTAGTCTTTGTGCATCACATTGGTGTGTTGGTACGACATGGTCATAGTCCGGTATGCCTGTGATCTCTTGGGAGAAAGTGTTTTTTTCCTGTGTTAAAAATTCCCATCTCATTTCATACAAGTGATGATGTCACTGTTGTTAATTAGTCTGGTGCTGAGTTTTGTATGTGCATATGTGATTTGACTTGTCAATGTTCTCCATAGTGATATGGATTGAGCAAGGCAGCTCTCTGGCTTTTCAATGCTCATGACAGTGATAGCCGGTGTTGTGTGTGTTGTAGTTTGGCTGCTGTGAGTAGCATGTCTCCTCCAATGCAGTCCAGGTTAGACCTTGTGTCTACAGTGTCTATGACAGTGAGTGGTGTGTTGTGTGAAGGATGCATATGTTGCAGAACGATGTAGGAGTGGAATGCAGCTCACAACAGCACCTAGTGGGAATGAGACCATGCTACGGTGTCAGCTATATTGGTGTGTCCATTCCATTCACTGTCAGATGTCCCCTGTCAATGATGTATATGTGAGTTCCTATGTGTTTTGTGCAATGTACTATATATGGATCTCCACACTTGTCATCTGCAAGACACACCTCCACAGCCAGGCCAGGGGGCACCCCTGGACACTGCATCCCCAGACAGTGAGTTTGAACATATGGTTACAATGGCAGTGTGTGCGAACGTGTTTGGGTAGGCCAGTGCATCTGTGTGATTTGCAGTCACATCATTCATCAGGCCCATGTGTCAGCCATATTGCCCAGGCATTATCTTTGTGAGTGACTGGTACCACATGTGCAATGTGTTTTAGCAGAGAAGGTATGTGTATGGCCAGCATCGGTGTTATTTGTTTTCAAGTCAGGACCTTCTTCTGCCCCATGCCAGTTATCCCATCATGAAGCATGACACCATTGCAGTGGGTGCAGGTTAACTTTCAGGATGTCAGTCAGTGCAGTCCTGGTGTTTGTTGGTGCCTAGTTCCCAGCAGGGCCTTGTGCTCCCCACAACAGAGCCCAGTGTCAGACATCTTGTCAGTCCATTTCCACTCCCTTTGAGGTGAGCATGGTTCAGTGTGAGCTTGCTGGGCCATGTAGGTGGGTGGGGATTGTCTGTGACTGCAACTCTCATCACCCCCCTTCCCAGCATGCCCATACTTCCTTCCTTTTGACTCTGCTTCCCTGTGAGGGAGTGTGACAGCAATGGCAAGATGGCTGACTGTGCAGTCCTGGTGTTTGGCTACAAGTCCAAAGAGAGCCCCTGTGCTTCACACGGCAGAACCCAGTGCGGTGTATCTTTGGGTGATATTTCACTACAGTGTGAGTCAATGCATTATCCCAGGTGAGTTGTGTGGAGTTTGTGTTGAGGAGTGTGTGTGTCTACACATGCTGGTAAGTATGGTCAGAGCTGTCAGTCTTCCTTCCCACCCGGCCAGACATCCCACCATGAAACGTGCTTCCATTGGAGGGCGTGCAAGTTGGCTTTCAGGATGTCAGGCAGTGGTGTCCTGCTTCTGATTTGAGCACAACCCCTACCAGGGCCTTTTGCTCCCCACAGCAGGACCCAGTGTCAGCTATCTTGTCAGTTATTTTCCACTCCCTGTGATGAGTGCATGGTTCAGAGAGGTCTTGATGGGCCAATTGGGAGGGGGAGCATTATCTGTGACTACAAACCCCATCATGCTTTTGGATACACTTACTTCACCAGCATACCCACTATTCCTTCCTGTCAGTCAGCTGCACTGTGAGGTAGTGTGTTTGTGGTGGCAAAATGTCTGACAGTGTTTATTTGGATTTGTGCCACTGCCTTGCTCTATTTGTTGGTAGGTTTGTTCATGTCATGACACAGTTACAAGTCACTATGAGATGGCAGGTATTGTGTTTGTCTGACTAGCATATATAACTTGGGATGATTCTCTATTGATTACTGTGGCTTTGCTAACGGTGCATAGTTTCACTGTCCCCTTGACAGTGATGTGTGTGTATTGCCACACAATATTGAGTATATTGGTTGTGTACTCACCAGGCTCTGGTATGTCTGATAGACCATGGACGCTCTCTGGTGGTAGGATATCCCACACCTTCTCCTCCCAGGACCTGAAGTATACTGGTTTGGCAGGAGGGCCACCACCAGTGCTCTGACTCAAGGCGTGATCCTTCTCGATGAGTTTCTTGACCCTCCTGCGCACGTCATACCACCTGTTTTGGATATCATCCTTTGTGCGCAACATTGGTGCTTGTGCGTTCACCTTGTCCACAATCCTCGCCCACATCTTTGTTTTCTGTGACATGGGGGTCCTTGTACCAAACAAATGTGGCTCTACTCTGATGATTTAATCTACCAGCACTTCTAACTCACTATCTGTGAACTTTGTATTCTTCTTTGGGGGCATGGTGATGGGTGGTGGTGGTGAGTGATGTGTGTGTGAGGATGCAAGTGAGGGTAGGTGAGTGTCAGTTTTGCTAGGTGTATGTGCGAGTGCTGTTGGTGAGGTGCTAATGGTGTGAAAGTTGTGTGATGGGTGAGTTGTGAGTGTGTCTGTGGTTGCTGTCTGATGGTGTTCTCTGCTGGCTGTTCTCTTGAATTTGCAAAGGATCATGGTAGTGATTTGTGGCTTTATACAGGTGGAGTTGTGGGTGTGTCTTTGTTCCAAGTTTTTTTTTGTTGATATTTATTGACTTTGTCATTGCTTGTTAGGTCCTTTTTTGTATTTTTTCCTTTGGGGTTTCTAGGCATGCAGGAGACGTTCTTCTGACCGAGACGGATGCTAATGTTGGCTCATGCGGGCTTCTCCGGGTCTTTCACGCTGACTTTCTTCTGTGTTTCATACGCGTCGGTCGCGGGGATCTCTATTGCTTCAGTTCCCTGTTTTCTGTGCATGTCGGTCATGCTGCTTGAGGTCCGTGCGTGTCAGTCTGGTTTTACACGCATTGCATCGTACTGCACGGATCGGATATCGCGGGTATGTGTCGGTCGGGTTCATTCCTGGTGCGTGTCGGTCGGTGCGAATCGCGTCCCGTTTCCGGGCAAATCACTGGTTTCCCTACGGCTCGGTCGTACGGCTTGTATTCCGTACGTGTCAGTTGTAATTCACATGCGTTGCATCGTACTGCACGGGTCGTACGGCGCCGGTCTGTGGCGGTCGGTCTCCGTTCCCGGTCTGTGTCGGTCGGTACGTTTTACGTGCGGAATCGCCCCATATAAATGAAAACATTCAACTATTTAAAAATCTTTCAACTTAAATTTCCCACTCCAGTCAGTGCAACAGTAGGGAAAGTGTTGGATAGCAGAGGGGTCAAAATTACAATTCCCACTCCAATGAGTGCAACAGTAGGGAAAGTGTTGGATAGCGGAGGGATACAATTTACTATTCCCACTCCAGTCAGTGCAACAGTAGAGAAAATGTTGGATAGCAGAGGGGTACAAATTACTATTCCCACTCCAATGAGAGCAACAGTAGGGAAAGTGTTGGATAGCGGTGGGGTAAAAATGACTATTCCGACTCTAGTGAGTGAATCAATAGGAAAGGTGTTGGATAGCAGAGGGATAAAATGTACTATTCCCACTCCAGTGAGTACAACAGTAAGGAAAGTATTCTGCTATTGGATAGCAGAATTTACTATTCCCACTCCAGTTAGTGCATCAATAGGGAAAGTGTTGGATTGTGGAGGGGTACAATTTACTATTCTCACTCCAGTCAGTTCACAATTAAAAACAAAAAATCAACAGAATATTTTTTTTTAAAGTAAAATATAAATATGTAAAAAATAAAAATACAAATATATTTATTAATAAAAATACAAACATATTATAATGTTAAATACACATCACAAATACCTACAAATATTATATTAAATAAAAAAGAATAATTTTGAAACAAATAAATATTTTTATTTAGAAATTATTTATTAGCAAAAACATTAATTATTACATACATTTAGTCTATTTACTACCTAGCCTATAACACCACACAACTCACAACCCACATTGAAAATAAAACAAAAATGTATTTGCATAATAAACATAAATAATTATCAATTAAACAAATATTATTAAAAAAACAAATTAAAACATAGAAAATTGAACTAATTCCCCACCCTTTACACATATCCCCACAACTCACGCCTAAAATTAAACTATAAACAATTGAATTACACTATTAAACAAAAAATTAAATGAAATAACTAATAGTATTTGACAACTAATTATAAAGTAATTATTTTAATATTTTTTTATTTATTTTTCTAGTTTTTTGGAGTTTTATATAGCACAAACTTAACCCGAAAGGATCAGGTATCAGATCGTTTTACACAGCACCAGTAGGCATTACATTTGGACACATTAATTTTTTATTAGGCACGGGGAGATTAAGGGGCATATGTATCAAACGATTTTGTATTCGCAAACGCTGCGATTCGCATTAAAACAGCGTTTGCGAATACAAAATCGCAAAATGAGATGTATGAGCCATTTTAGCATCGCATTATTAAGGGATCGCTAATTTTGTGATTTCTTAATTTTGCGTAAGCATTTAAGGAATCGCAAATTGCGATTCCTTAAATGCTATGTAACAAGCACCCAAGTTGTGCGATTTCTCCTTAAGAAATCACAAATTACCACCAACTTCAAGTTGGTGGTAATTTGCGATTTCTTTGAAAAATGCACTTTTTGGCATTTTTCAAAGTGCCATGTGGCGCACATACATGCCCTTAGGGCATGTATGTGCGCCATATGCGCACACATGCTAATTTCAGGGGTGCATCAGGGTGTCATCATGACACCCTTGCACCTTTGAAATTATTCTCAATTTGCGATTAGCAAATTGCAATTCGCAATTTGAGAATGACTTCCCATTCATTGCTATGGGCCTCCTGGCCCAAAGGAATGAATCTGAAGGTATTCCTTAATTGCGATTTTGCAATTTGCTAATTGCAATTAAGGAATATTAAGAATTCGCAAAATATGTGCGAATTTTTAAATACATCCCGTTTTGCAATTCTCAAATAGCGATTCTCCAAAAATCGCTATTTGAGATTCGCAAATGGAGATTTTGATACATATGCCCCTAAGTGATTTGCCCAGAATCACAGGATGTTCAGCGTCATTGCCAAGACTCGAACCCTGGTTCCCCAGATTCGAGGTCCACTGCCCGAGCCGTTGCGCCAACTCCTCTCCCCAAGTAAAATTAATTTACTCCCCACCCTTCACCCCTATAAACCCAAAACCCAAACAGGATGTAGCCTTATGGCTAGAGCGGTCGACTTTGAAGCTGGGGAACCGGGCTCGAGTCTCGGCAATGACACTCGACATCCTGTGATTCTGGGCAAATCACTTGATCTCCTCGTGCCTAACAAAATGAATGTGTCCAGTTGTAACGAAACTGGTGCGTATGTAAAGCGCTCTGATACCCGATTTCTCAGGTCAAGTTTGCACTATATAAAACTCTAAAAAAATAAAAAAATAATTAAGCTAATAGCCTAATAAATAATCAATTAATTATTATTATCAACTAATTAGTATTTAATTTAAAATGAATTACTTCCAACCCTGTACCCCTAAAAACCCACAACTAAAATTAATTACACAATTTCCATATTTAATTGTCATTTATTATTCATTAACAACAAATTATTCATTTATTAAAAATAAATTACTTTTCACCCTTCACCCCTATAAACCCCACAACCCGCACCTAAAATATATTACACAATTACCATAATTGTCAATTAACAACTAATTAATTACAAATAAATTACTTCCCACTAATGACCCCTATAAACCCCACAACACGCACCTAGAATTTAGACCAAAATATTTAAAACACAATTAACATCATAAAATGTCAATTAAATAAATACTAATAAATAAAAAATATGCATTAATGTATTATAATTAAATTACTCCACACCCTATTCCCCTATAAACCCACAACCCGTTACGGAACTAGAAAAGGCAAAATGTAATTAAAATAAAATTAGTAACTTCTAAAAATGTAACACATATATTAAAAAACATAAACAATATTTATAAAAAAAAAGTACATCACATACATTTAAAATATATACTAAAATACATAACACTAATTCAAAAATCGATATTTAAACAACTATATTTTTGCAAATGATTTTTATGACTTCTATATTTTGTAAATCGATTTTTCTTACCTCAAAGTCGATATTCTTGACCAAAATATTCTTGCTGTCGATATTTCTGTGTCACGATATTTAAAACTCGATATTAGTATAAGTCGACATTTCCAACTGGATATTTTGACTGAATAGCCTCTCGAAATAGACTTGAAAGAAATTTATAACAGGGAATCAAGACTCACTGATTTACCCTTTTTGGCAACTAAGAGGTCGGCAAGTTATATGTTGGAACTTTGGCAGTTCAGTCAAGCTTATACTTATTTGTCTTGCTCATCAAATCACTTTCTTCGATTGCTGCTCTTTAAATTTCGTGTTGGTTTTACATTTATTTTATTTAAACCGTAAATTTCCAGGTCTATTGGATATGGATGGCAAAAGCATATGTGGTTTACGGTAGGACAATTTTAATGTACATTTACCTTTTGATTGTCTAAACATTTTAGGAGCTGGCCGTCTAATTTTAAAACCGATTTTTATCAAGTATAATATAAAGCATCAAAGGGTGGCTATTTTATTTCTTTTAAATGTGGAGTTCCTCAATGTAGCTTGTGCTTTGAGAATGTTTTCAAAGTCCATTGTTGTATAGGGGACTTTTTTTTATATGTCTTAAAATATTTTGACTTATTTTTTGGTTATTAGACTAAGGTCTAAAAAAACTGAGACTTCTTCTTCCACCAATAATCCAAATAAACAGCAACAATGCTTACCTCAATGCTTGTAGCCCTTATAAAGGAAGCTTCCATAATTTCCTCACTTCCTAGGCAAAGAAATAAAACTTCACAAATACAATGATACTGTCTCTGATCACAGAAGGAATATGAGAATGATGCAAAATGCTGATTCTTATTTTTGTAAACGAAGGTAAGAATTGGCCAAAATTAAGATGCTTACTTCTCCTGCGTATCTTAGCAGAGCAACTTCACCAACATTTTTTAAAGAACATCTAAAAAATACAAAAGAGAGTGCAACAAAATTAACTCTAGGCCCAGCAGGGAAGGAGAACGAACACAAAATAATGAATCCATGGAGAAAGTGTCAAACTCAACAAAATTCTAACTTGTTTCATGCCACATCAGAAGTTAAGAGCCACGGAGTCATGATCCCACTACACAAAAATAGAGATATCACAATTACACAAACAAATTTAGTTTTTAAGAAACAGAGGTTTGTCTATGTAATTGGCACCATAGGAGGGAAAGAACTAGCCATTTTTCTCACATATGCCCCAAATGTAGGTCACACATATTTCTTAATGACACTTCTCGACAAAGTATTAACTGTACGCTCCAAGGGATTTAGGAGATAATTCAGAGTTTGGCAGAGAGGGTACTCTGTCACAACAGAGTACACGCTCCACCAAACTCATGATCCACCTGCCCGATTTAGATGCAGGTGGACTGACAGTATGTCGACGACAGAGCCTACTTTGACTCTGTCACCGACATACTCTTCCGATGACGCAACAAAGTACGGGCTGTCGGAGGTTAACCATCTGACCGTCCGCCCAATTTAGAGTGGGCAGTTAGGTAGCTTTTCATTTTTTTGCTGACTGCCGCCACCAGCTAAAACTCGACAGAGAGGGGCAGCAAAAAACAAATGTCTCCCATACCATTGAGAGAAAACTCACATGCTGTGGGGGTAATTAGTTTTACTTTTTTTTAAATAAACTCCATCTTTGGGAGTTAAAAAAAAAAAGTAAAACTATGTAAAAGTTTGACAGAGGGCTATCCTGTTTGATAGAGCCATCCATCAAACTTTTACAACATTTACAGGAACCGCGGAGATGTCCATGGGGCCAGCGGACATCTCTAGATTTGGGGTACTGGATGTCCGTCTGTAAAATGATGTGATTTTCTCTGTCACCATGGCCGATTTTACTCTGTCCTCCATGATCTTTCGTGTCAATGAGAGATTTCAAGTTAGTCCCTGATCCCATACTCGATCGGCATCCATAATATAGATGTCATTAAGGCACTATGCAAAGTAAACTTCAGGGGTAACTGCTAGAACAAAAGTTGCTTGATATCAGGCAGGAACTGTATCACTGCTCAAAATACATTCATCAGGCTCCAAACTTCTTTGCATCTTCTGACATGTCTTTGTACCCTTTTCCTAAATGTCCCACAATATTTTTCTGTAAAAGGAAAAAAGCAGAAGTATGTTGTGAGACCTTATCTTTGATTTAGGGGCAAACGTTGATTAATTGGCAGCATCTATGGAGGATACCATTGTTTATGATTGCTGCTTCAGAACTGACTATTGGTGATAAAGGTATTGGAGCTCAAATGTAGTATGTCACATTAATCATACCCAATTAGAACTTTATCCAGCAACCCTAGCTATGCTTTTAAAAGGGACTGATATAGAGCAGGTGGTTGTGGAATGAAACACCCCAAAATTTGTTCTGTGACTAAGAGTCCCCCAATACACGAAAAGCGCCTGACGATGTTTCTTTTGCACAAAGTGTCCTGCAGAGTGATAACAGAGAGCAGCCAAATCTGCAAGACTTAAGTGCTGCGAGGCACATGGAAGGTACTAGCCTCAAGTAGGAATGCTGGAGAATTCACAATTGACGGACAGGCCTATTGCTGGGCTCGTTGCTGAGATTAATTTTATTATTACTGTAGATAAACTAGACTCGGGGTTTGGGCTGGCTTGGCTGCTAGTGCCCAACCCAAAAGGCTGCTGCAGCCTTGATGATGGTGTGCTGTGCACACAGTCAGTCAGTCAGCTGGCTCATAGTCATGTGCAGAATGACAATGGGCCGGCCTGGGCATGTACAGTGTAATGAGCAACTGGCTCCTAGTATAGCACTGGCAGACGCTTGTTTCCCCAGTCACAAACTGTTTTCCCTTTTTACCCATCTCTTCTGTATATTTTTAAGTTAGTTCAGTTCTTTGAATATCTTAAAATGGAGTTTGAGAGTAATTGCTGTATTTAGGTGTTCAGTGTGCAGGTTTGGTCCAGCCCTTGGTGCTTCTACCTTCCAATATATTAGCCATCCAACTGTTTATTTTTTTTATCAAAATGTTCTACCGCGGCACTCTAATGGTTTACATGAGCAGTCTCTAAAATTGTCTGCAACAATATGGCCACTCATAAAGCCGAATTCTTCAAATATTTCTATATGTTTACTCACAGGGTGAGACACTCAATGGGGAGCAGGTCTCTAGTAGCAGCGAGTCGTACCTGTGGTTGCAGTACCCAATGTTTCAGTTGAGTGTAATGGGAAATCTCTGAGGGAGGTAGAATAAAGTCGTAACAGCAATTTTCAAATGCCAAAATATCCCACCCATGAAATAAGTCTGAAATCCCTTAAGTAACCTCCCTCCACCTAGTTATCAAAGGGGCCTGGGAACAATGCTGGGGGGAAGTCACGTTATAATGGATAGGTGTGTATGAGGAGTGTTAGACCTGGCACCTTGGCGTGGGTCTCCCTTCCATTTTTTGCTGTTGCCTCATGTGTTTTTGCTGGTGTTAGATGCTTTGGGCACTGTGCCACTGCTGTCCAGTGCCACAGTGCAAGTGGTCCCTATTGTAAATTGATGTGTGGATTAGTGATTCCATGATTGGTTGGTTTGGTTTACCTGTCAAACCCTAGTACAGTGCACCAGGAGTGCCCAGGGCTGGTAATCCAAATGCTGCTGGTGGGCTTGCAGCACTGGTTGTGCCACCCACAGAAGCAGCCTGTAAAGGTGTGTCTAAGGCCTGCCATTGCAGAGCATGTGTGGTGTCTGGTACTGCCATGCTGACTGGGCAAGTGCACCCCCTTGCCAGTCTCCAAACCTTCCCTTTTCTTCATATCAGACACCCCTATGGTAGGCCCAAGGGCAGGGTGCAAGGTAGGACAAGCCCTGGTGTGTGTGGCATGTCCTAATAGTGAATTACAGCCATTTTTGTTTTTCACTATTGCAAGGCTACCTGTTCCCCATAGGCCAGAATGAGCAGTTTGATTATTACATCCTATAATCCTAACCGAACATGGTAGAAATTCGAGTTTAGTATGCCTGAACTCAGAATGATAAAATACATCTTTTAGTAAAGTTGGTTTTAACATTCTGTGTTTAAAAATACCACTTTTAGAAAGTAGGTATTTTCTTGTCTAACCATCCAAACCTGCCTCTGCTAGGTAGTGTATTCATTGTCTGGAGTTTGAGTGACAGGGGCTGGGGGATTCCAGGAGACAGGGTGAGTAAGCACAGGGCTGAATAGAAAGATCTGCATCTAGATGGGTGTGAGGAGTTACACCTGGGGCCTGAATAGGGCTGTGCCTTCCCTCCACAATTCTGGCTCCACTTCCTGTGGTGCGTCTGATGTCTCTGCCCTGCACTCTGAAAGGAAAGAAGGAGTCTTGTCAACAAAGTGCTCCAGGACTGACCAGAACTGGTTTGGACTAGGCAAAGGCCACTCTGCCTTCAGAGAACAAAGAGAAGCTGGGTATAAATATTGGGACCCAAACCCAAGAACTTTAGATCACTTTGGGAAATAAGAAGAAACCTTTGCTGAGGAGAAGAACCAGAAGAAACTGAGGAAAGACCATCCCTAAGCTGAAGTGCTGCTTGGGGGATTGCCCTGCAGTGGTTGCAAGACTGCCAAAGAGTGGAGAAAAGGAACTTTGTGTACTTTATTCAACTTGTGAAGGATCTCCAAGGGCTTGAGAAAAGAGCTTACCTCCTGCTGAAGTCTCAGGAACAACAGACTTCAACCACCAGCTCCCCAGAGTTCTTTGGAAGTGCCTGCAGCTGTATTGGGGCCTTCTGAGGAACTGCGTGTCGCAAGGAGCTGGAAGCGCATCGAGCTGAAGTGTCTTGCATCACCGGAGAGGCGTGCCGCAGCCACTGTCATCGCATCACTGAACAAGGGTGTCACTGCTGCAGCTGTTGCATCGAGCCGAAGCACCTCGCATCACCGTAGAAGCGTGCCGCCACCGCAGCCGCTGTTATCGCATCACTGAACAAGGGTGTCGCCGCTGCAGCTGTCACATCGAGCTGAAGCATCTTGCATTATCAAAGAAGAGTGTTGCAGCCATAGCCGCTGTCGTTGCATTACTGAACAAGGGTGTCGCCGCTGCAGCTGTCGCATCGAGTCGAGACGTCTCGCATCATCGGAGAAGCGTGTCGCAGGGCCTGTCGCGGCTCAGAAGAATTGTTGAGTTACCACACGGCCATCGGGCGTGCAGCAATCATGTCGCAACAAGAAGAAGATACCATCTTTGTTTCATTGCCCCGGATCTTCATCGCATCACGGCGTTGCGGGCCGCATCACCACGGAAGAGCAGTAAGAAACCGACGCATCACTGTTCCTACGTGTCAGGAACTGATGATTCACCTTCCCTGCAACACTTTCGTTGTATAGCGATACGCATCCAAAGGTACATTGACTCAAAGTGTCGCATTTTAACATCTAAAGAGAACTAAGCGAATTCTACCATTTTAAGTACAGTATTGTGGATTTTTGTCGTTTATGGTCTTGTGTTAAATCTATATAAAGAATACTTATTTTTCATATAAAATTTGTGTGGTGTCCATCTTTAGTGTTGTCACTTGATTACTATATGTGTTCACAAATGTTTTACACACTGCCTCTGAGATAAACCTGTCTGCTCATGCCAAGCTACCAAGGGGGTGAGCAGGGGTTATTTTAGGAGTGTACCCCCTTACCCTGACTAGACGCAAGGGTCCCTATTTGTCAAAGGTACCTACCTGTGCCAACTAGAGACCCCCAAATCTAACATCGGTGGCAGCGGTGGGATGGAGGGAAAAATCTTCAATTTGTGTGATTTAATTACAGTGTCCCACAAAAGTGGCAGCCATAGGTGTGTTCAGATAAGCATTGTATGGACGATCTTTAGGTCTCGCCTATGCAGCATGCAAGCGCTGCTTTGAAGTCCTTTTGGAATCGCTCCAGGCTTTTCTTGAAACTCGTGCATGTTTTGCACAGTTTCCTATTAGTCCGCGTGCATTCCTGGCGTTTACCTTGTGGGAGCGAGCAGAGGCGACATCTGTTAGCAATTATCGCACTCGTTACCGCAAGTTAAACGCCAGACATGCCCTCAGGCTGCATTCCTCCCCGCGATTCCTGAGACCTCCACCAGTCTTTGCTCAGATTGGACTTTCGTATACTGTATGTTGCCAACACCTTTTTATGTGCGGCTTCACCCAGCCTCCATGCGGCGTTAACGATTCACATCACCGGGTCATTTGTTGATCAATACTGTCCGTGGGCACTTCTCATTATTCTCGTAACAGGCAGCATTGCACATAAGGGCATGCCGACACCACGCTCTGTGCGGCTTCACTCCTTCCCACCTCCATGCATTGTTAACCATTCACATCACTGGGCCTTTGTCCTGATGTTTACCTTCCGTGGGCACTTCTCATCATTTGCTTAACACGCAGTATCGCGCAACAGGGCACTAGCACTTTCTTGGCACATACCGTATGTGGTCACTTAATGCTTATGCCGGTACATGCACGGGTTTGAAGATTTGTGTTCTGTGGGATATCGGCGGTGTTGTGTAGTTGCGCTGCCGACCGTATTTAATGTTCCCGCTGCAACAAGTACGGAGCCCGCAATGCTTGTTCGTTATAAGAATGTAGAAGCATTAAACAAAATTGACATCGCTGCTGCAAATGTGTAGCTGACAATTGATCATGTTTTCGATTAATGAATCAAGTGGGAATGCACGGTTGCTGCTTGTTATTGTTTACTTTGCGCCGTGGCTGCCGGTTGTCAGTGCTTGTTTTCTCACTGGTGTCTTTGGCGTAAGCAATGCACGGAAAACTGAGGGTTTTTTTAGATTGATTTAACCCCTGCTGCACTCCGGCCTCCGATAGCGGATTCACAAGGGCGGATATGTTTTTCTGTGACCGGCTCCATCCCATGATGTAATTTTACATATTGAGATGTTTGTGTGATTAAGCATACACCAGTCACTGGATGATTTGCTCGTTTTTCCCATCTTTTCCTTTCCCACTCCTACCTGCTTTGCTTACCTTCCAACCCTTACTGTGGAAAAAACATGGGCTTGTTTACCAGCGGATTTTTCATGTTTCGAATGTTTTATTTTACGAGTCGTTTCCTTTTCCCACTTTGAAAAGGTGGGCATCCTTAGTACTGCGTTTACTGTAAATGTTTGTTTATCATACCCGTTAGGCTATTAGCCTTGCATTGCCCCCTGCAGCAGTTATAACTAGTTAATAGCAGTGGAAGGTGGCAGTGTCTTATCAGAGAAACAAGCATTCAGGCCACCCACTGTCCGATGCTGCTTCAGAACTGTACATTCAAAAGAAGTGAAGAAATTAATACAGATCACGCCTTTCTTGTGTTTGTTTTGTGCTGTCATAACAAGATCGAAACGAGACGTGTTAATTTTCATCATATAAATAATTCTACAGCTCAGTTTCATCCATAAACACCAGTTCAGCAGTATTCCTTGTAGGGCGCCACAATCATGACACACAACCAGCCCCTCATTCCTGTTCACAAGTGCCTTCACAATGGAGGCTTGTTTTTCCCTGCTGCAAAGTGGCTTAAGCCTGGCCCATCTCTCTCTACAATTGTGACCATTGCCAGTACGTTTTTTTTTGTCTCTGAAGTCAAAGGGGAGCGGCGCCATAAATGAACTAAATTGTTTGCAGGGAGAATGCGGGATATTGGGGGCAGTTTGGAGATAAATCGAGGAACAGCAAATACTATTTTTCATCACCGTTATCAGTGCCTGCTGCTGAGATCAGAGAAAGAGAGGGCGCGTGATGGATGCGGTCTCATAAAGGCTGAAAGACTGTCTCACTTTGACTTCAATCCTTCTGAATCCAATAATACAGACCACTAGGTTAATGCACATACTTCAGAGCTCAGCCGCAGCGTAAAGCTCAAGGTTTGCAATGCTGTGGGGGCTAACTGAGTATTTGATCCTTCTTAGGTCGATGGACTGCGCTCTGCCTCTTGTTTAGCTAGTCCCTACTATTTGCAGCAACAAAAGATTTATTTTGTTCAGTCCTCATTACTACAGGAAGATTTACAAATGAGTCAGAGGTAGGAAAAAACAGGAAACCTGCCTGTGCTGTCAGACTATTTTTTGCAAGCTTTGTAACCTTTACAGGTGAACAATAATCGTTTGTCTTCAGCGCCTCTTTGACTCCCACATTTTTCATAACTTTACAATATAAACGTACAATTCACCATCCATTAGCGTGAAAGCCTGTCCTTTCTTTGGTCTGCGATTGGCCACGCCATGTATATAGGAACTGCATAGCTAAGCACTTAAAAGGTACTACAGGTGAGACCTATTGGCTATGCCAATGCTTGTTTTTAGGTTCCTACACTACACCCGAATTTTTCTGCCCACTACTGCCCTATCCTTATGTAGCCAAGGTTTATCTGACTCTCTAAGGGACCACCCCGATATAACTCTGAGTTGGGCTGCTCTATACGAAGATAGTAAATCTGGTAATGCCATACCTCCAACCTCTTTTGGAAGAATCAAGAGTTTATGGGATATTCTAGCTTTTCGTCCCTGCCATATGAAATTAGTAATCATCCATTGAGCATTAGAGAAGAGCTTCCCTATGCACTTCAACCAGAAGCCCTTGAAACAGGTATAATACGTGGGGGAGTACTGCCATTTTGATTGTGTTTATGCGGCCAATCAAAGTAAGATATAATGAAGCCCATTGTTTCAAGTTCGGGGCGTAAGCTTCATCCCTAGATAAGTAATTTCTTTTTTAACCTATTGAAAGGGGAAGTTGATGCAATCTCTGACATCTCTCTGAGTGGGACAGTTAAATTCATCAGAAAAGACTTTTCAAGATTAACCCAGAAGCCTACTTCTCTTTCAAAGTGTCACAGTTCTATCTGAAGAGGAGTTACATACTAGGAGAAGTAATAGCTAACAAGGTGTTGTCTGCAAATAGAGATATCTTGTGTTCTACAGGACCAAACTGAAGCTTTTATCTTTGTCGCTAGGGGTATGATGCTAAGGGCAAATAGTAAGAGTTAAAAGGGACACCTGTCTCGTCCCCTGGTTAGCTCAAAATAACCTGAGGCTGTGCCATTTATTTAGGCTCGAGGATGGGAGTAGTTAGCTTGTATCACAGAAATAAAGCGTTCTCCAAACCCAATGCGATGCAGGGTATCAACCAAGAATGAGCAGTCCACGCGGTCAAAGGCCTTCATGGCATCAAGCCCCACCAAGGGGATATGCTTCTTAGTTGCTTTATCCATCAAGTGGATTATGTGCCACAAATTATCATAGGCCTGACAGCCCTTGATAAATCCTGACTGATCAGGATGAATCAGCTCAGGCATTATTTCCTCTAATCTATTAGCTAGAATTTTGGTACATAATTTGGCACCAATATTAAGGTGGGCAATTGGTTTGTAAGATGTACATTGTTGAGGGTTTTTCCCTGATTTAGGAATGACAGTAATTAAGTCTTCACCCATTGATAGGACACCGCTTGGGAATCGGCTATATAATTAAAGAGGTCAGTCAAATGTGATGTAAGGTCCGAACTAAAAGTCTTATAAAAATGAGCATTCAATCCAGGTATTTTATGGAGCTTCAGAGAATCTATTGCACTCTATACCTTCTCTCTCGTAATGGGACCATTCAAGCTATCCTTCAAATCCAAGGAAATTTGGGGCAAGTCGACTGAATTTAAAAGGTTGATTGTTCCCCCAAATATAAGGAGACAGAGGTGTGGAGGTGTTGATAAAATTCTCGGAAAGTTCTTGCCTTCCCTTCCTCTAATTGGTACACAGTCTTCTCCCAGCATGTATCGGACCAATATAGGCCTTTTTCTGTTTAATTCTTAATTGTTGTGCCAGAAGGGAGCCTATTTTGTTACCACGTTGATAAGTAGTCTTTCTCAGGCATAGGAGGATGATCTCCACCCTATTAGCGTGTATAACCTGAATCGTCCCCTTCAGGGCTGTCACTTTCCTCTGTAGGCTAAGAGTCGGATCGGACTTATGGGCTGTCTCCGCTGAAAGAAGTTCCTCCTCTAGTGCCTGTCTCTCCTTGATTTTTTGTTAGTGTATAGTGGACATAAGAGAAATGCTCTTATCCCGGAGAACCACTTTGAACGATTCCCAGATTATGGAGTATGAGGTATCTCTGGAGTTATTTATCTGAAAAAAGTCATTGATTGTTTTTCAAATTTTATCTCAAAAGAGACAATCATGTGTAAGTACATTAGAGAGGTACCACCTGCGATACCCAGATTTCGGCTTAGGCATGAGAATATAACCTCTAGTGGAGCGTGGTCTGATACAGAGATTGGATGTATGTATCACTGCTGATGTAATAGCATGATATAGCTGTTGACGGAGAAAAATGGGATTATTCCTAGAATATGTTCTATGGGAGTGTGAAAAAAGGTGTAATCACATGTGGTAGGTTGGAGCTCCATCCATACGCCTAATAAACCCAATTGGTGGATTGCTGGGTTAGCATTCTCTGTGTCTTTCTTTATGTAGCTCGTACAGTCCCAGGCAATCCCCCATTATTGTGTAGTATGCATCTGTTTATTGAATTTGACGTGAGATTGAGTTGGCCTGTCAAAGGGGATTGAGATTGAGAATGAGAAGCAAAGATCATTTGTGGCAATACATTAGTAGTTCCAAAATGTAGTTCAGAAAATTTGGAATAGGGCTTAGGTTTAGGGAATTAGGAACAGGCTGTAGCGGGCACCGGACGTTTCCCTGGTGGGCCGGAGGGGTGGGGGGCATTTTTGTACCTGTGGGGTGCGATTTTGTTACCAGGGGCGGTTTTGCCGCGGTGCTGCAATATTGGCCCCCTGCAACAAAAGCTGGTGCATTGCTCCTCACTAGCATCCCTCCCACCCAGCTCCCGGGTCCAGTTGAGCAGCAATCTACCAGGGCCGGTTGCTGTTCCCAGTCCAGCCATGGGAATAGGTTGACTCAATACTAGTAGTAGTATAAGTGATCTGATATATAAAAGTACAATGTTACTGTGTTTGCCTTTGCCTGTTTAAATATTTTTAGGGAGATTATTAACTGTATCACTAATCTTTCTTATTGTATCTCCATTATTTCTTACATCAGCAAGAGGAGGGCTAAAAGCACTGAGGTGGCTCATGGAGTCAGGGGTGCCACCACCAGTGACGCAGCGGGTGGAAGTTCCATCTCCACCACTAACACAAGTACCACAGCCGGTGTCGACGGATCTGCTGATCCCAGTAAGTAAGCCAGTTAATATTATTGTTATTGCTTCCCTACTCAGTCAATCGTGAGGACCCAAGGCTTGATAGAGGTTGATTGCTTAAAAATGTTAGCATGGAATCTTCAAGATCCAGAGTGGGGTATGTTTGTTGACTCGCATCATATTATATTTCTTCAAGAAATCTGGGCTATTAATCCAATACTCCACCCAGGTTTCTTGACTTTTAGCAAAAAGGTGTTTCCCTCCCTGGCAGGGCACCCATCAGGAGGTCTCCTGATTTGGTTATGTTTGGACTTGTTCCTAGTGGTAAGAATGGTCCTCACCATCTCTAAAGACTTGCTTGCCCTGCAAATTAAAATTACAGCCCGAACAGGTCCTAGATATATAGCCCTGGTGAATATATATATTAGATCAGTTCCTCTAAATGTTCAATCCACTACTGTAAACAAAATAGATGGCTTGATGGGACAGTTTAATTGGAAAGCTCTAAAAATTGTAGCAGGAGATATCAATACTAATATTCCGCCAATTGTGGGGTGTAATTATCTGAAAACGCCATCCCACATGAATAAAAGAAAATAATGAAAATATCAAAAGTAGGTGCCCACATTGTAGAACTTATTACAGCTCATGGTTTGAGAATTGTAAACGGTAATACAAAATCTGACTGCCTGCCACGCCCTACTTTTAAAAGAGGCTTAAGTACCTCAAGAATTGATTATATATTAGTGGACAATGACCTATGGCCAGACTTACAGGATATGCAGGTTGTCCCTAGAACGGGATAGTGATCATCAGGTCCTAAGTGCAACTTTCTCTTTGACCCCTTTCAGAGATGTAAAAATGAAAATCTATGTAACTACACCCTCAATTGTCACAACAAACAATCTAAGAAATGTCATATGGGCCATTCTGATGATGGATGTAAAGAAAATGACATTCTCGTATAATCTCTTTGTGTATAAACTTTCCCAGGTAGACCTCACAAATGTTCGCAATATTAATTTTGTTACCATACATCGCAAACTCATGGACGCATTAAGGCCATGTTTTGTGAGAGAAGAGGTGCTTCCAAAAAAAAAATCTCTTCCTGGTATAATAAAACTTGCCGACTAGGGAAAATCCACTTACTGAGAACTATTAAAAAGGGCTCAAGAACGGATATCATAAAGGCCAGGAGTTGTTATAAAACTGCATTACTTAGAACCAGAAGGGAATGGGAAGAGGACCAATGGTTGCTAATTGCTGAAGCTTTAGAAAAGGGAGACCACAAACGTTTTTGGAAACTACTATCTGTTAACCCCTCTAGCGCTAATCATTTAGATCCAGTAATAAAACCTGACACTTGGGTTACTCACTTTAGAGGTCTGTACAATGGTACACAGCGACAAAACAACCTACATAATCAATTCAATTCAATTCAAATAGTCTTTATTCGGATTTCAAAAAAACCATCCATAAAAGCACGAAACCTGAGTT
Organism: Triturus cristatus; assembly: GCF_964204655.1. NCBI lineage: Eukaryota > Metazoa > Chordata > Amphibia > Caudata > Salamandridae > Triturus > Triturus cristatus. The sequence continues at coordinate 752,590,805 of NC_140593.1, read as the reverse complement.
TAAAATACACGTTTAAACATCTACAATTTTAGGCCGCAAGTTAATAATGTTAACTACTAGCTTTATAAGGGCAAAGCAGATACAATGCATTGTCAAAGTCAAAGTCAAATGGTCTTTATTCGGATAAAAATATCCATAAAAGTACAAGTCATCACCACCAATAAGATAAAAGTACAGACATAAAACAAAAATAAAAACATGATCAATTTCATGATAAAACTGCTGAAACATGGGCAGAAAGTGCAAGGTAGCAATAAAGTGCAAGTAAGTTCGCATACATAACCAAAACATCTTGTCAGTGTCATGAAAATTGTGCAAACTAGCAAGAAAGTGCACACAATTTCAGTATACACACTATGCATACAACAGCCTGGCTATATCCATGTGCAAATGGGCAAATTGTAAACAATAAATTAGATAACAGGAACAACAGATAGAATACAAACTATGAAATATCCATTGTTTTCCGTGAGCGTACCGCAGAATACAAAAAAGAACGTACTCTAATAATCATCATATCACTTCCTAGCCGTAGTATTTCATTATATGCCATTTTGTGATCAGTAATAGCATGTGACTTGAAGTGAGGAATAAGATACTGTTTAGTGTAGCTGATGTAAAAATTGCAGAAAAGAAAGAAGTGTAGAATTGTTTGTTTTTGACCGTTCCCACATGGGCAGAGCAGATGCTCTAAATTTTTGTTAAAACCGAGTGGGAAGCAAAGGGAGTATTTTATGCTTCCATCCATAAGGCGAAAGAGCAGGCTCCTATTCCATCTTCCGATACTCTTTTTAAGATATTCCTGTAGTGTATCTTTCTTATAGCCCAGGCTAGACGAGATGGAAATATATCTGATTATTGAAGATTTATGGAGCTCTGAACATTCTCTTTCCCTTCGGTATGAGTCAAATAATGCCTCTCTCAATGTCTTAGTATTCGTGCCCTCTGTGTTTGAACGGTGGGAGAAGATGTGTTCCAATTCTACACTAACTAAACTTTCCTTTACAGCATTGAGCCACGGTATAGAACTGCCTCTATCACATTTGAGGCAGTCATTAATTATTTCCTGTGTTAAAATTGCAGCCGGATTTTGCCATATCTTCAACCAGAACAGGGCTGTCCGGGACTTGATAAAATCCTCAACGTAATGCAAATTTAGCTCTTTGTGGCATATATAAGTGGGTGATGAAATTTGAGGCCCCAAAATCTTCCTGCAAAATCTATTTTCTTCTCTTTGGATGCCGCTACTGTTTGTGAGCCCCCACACCTCAGCGCCATATGTTGCGGTAGGTAGGCATTGGGATTTGTAGATCTGTATTAGGGGCATCATAACCTCAGCCCTCTTTGGCTGTTGTAAGCTGATAATAGAATTAATTGCTTTGGCGAGTTTGTTTCTGCCATGCGCTACATGTGCGGCCCATGAGCCAGTATCTGAGAAAATCAAGCCCAGATACGAAAAAGTGCTGGTGCTTTTTAGGATGTTATCTCCTGAGGCTATATGGTTGATACGGTATTTAGTTGGGCCACAAGACATGATGGATGACTTTTTAAAGTTAGTGAGTAGGTCCAAACCAGCCATAAAGGAGACAAAGCCTGTGATTAAAGTACGTAGTGCTTTAGGTGTGCGGCCCATCAGGACCGCATCATCTGTGTAAAACAATGCTGGGAGTAAGTTACCGTTGATTTTCGGCACATCGCATGTGGTTTTAGACAGGGATTTATTTAATTCATTTATATAAAGAATAAAAAGTAGGGGGGCCAAGACACAGCCTTGTCTGACCCCCCTACCAATTAAAATATCCCCGGAGACCTCTCCGTCGTTGTTTATCCTGACGCGTGCTTTAAAGTCTCTGTGCAAATGTGCTAGGAAATGAACAAGTGACTCATCTAATCCATAATTTAGGAGAATCTCCCATAGTTTTGATCGATTTACAAAATCGAACGCGGATGATAAGTCCATAAAGCCCAGGTACAAAGGGACTTTTTTTAGCAACGGTGTACTTGCCTAATATGAGGTTTAGATTCAAGCATTGTTCTACAGTTCCCACATTGCTTCTGAAACCCAGCTGGCAGGAATGTAAAATTTGGTTTTCCTCTGCCCAGTCTGATTCTGTTAAAAATCACCCTGCCCAGAATTTTCAATGTATTATCTATTAAAGATATAGGGCGGTAACAGCTGGGGTTTAATCTATCGTCCTTCTTAAAGATAGGTACGATGATGCTGCTTGACCAAGTTTCTGGGATTTTAGTGTTGGACAGTTTGTTAAAAACGTTACAGAGCAAAGGGGACCAAAAGTCTGGTTCGGATTTAATTAGGTCGATGGATAGGCCATCAGGGCCTGGGGCTTTGTTCCCTACGCTTTGGATAATGGCATCTTCCACTTCAGAAATAGATATATCAACCTTAGGTACAGGGCAAGAGAAAACGATGGTTGTTGCTGGGGCTGCGTATATTTTTGCAAAATGCTCCTCCCATGTTTTACTTGGTATATTACAGTTAATGGGGGTTAAATTGGATCCCATGGACCTCAGAGCTTTTACCTCGCCCCAGAACCCTGTTACATCTTTAAGCACAGCAGTGCGTGCCAGTGAGTCCCACTTCTCCTTCAGAATCTCATCTGTGCGTAATTTGATTGCTGTTTTATAGCGTCTTCTCAGGGCCATGACTCGGGTAGTATTCCGGGGTTTTTCGGCCAGTGCCTTGCGGAGGTCCCGAGTTGCCCATGAGCAGGGCCTATCAAACCATCTTTTATTCTTGCTCTGTTGCCTAATAGGTTTGGAAATTTCCTTTTTAATGGCAAAGCACAACCCAATAAAAGCCTCAACGATCTCTATGTCTGGGGTGTCACTGGACAGGCACGTTTCCACCATTAAAAGATGAGATTTTATAATTCGCGGAAGTAAGGCTTTATTATTTATTCCTTTCCAAATTACTCTAAGTTTGTCGGTAGATACAGCCAGGTCCCTAGCCCCTATTTCTTTTCGTTTGGTAGTTTTGTTAACGGATTTAATAATTGTCAAAATTGGGTTGTGGTCGCTATAACTAGTTGGTAAGACCTCAGCCTTAACTAGGCAATTCTCAAGGGCCGATGATATAAAAACGTAATCGATGGTTGATGAGCAACCACGGCCTATAAAAGTGGGCAGTTGCTCAGTATCGGGTGTGCCACCAGCTTTTTCCATAACGTTGGTTAGGTCCCTAGAGGATAAATAATTAAACAATTCTTCCCCTCTTTTACAAGGAGTTATCATAGGAGATGAAGCTGTGATGTTGTACAGTCTTTTATCCAAATGTGCGTTAAAATCACCCCCTAAACAAATTCCATCCAGTTTCCCAAACCAATTGCCCTCTATCATGTCATCAATAAAATTGAATAAAGAGATGAAATTCCTATTTGGCAGTGATTTAAAATCGTTATTATAAAAGTTTATAAAACATATCGTGATCCCATTCGAATATATTGTAGCCTGAAAATGACTGTCATTTGTTTCCAGAGGTTTAATGCTACTTCCTGCGGTGATCTTTATCCATGTGGATAGGCCCCCGCTAGGTCTGCCAGCATCAGGAGTAGAAGCAGTACTATTAAGGCATGCAAAACCCTCGAGTAACAGGCTAGTGGTACTCCATGTCTCCTGAAACATCAAACATCGAAGCCATTTTTGTCCACTCTGCTATGTTCATTTTTGATTTTAGGCCTGCGATGTTCCAGCTTAATATTTTTAGATGTTGATCAGGGGACATGGGTTCGTAAATGGCAGTATTCGAGAGAGGATGCTCTACCGGGCAAACTGTTCGAGTATTCTTGGTTAAGATGGTTTTATTCGTAATCAGGTTAGCTGTTAATACCTCCCAAGACAGTGCTGCAGTGTTTGAAGATTTTCCCGGGAGTCAATCCTGACCCTCTAAATCAGTCAGGACATTGAACCGATTGTGTACGGGGTATGACGAAGTGGCGGGATAACAATTTATTTGGGGTGGTCTTTAAAAGAAGCCTACTGGTAAAGAAGTTATGGCGGTTACAGTGCTGAGGTGAATGAAATTACGTTTTAATGTGCTTTTTACCAAGGAAGGATACCTAAAGTTCACAACTATACAGTCGCCCGTGATATTTTTTACCGAGGGTCCAACCCAACCTACCCGTCTCACCATCAAAATTTCGTTAGCAATCTCCATGCCCATCCCCTTAAAATTACATAACCAATCGATGCACTTGTTCTTGAGTTGGTCCCAAGACTCATTTTGGTTTTCCTGCAAGGATGGTACTCCGGCTAAAATTAAAACATAAGGACATGCTTCTGGCGGCAAATTAAGTACCGCAACAGCATGTTTTTTAGACCGGATGAGAGGAGTGGGCTCATGATTGGTATGTGGCATTGAGTTTGTGGGTACTGACTGAAGGGGGGTGGGAGGGACAGCCCCTAGGAATGGGTTGTGACGGGAGGGTTCGTTGGTCGCAGGAGCTTTAGACAGGGATGATGAACTGGCCAAGTTACTCATTAGGGGGTTGTGGGGCAAACTCTCCTTGTTGCCATTCCATTTAGCGCATGCATTGTGTACGCTAGTTGTGGTACATTTACCACATCCACCTTGAGTGCCCTTGTTAATAGCCTCCATATCCTTTAGTAATCGTTCACCCCTAATTTGATCGATAATCGTAGTCCCTTTCCTCTTGGTATCTTCTTTCTTTACTAGGTTCTCCAATCTGTCCAGACGTTTAAAAATAAGATTAAACTGTTTGTCCATGAGACTTTTCAATTGTTTAAAAGTAGAGTCCACAATAGTGTCGATTAGGTTCTCAGTTGGCCTTCCCAACATGCTGTTAGCAGTTATTAACTCAGTTTGTGTGCATATAGAGTTCGTTTCAACTGCAGTTATGGTAAGGTCAACGGTGCTATTGGTTAGGCCATGTGAGTGTGTATTTACGCTGGCTGGTCCCACACTTGCTGTAGTTTTCCCTCGTGACCACATGCTCTGGGGAGTTGGTTGATTTTTAATGTTGCGAGAGGGTTGTTTTCTTTTGGCAATAGGTGCTTTAGTATTGCCGTTCTTCCTTTTCCCCCCAGGGGGCTTGGTGTTTGGAGCCGGTTTAACAGCAAGGGGGACATCTTCCATTTCCGGCTGGGAGTCAGCTAATTCAACAGTGGGGGTAATGGTCTCATTGGCCTCTGTAGCCCCAGATGATTTTCCATGATGGATGGGGTTAACGACTATTATGTTAGGTACTAACGGCACAGGGGTTACGGGGTCAGTGACAGCAACACCACGGGACACAGGAGCCGACAATATAATTTGACCCAGAGATAATCTCCATTCCGTGTCCTCAATTTCAGAAGTGACCAGCATGAAAGCGTTTTCTAACATGTTTTCCAAGGTGGACGTAATAATAGGAGAACATCTGAGACCCTGGCCGGAAGCTGTGGCAGATCGTTTCCCCATGGTAAGTGTATGCACTCACCTCACTTCACTTTGCTTCGTAGAGGGGTGGTGTGGCCGGATCCGAGCGAGGAGGCAGGATGCAGTCTTTTAATAGGTGATGTCCGTGATGTTGACGGCTGCGACCACTGTCCTCAATGATCTATATACGTTGCTGGATTGAAGAGGCCGACACAGTGTTAGGGCAGTGAACACCAGGGGGGGTGGCCCTGCCCTGCCTCTGTCTGCCCCTGACGGCCACAGACGGCCCGCCCTCTGCCCGGGCTCAGCCCGGCGACGCCCGCGCGCGTCCCGCGACGCGGGGGGAGCCTCGGTTGAAGTAGCACCTCCGGGCGCGCTTTCCGCCGGATGTGGGCGGGTCACAGAATGGATGCTGGGGGCTGTAGTCCTCCTCTACAGCGGCCTCGATGGAGCAATAGGCGGCGAGGGAGACTACCAGCGATAGTGCAGAGCCCAGGAGCCAGGTAGAAACTGCTGCTTGGTGCTGTGTGGTATTTAGGGCTGTGGTTCAAGGTGCGGTCCCCCCGCTCCACCGGGGGAGCCTCGGTTGAAGTAGCGCCTCCGGGCGCGCTTTCCGCCGGATGTGGGCGGGTCACAGAATGGATGCTGGGGGCTGTAGTCCTTCTCTACAGCGGCCTCAATGGAGCAAGAGGCGGCGAGGGAGACTACCAGCGATAGTGCAGAGCCCAGGAGCCAGATAGAAACTGCTGCTTGGCGCTGTGTGGTATTTAGGGCTGTGGTTCAAGGTGCGGTCCCCCCGCTCCACCGGGGGAGCCTCGGTTGAAGTAGCGCCTCCGGGCGCGCTTTCCGCCGGATGTGGGCGGGTCACAGAATGGATGCTGGGGGCTGTAGTCCTCCTCTACAGCGGCCTCGATGGAGCAAGAGGCGGCGAGGGAGACTACCAGCGATAGTGCAGAGCCCAGGAGCCAGGTAGAAACTGCTGCTTGGTGCTGTGTGGTATTTAGGGCTGTGGTTCAAGGTGCGGTCCCCCCGCTCCACCGGGGGAGCCTCGGTTGAAGTAGCGCCTCCGGGCGCGCTTTCCGCCGGATGTGGGCGGGTCACAGAATGGATGCTGGGGGCTGTAGTCCTCCTCTACAGCGGCCTCGATGGAGCAAGAGGCGGCGAGGGAGACTACCAGCGATAGTGCAGAGCCCAGGAGCCAGGTACAATGCATTGGATTTGTGCAGATAAGGCTTTAAAGTGCATAATGCGTATATAAACAGAATTACTCAATTTTCAAAGACCTGCGTGAACGTACAATTGCATTAAGAAAACCACTGACTCTAAAAATTAATTCATCCGATCCGAGCATTAAAAAGTGTTTAAAAGCATGGTTGTGGTCAGTCAAATCATATTTCCTGCAGTAAGGGATTAGGTAATACTTTGTATATTTCCTATAAAAACCACATCCAAAAATAAAATGGAGCATACTCTGGGTTCCACCATGATCACAGGGGTAATGTAGTTTTTCCAAATTTTTAATATAGCCCAGTGGAAAGCAGATAAGGTTTACAATGCTCCTGTCCCTAAATCTAAATAATAAGCTCCTGTTCCACCTGCCCAATTTTTTGCGTAGATAGGGCTGGGGTAACGTCGAAGATTCAATATATAACTCCTGGATCGTTAAGTAGTTTATTGTGGATGGTTTCAGTGAGTCCACTCTTTCCCTCTCATTGTAAAAGTATTGATAAAGTGCCCTTCTCACCAGATTTTTATGAGAGCAGTCAATCTGGTGGGGATCTGTGAAAAGGTGACCATAGTTGACACTCACAAGGCTCCTTTCCACCGCATTTATCCAGGGGATTAAACTCGATTTCTCACTTTTCAAACAGTCCATAATGATCTCACGGGAAAGGGAAGCTGCTGGGTTTTGCCAAATCCTTAACCAAAACAATGCAGGTCTGGCTCTTATAAAATCCTCAATATAGTGTAAATTTAATTCTTTATGACATACATAGGTCGGTGCGCTAATAACCCCCCCCAAGATCTTCCGACAGAATCTATTCTCTTCTCTTTGTAACTCTGAACAGTTCGAGAACCCCCAGACTTCTGCTCCATACGTTCCAGTTGGAAGACATTGAGTCCGATAAATTTGTAATAAACTGGAAACCACATCAGCCCGATGGGGTTGGCGAAGAGAGATGACAGAGTTAATAGATTTAGAGAGTTTGTTCCTCCCCATTGCAACATGGGGTTGCCACGAACCACTATTAGAGAATAGCAGACCCAGATAAGGGAAAGTGCATGTGCTTTTCAAAATGTTTTGACCTATCGCAATCTTGGAGATTTTGTAATTTTTAGGGCCACAGGTCATTATAAAAGATTTACTAAAATTGGTGCACAGACCTAGATCGGACATGTAATTAACAAATCCCGAGATTAAAATGCGCAGAGCGTTCGGGGTGCGGCCCATAAGGACCTCATCATCTGCGTAAAGTAACGCCGGGATGGGTTTCTGGTTTATAATAGGGACGTCCTTTGTCAGATTACATAGGGAATTAGTTAGTTCATTAATGTATAATATAAAAAGCAAGGGGGCCAAGACGCAGCCTTGTCTCACCCCCTTGCCAATTAAAATATCATTTGAAACCTCGCCTTCGTTATTTATTCGACCGCGGGCTTTCAAATTGCAGTGGAGGTTGGCCAAAAAGTGGACTAAAGGTTCATCTAAACCATAATTTAAAAGAATAGACCATAAGCGGGAGCGATTTACAAAATCGAATGCTGAACTTAAATCCATAAAACCAAAATATAAAGGGGATTGTTTAGCTCTTGTATATTTGGCCATCAGAAGATTAAGATTCAAGCATTGTTCCACCGTACTAAGTTTACTCCTAAAACCCAACTGGCAGCGATGGATAATAGAGTTCTCGTCGGCCCAAGGACTGATTTTATTAAAAAGAACCCTTCCAAGGACCTTCAGGGTGTTATCAACCAAAGATATTGGTCGATAACACCCCGGGTCCATCCTATCACCTTTTTTAAAGATGGGTACGATGGTACTATTGGACCATGTCGAGGGGATGGATTTCTTACTCAGGTTATTAGAAAGGTTACAGAGTAAGGGGGCCCAAAAACAGGTATTAGATTTTATCTGGTCAATGGACAAGCCATCTGGGCCAGGAGCCTTGTTGCTAGCACTATTGGCAATAGCTTCCTCCACCTTCTCTAATGTTATAACTATGGTGCTAACGGGGAAAATATCCTCGGTTAGGTCTCCGACCACAGCATAGAGCTTAGAAAAATGATTAACCCATGAATCACCTGTGATATTGCAGTTTATCGGAGTAATATTACTACCCAGGGCTCTCAAGTTCTTTACTTCTCTCCAGAACCCTGTCGGGTCTTTTAGAGCAGCAGTTTTAGTCAGATTATCCCAGTGGCTTATTAACAACTCCTCAGATCTAGCTTTTAATGTATGTTTATATTTAAGACGTAATGATCTGACAAGGGACACGTCTCGGGGTTTAGCTTCCAGGGCCCTTCTGAGCTCTCTGTTGGCCCTCGAGCAATTGGTGTCAAACCATCTGGGATTATTTATGTTGTTCTCTCTTAGGGGTTTGGAGATTGCCCTTTTTATAACTGCACATAAATCACAGAAAGACTTGATTATATCAGGGCCACCGAATGTTAAGCAATTAGAGATCAGTAAAGGGTGATTCCTAATCACATTAGCTAGAATCTCTTGATTATCAATCCCCCTCCATACAATCCTAAGCCTATCTGTAGATACAGTAATGTTTGAGGCCCCAACCTCGTGTGGGCCTACAGGTTTTTTAATGGATTTGAAATGAATTACTATTGGCAAGTGGTCACTATATGAATTACTATCAACCTCAGATTTAAATAACACATCACTGAGGAGGGAAGAGGTGAACACATAGTCAATAGTTGTTGAGCTACCGCGGCCAATGTAAGTAGGGACCGGTGCCTTTTCCTCAGCAATTCCACTGTAGCCCATTACATCATCTAAATCCCTGCTATATAATAGATCCAATAATTAAATTCCTCTTCTACAGGGCGGGGATATAGAATGAATGTGAGCATTAAAATCTCCGCCTACACAAATGCCATCAAATTGGCCATACTTTTCTCCATTCGCAATATCATCAATAAAATTAAACAATTCTATAAAAGTAGGGTTAGGGTGGTTAACGAAATCATTGTTATAAAAGTTTATAAAACAAATCTTTAACCTTGCAACATTTTTCACAGCTATTAAATGTTTACTAACCACATACAGCGGTTCAATTTTCACGTCCTTGGAGATTTTAGCCCAGATAGATAGACCACCACTGGGTCGCCCCATGGCAGGGGATGGTACAGTGAGGTTATGACAAAAAAAGCCCTCCAGTAATTGAATACATGTGCACCATGTTTCTTGCAACATTACCACATCAAAATTACTTATCCAAGTAACCCATTCCTTAATTTTCATCTTGCCTAGAAGCCCAGCGATGTTCCAACTAATGATACTCAAAGTATCAGTCGGTGAAATGGTAGGGGAAAAAGGAAGGGCGATGGGAAGATGGGCATATTACATGTGGAGGTACTAATCTGCCTGGGCATGGCTTGTGGATACATGCGGAATTTGCCTTTTCCAGAGGGACAGTACTAATAACCTCATCAGGTATATTAAAAAATGTTGGTGGTAGTCAATCTAGACTTCCTAAATCAGATAGGGCGGAAAATCTATTAGATAGGGGAAAGATAGTAGGGGCCGTATGGAATGGTCTATGAGGGGGCCTATAGAAATTACCCAGTGGAAGAAGGGATATTACAGTAGACAGACTGACATGAGTGTTATGATTGTCCATAAAAAATCTAACTGAGTTTGGGTGTCTAAAATTAATGACTATACAGTCCCCACTAATATTGTTGTGTTGTGGACCCACCCAACTCACCCGACGGGCTGATATAATCTCATTTGAGATGTCCCATCTTGCCCCTTTGTGTTTGGTCAACCAATCGATACATTTGTTGTGTAATTGTACCCATGATTCCCTCTGACCTTCTTTAAGGGCAGGGGCGCCTGCTGAAACTAAAACATCATCATCATCATCATCATAGTCTTTATTCGAATTAAAAAATAATTCATACAAGACACAAACATATACATAAAACAGCAATATAAAATCCTATTCGCTAAGGCTATACAAAGTTTTGACAATAAATAATTAAAAACAGTTTTAAATTGAGAATTAAACATGTCAGTTGACTACAGATGAAGCGAAAATTTTTAAAAAGAAGTAAGGGGAAATAAAACAGCTGGACAGTACGGCGTCCCGGGATAAAACCCTATGAAGGCGCCTCTGTTCCCCGTATAACGTTACATCTTAGGGACCATGCCCATCCCAGATATTTGGCTAGGGCGATTGAGTGGACTGGAAAAGTGCTTGTGCTTAGAATCCTAACAGCGACAGCAGAACTCCTAGTGCCCAATAGTTTGCACAAAGGAGTAAGCCACCGTCGCCTGGGATTCACATAAACAGGGCAAACAAACAGGAAGTGGGCAATGGATTCTTTTGTGTCACCACAACCGGGACAAATATCTTTGTCTGTGCCAAACCACCCACTAGTTAGAGACCTGAGTGGTAGGGAACCTGCTCTAAGTTGGAAATAAAGCTTCCTGTCCCTAGGTGAGGTGATCAAATCCCAATAGGGTTCAAAAAGTGGAGTGACCTTTGCCTCCAAAAAACAACCAGTCATCGAGAGGGGGGCAGAGTCATTCCACACCCTATGGTCTACCTTCTCCCAATAAAGCTTTTTCAGATGTTTCCTAGCGGGAAAAGCAGCAGTAGCGGGGTCGCTCCATAGATCTGTCAGTCCCAAATCTGCCAAAGTTTCCCGGAGATTCCTGAGCCACCCTATCTTATGAAACTTGTCGGCCTGCATTACATCCATAATGCCCATTGCATATGGCCGAAGCTCAGGCGTAGTCCACAGTCTCCTCCAGTATAAAACTGGACGGAGTTTGGCCAAATCCTTGAGGGCCTTTCTTCCTAAGTCGTAGCGCAGTGGGACCAAAGGTGTGCTTTGTGGGAGACCTGTTATACAGCGGAAGAATTTATTTTCAACAACTGTAAGAATCGATAGTACGTCAAAACCCCAGAGCTCTGCCCCATACAACACTGCACTAAGGGCCTTTGCCTCATAAACCTGGAGCACGGGCTTGACCGGCTTGGTGGATGATTTTTTATACTCTTTGGTCAATGTTCCCGTGATCTGAGAGAGCTTCAGCGCAGAAATCTCCAGGTGTCTATTCCACTTGTTGTTATCTGACACGTGGATGCCCAAATAGGCAAAGTTATTTACCTCCTCGAGGACTTGGCTATTCATTGTGAGTTTGCCTGTTCTATAGCTTGGGTGCGGGTTAAATGTCATGAGCTTGGTCTTGGTCACGTTGACCTCCAGTCCATGTTTGTTACAAAAATCTTCGAAGACTTTCAAAGCCCTTTGCATGCCACTTGGAGTTTTTGATACTATAAGGGTGTCGTCGGCAAACATTAGTATTGGGATAGGGACTCCAGCCAACTTTGGAGCATCGGTACTGGTTTGAAGCATAAAGTCAACTATGCCATTAATGTATAAAGAAAAGAGTGTAAGCGCCATGGCACACCCTTGGCGCACACCACGCTCTACTGGAAACTCGGGGGTTGTGTCCCCCAAACCTCCCCACTGTATTTTGGCAAAATTGGGTTCGTGGAGCCTCCTAATTAGAGTCAGGAGTTCCATAGGAAGGCCACGTTTTGCTAGTACCCTCCAGAGTTGTTCACAGGGGACAAGGTCAAAGGCTGCTCTTAGATCTACGAAGGTGACATAGAGACTGCCTTTGCCTAACGTGACTGTCTTCCAAAGCAGTTGTTCAAAGCGGAACACCTGGTCCACAGTGCTGGTAAATTTTCTGAAACCTGCTTGGAGATTAGAAAGGATCTGGTTATCTTCTATCCAGACCAGTAGCTCATTCAGTACCATCCTCCCAATAACTTTTTGAATAGTATCAATAAGGCTAATGGGCCTATAGTTTCCTGGGAGGGTTTTATCCCCCTTTTTATGAATAGGAATTATGATAGCACCCCCCCACGATTTAGGTACCGGGGCGCCTTCAGCCACAGCATTGGCCAGGAGAGCAATATACTTGCTCCAAAGTATCTTATTGTTAAGAAAAAGGTCAGATGGAACTCCATCTGCCCCTGGGGCCCGCCCGGCGGCTACACGAGCCAAAGCAGCTAAAACGTATGGGCAGGCTTCTGGGGGTAAGTGAAGTGGCGGCCCCTGATTATTAGTGGATCTATTTCTTACAGGTGCACCTCCACTATTACTTACGCCATCCAATGTGATGCCTGTCCTGGCTAGTGGGGTAGCTAGTGGGGTAGCAATAGCCTTAGCATTTAGACTTACAGTTTTGCCCGTTGCTGTTCCTGCTACTTTAGAGGGTTCATAGGTTGGACCAATGTTCCGTACGAGTGGGTTATTGGCTGGGCTGCTGGCTGAGCTGCTGTTAGAGGGAACAATTTTAGAGATAGTTGGGCCTTTGATGTTACTAGACCCAGAGTCAGCAGTAACAGCCAGACCACCCTCCCTCAGGCCGTTACATAGTAAATCCAACTCCTTCATAAATTTCTCCCCCCGAAGAGCATCTAAACTAATAATGCCTTTCCTTTTAGTTTCCTCTTTTTTTACAAGGTTTTCGATTTTATCTAATCTCTTAAAGATAGTATTAAATTGTTTTGCTATTTGGATTTCAACTTGTTTAAAAATGGTGTCTACGATGGTTTCGATCAGGTTGCTATTGGGTTTAGGTTGGGTATTTCGATCGGGGAACTCGGTCTGTGTACAGACAGAATTTTCAATTCCCTCGGGGGGCACCAAGGAATCCCCACGGGTGCCTTTGTCCAAAGCTGAAGGCTGTGGTCTACAGGCAGGGGCAGGGAGTCTCTCGGTGCCTTTGTCCAATGGTGATAGTGGGGGCGATAGATCTTCGGTGTCAATTAGTGTTACTATTTCACAATCTTTGTCTTTATTCCACATGCTCTGTGGGGTGGGTTGATTTCTACAGCGGCTTAGTTGTTTCCTTTTATTTGCAGTACTTTTGGCAGGGCCTCTTTTGCGCTTTTCCCCTGCTGGTTTATTAGTAGATGACGTTATGTCTGTTTCAAGTTCCACTAAAGAGTCAATGACAGGAACAATCGGCAAACTGGTGGCTCCAATAGTATGGGCTGATGTGTCGACTTGAACAGTTGGTTTTATAACAGTTACAGTAGGGGAAAGTGGGGGGCCGTGATTAAAGGTAGCCCTTGGGGATTGAGGGCATAGAGGAATAGTAGTAGATAACCCGGTGGACATCCTTCTTTCAATGTCTGCTATCTCATTGGTGACCATGGTGAGAGCATTGGCCAACAGTTTATCAATTGATATGGGCAACTCAATAGAGACCGCGGGGGCTACAGGTGCAATCGTGTTCATACGTTTCCCCATAGTATGCTTAATTACCTTCGCAGCCTGATGTGGAATAAGGAGTGGCCCGCCCAACCGCTGATGACCACTGAGGGCCACAGAGGGCCCGCCCTTTGCCCGGGCTTTCCCCGGAAGCTCCCGCGCGCGACTTGCGGGGCGAGTGGGCGGGCTCTCCTTTATTCTCGTCTCCGGGCGCTCACTGCGCGTCACGGGCGCGCCGCCCCAGAGGCTGCTGGGGGCTGTGGTCTGCAGGCAGGGGCAGGGAGTCTCTCGGCGCTCCAGCTCTGCCTGTTGCTGCTGCTGCCGCCGTTTCCCTCACGGCTCTCTGCCCAATGGCACCACCACCGACCTGTGGTCAGTCTGTTTGCGTGCTCCCCCTACATAATCCTCCCTCAGATCGAACTTGTGGCCATGTGGGAATACAAACCCACGATGAGAACAGTGAGTTTGCTACAACTGTAGCCCCTTTTAGTTTTACCCTAGCCAAAACCTATCAAGCAGTAAAACAAACAAAAAACGAAAAGGCACCAGGAATGAACGTCATTCCAAGTGATCTCTTCCTCTCCCAACCAGACATCTGGTCCCCATACTTAAACATACTATTTAACAGCATTTTAAAAGGTAATCCAATGGCATGGAGGTGTTATCATACCAATTTATAAAAAAGCAGAACGAACAAACCCCTCTAACTATGGACCTATAAGCTTGCTAGATAACACACAAAAACTCTTCTGCAGGCAGGTCCTGTTTAAACTTAATAAATGGATAGAACAGGACAACATTCTCAAAGAGGCGCAAGCAGGGTTTAGAACCAAGATCAGTACATTGGACCAGGTCCTCCACTTCAAGGTGATAACCTGGAAATATGTCACGTTGAAGCTTGACCATCTATATGTTGCTTTCATCGACCCGAGAGCAGCCTTTGACCTGGTCTCTAGAAAAACATTATGGCTAAGTTTTGTATGGTATGGTATCCCTTTAGATCTATTAAGGTTATTGAAAGTTGTCCATGTTAACACATACGCAAAGGTGAGATGGAACAGCGTTGGGGACCTGACGGACAGGATAGAGATCACGCAAGGGTTTAGACAAGGGTGTGTCTTTGCTCCAACACTCTTTAGTCTATATATTATTGAAGCAGTGAGGAAATTGAAGGAATGCAAACATGATGCCCCTAAATTAGCGGGAGAGCCTACTTCAATCCTGATGTTTGCGGATGACACCCTGCTAATCTCGCAATTGCCTATGGGGCTACATTGAGAACTGAATGCTTTTGTTACCTTTGTGAGGAAAGAGTATTAGAACTAAATCCAACCAACTCTAAAGTCATGACTATAAATCGTGATAAACATATAGAGGTAATGTAACCATTGAGGGGGTTCCTCTAGAAAAAGTCTCATATTTTGATTACCTCTGCGTGAGGCTCATTGATCACCAAACATGGGACTCCCAGTTGGAAAAAATCAAAGCCCTCCTTTAACAGAAAGCCCCTGCAATAGGGAGGAAACATAGGGCTGCCTTGGGAGGAGCTGTGTCCCAAGTTATTACTGTATACAGAGCCTCAGCGGTAACATCGGCGCCATATGGAGTAGAGATATGGGGCTATGCTACAATAGGGACCCTAACTAAAATTGAAAACAAGTTTATTAAGGCCCTTTTTAAACATCTCCTAAGTTCGCCTATCAAACCACTGAGATTAGATTAAGCTCTTAACCCATACATTTAACCATTTTAATACTGGGTTATACTCTGGTCCAACCCAAGAACTAGCAATATAGAGAGATTGCCTAAAAGATCTGCTAGATCTTGACAGGGACTAGAGTACTCCTTGGCTGAAGAATATTAAAGAAACATCACATAGAATAGGAATGTGCGAACTATGGACATCCCCAGAGCTGATTAGAAAAGGAGACGCACAGAAAGTTAAACAGCTATATTTGGAGGCAGTTTTGCTGCAAACATGGAAAGCTTATCAGGACAGTAGTTTAACAGGCCAGTTTTTGAGCCATAAGCGCGCACCTAGCTTTGAGTCCTATATGGACAGAATGTACCCATTTCAGTCCAAATGTTTATATGTGCAATTTAGATGCGGGCTACTCCCTTTGAGAGCTCACACCTCGAAATGGACTAATGTATCTTCCAATTCCAAATTCTGACTAAATTGTCCTAATATTGAGGAATCGGAGGAACACTTTATGTTTTTTTGTCCCTTATATAGGATAGCGCGCAGCAAATGGTTGTTAGCTGTATGCAAACGTATGAGAGTGAGACACTATTGGGAAGCTGCAAGAATTATCAAGAGTGATACCAGAGAACAACTAGCCTTTGCGGTATCTTAGTACTTGCATTGTGCCTGGAACCAAAGGAAGAAGGCCCTAGATAATTGCCAATTCTGATAGTCAAACTGTCAGTGAAAGCTCCAGCAGGTTTATCTAGTGTCCCCTCTTTTCTATCTTTTTAGCTTTGTTTATGCACTCAAGCCTTGGGTACCTTTTTTATAATTGTTAAAGTTGTATTGATTGAAGTAATTGATTATGAATTGTTTTTATATATATTTATATGAACTTATACAGATTGCTATTTGCACATGTTTTTACATATAACTATATGAATTTTCCTATTTGCACTAGAGGACATACGCTCACTTAAAAACAAAATGTGTATATAGTAGAGACATAAACTGTATTAATAATAATAACCTCAATTCTTTTTGTTAATCTGTTTTTATGAGATCTGTTGCTATTGGATTTTATGCTTGTAAACTTCTTATGGCTTGGCTGCCGAAATAATAGGAAGATATATATATTTACTTCCCTAATTGTTGTTCTACCATCATGCATGGGGGTCGAGTATGGGGTACTTGTAATATCTCACCCCTGCAAACAATAGAAAACATCTTTCATAGAAGACTTCTGGCAGTTCTTTCTAGCTTTCCAGCTCTAGTATGCCATATGGAAATAGGTTTGGTCCCTTTGATACATTGTATTCAAATTGCCCTTTCATGCTTTAGCGATCCATCTGGTCAAAAGGGCAAGCTGTACTCAACCGAGCAATAATACAGTATTGTTTAGGTTTTTAACACATGCATAAAATACCTTGGCTTAGTTATGTTCAAAAGCAGCTCGAACTAATGGGGAAAGTAGACCTTTTTTTCAAATACGCAACTTATTGCAGCCTTTGCAAAAACTCAGCTAAAGCAGGACTTTTAAACTCTATTAAAGAAGCAAGGGAACCGTAGAGAGTAAAGTAAGAAGAGAGTGGTGGAATATTTACCCTAGGTCACCACTGAAAGATTTGAACCTTACCTTCTGTTCCCTTAAAGTCACTCTAAAAGGTTTTATCTTGTTAGATTTAGGTTTAGCATTACACATCTTTTGGTCTACTATCCGAGCAAAGTATATTCCGGCTGCTTTTTAGATCCTTGTCCATGTGATTGCAATTCAGTTCAGAATATATTACACTTCTTTTTTTGTCAGCTTTACTCTAAACCATGGAAAGTTTTTATTATTCCATTGTTACGGGTATTGAACATTAGAAAATGTAGGCCAACGCTTTACTACCTCCAGCTGCTCAATAGTAAATACATATGTGAAATTATATATAAATTCATTGTTACAGCTGTGAGAATTGGGAATATCGTAGGTAAGTGATCATATCGTCTAGTTACCACAATATGGAATGTTGAAGAAAATTCAAGATTACATTGCATGACACTTTTGAATAAGTATATAATTGGCAAGGGAAATTCTGTGTGGAAGCTTTTTACCTTTCCATGTTTTATTTTATTTATTTATTTACTTTGCACAGACTGTCTTAGGAAGTTTTTTAACTGTATTCTATATGAATCAAATGTTTGTATGTCTTGATTGAGACCTTTGTATATGTGAAGATGTTATTAAGATTGCATTCAATGGACAATATAACTGGAATGTACTAATAATATTGACATTTGATCTATGTTCTGCTCTGACTGTTGCATAACTTGCATAACGGGCTTGTTTGATTTAGGCACAAGTCACTTTATTGTTTTAATTAGATAAGTAAGAATTATTAGATGATGTTTTAATTAATATTTTCATGCTGTGTATTCTTTTATGGTTGTTTAATAACGGAATAAAGATCAATCTTTTACCGCTCCACATTTAGAATACTTGTTCTGTTGTATTTTATTTTACTGTGCCTGTCTCCTAAGTCATATTTTGCCAACTCCTCTTCGTTCTACTTCCTATCTAATGTTTCTTAAATTCTTGTTGTCATTGCATTAGCCTATTTTCTATATTTTAAGTTTCTGTAGGTGACTTCCTCCTGTCTGTACTAGTCTGTCTGTAGCTTCCTTTCTTCTCATTTGTCAGTAAGCTTTCCCTCTCCACTTACATATCTTGTGGACTGGTAGTGTAAGACTAAGAAGACAGATTTTAGGACAGGTACTCTATTGTGAAGATTGCAATGCCCAGGTAAGCTATTAGTATTCTACGCATGTTTGTTGAAAAGGCTTTCTTTTTCTTGCTCATGCTCAAACAGTATAGCTAGAGAGTGGCCATGGTCATGGGTGGAGCCCCCAAAAGAGTTGTGTATGTATTCATTTATACAGTAGTAGTATACCAGCAGTTTCGATGACAATGCAGCATGGCTGGAAGCTAGTATGAGGACAGTCCCATTGCATTTTCCAATCAAATGCTAATAAAAAGAAGGAGGTCGTGCACAATGCTCCAAAGGTATAATCAAGACCGAAGGTGTGCAGTTCCTCAGGGGGAAGGGAGGGAAAGAAAATGGGGGAGAGACAAGTCTCTTATTGAATGCCCTCACACACCTAGCAAGGTGTCATGCTTCATCATTGGGCTGTGCTCCTCGTGGGCCGGCGCTGCAATGCCCGACGGGCTCCCGCGTAGGGGCTCTTTTTCGGAGATCTTTTAAGAGACAGCCGTATAGGTGTGTGGGGGTAAGTGAAGCAAGTGTAGTGAGTAGGGGTGTAGTGGATTAAAATAGGTTTGGTATTACCTATAAGGATCAAATTTATTCTGGTGGTATACCAACCTAATTAAAATAAGTGGACCCTGTTAGGATAATAATGATCCACAGGGATGTGTCAATAGGTCGACATGTTTCTTGCCTGATGCCCCTAACGGGTCGGTGGCATGACACCTTGCTAGGTGTGTGAGGGCATTCAATAAGAGACTTGTCTCTCCCCCATTTTCTTTCCCCCCCCTTTCCCCTGAGGAACTGCACACCTTCGGTCTTGATTTGCCAATCAAAACCATATGTCCTATATTGACCAATTATTATTCCTCCCCTTCATTTAACGACAATGATTCAAGAGTCATCATAGCTTTGCACACTATTATTACAAGAAGTTTTTTTTGGCTTGACTACCTGGCTTTTCAAACATTGCCCACAAACACACTGGTCAACATGATATTTTTGATTGAAGACACTGCAACCGAACTGTACTGATGTATTGTGGTTGAATTTTGCTAAAAATAAATAAGTACATAAGTGTAGGCATTTGGCATCTAAAATGTGTAATATTTTTCTAGCCACACACACCATTGCTGGGGCCCTCGCCAGCAGAGCAAAGGTGGCGGCGGGTGAAGGGGGAGTCCCTATCCAGGGGGATGGGGGGCGGTAAGTCACATTGCATGTTTATTGACAATCTCTAGTAAGGTTGTTGTGAACCCCCCTCCGCATTAACAGCTTCAGTGGGGCTGAGGTAATGGCCTCTACTTTGTGCAACTCAGCAGACAAAAGCTCATAATGAAAGCTAAAAACAATGAGTTGATGGAAAATGGAAATAAGGAAGGAAGTAGAAAGGATGGGTGAAATGTTATATGAGTGATATAATGCATTGGTGAGTGAAGGTGAAAGGATACAAAGGTGGGTGATAGGATGCATGGGTGGGCAAAGTATGGGTATATGAGTGAAAGGATGCCTACCTGGCAGGGTGAAACGGATGATGGGTGAAAGGAACTTTTCTCGGTGGGTTAAATCAGGATGGGTGAATGGGTGAAAGTATGCGTGAGTGGGTAAATGGATGTATTAGTGAAAAGATGGTTGAGAGCAGTGGATAGGTAAATGAATGGATGAATAGATATATATAAATGGATGGATGGTTATCAATAGTGAAACACTGGATGAGAGAATGTAAAGCTTAATGGTGAGTATCAAAGAGTGAAGAATACTAGAACAATGAAGTAATGAATGGATAATTGTTTGGATGAAGAAACAAGGGAATTCTTCTGCAGAGGGGCGTGGACACCTGCTTTGCTTATTTGGAATGATTTTATCAAAGCATTTGTTCAAAGTGGGTGTATTTCTGTCTACTCCCTTGACTCAATATATTTGTTAAGCAAGAAAGATATGTATACCATCTATCGCATTCCTTCACATGGCATTTCGCCAGTGCCACCCATGACCTAACTGCTACTTAATTCAGTTCGGCACTGCAGTGATGGCTGTGCAATGTGTGTCTGCTTCAGGTAATGTGGAATATACAAAGTTGTCAATGCATGCCAAAGTGAAAGAAAAGTGTGTTTCCCTTCACTCCCAGTACCCACTCAGTCACTTTATAGTACTTCACTCCTTTATTCTTTCCTAAGTTCTTTCCCAGCCTGCCCAAAAAATTGAAAAATCCGTTCTTGAGATGCACCACTTTGATCTGACCAAGTGATTTACATATTTGTTGGCTTCCATTACAGATTTTTGACTGTTCAAATGTTTCCCTTTCAACAATTGTCAAAGCTTAGGCACATGATGACGATCAGTGACACCCCACTATTATTCAGTAGTATTCTGCAGTAAAACGTCTACTCACTTATCCTAATCCCTCTTATTTACCTGGCAACTGAGTAAGTTAAATTTCCTTTTCATAGTGCCAAGCAAATGTATGTTGATAATTATAAATTGTGGTGGAGGGTGAGGTCAGGGAGTAAAGTGGGTCTAAGTGCCTTGAGTTTTGCACGTGTAATAGTCTGTGACGAATGTGCCAAATACAATCTACATATCCCATTCCTTAACTCTTTCCCTGAATGGCAGTGCATAATTTTTCCTGCCGTCTACTTATGGCACAAGATATCGGCATTTTATACCTGAAGTGTGTGTATTTTTTATTATTCATCTGCCTTAGAATCATGGTAAAATTAGAAAGCAATTTGGAGAAGACCAGGGCCATTGGGATAAGATAATTATCCATTACAGCTGCACCAGCTGTAGACTGCAGAAGTAAAGTAGCGACTAACGACGCACTAGCTTGCATACCTCCATTAATTTGGCACAACAAGAATACTCTATTGTGGATAATGTCTTACTCATTACTGAGAGGCAAAGGATGTGTATTTTTCCACTCAAAGTGTCTGTTTATTTGTTTACTAGGAAATTCTTTAAAAGGAAAAAATAACGGTTTTTATAATCAGGTGAGCTGTTCTTCTGCCTTTATTCCTTTTAGCCAGTTTTAGCCTTACGTGAGGCATGTGTGGGTAAATTATGGCTGTGACTCTAATCACATCAAATTCCAGTGGCCCTAGGGGGCAAGCAATGTAATGCTACTATATACTATTGAAGAAGCGCTTTGCACAGAGCATTGTTTACAATTTGTCGACAATCTACTAGGCAGGAGATAGCAGCCTGGCTGCGACAGCAGTGGCTGGAGGTCATACGGGCTGACTTTCACCACCTGGTGGCCCTTGAGGAGGAGGAGGCAACTGCTGCTGACCAGGGCACCAGCCAGCCGCCAGTGCCACCCAGCAAGAACAACACCATCACCACCGGCAGCTGGCAGTGGCCCATTACACCACCACTGCTGCCACCCTTGCACTCAGAATGCACTTTCCAACACTGCATCATGCTGAGGCTGGCACGCATTTAATGTAGATAGGAACACATGGAGGGGTACCTCAAACAGCTTCTGCCCCATGTGTAGTGTAGTGCCCTCTTCTTTAGCCCCATGTTCAATATTTGTTTTGGTGGGAGGGACTTGTGGGTAGAGAGGATCGGATTGATGGGAGTTGAGACTGGGTCTATTAATTGGACTTTTGCATTGAACATTGTTTGGGCACAGGGGGATTTGGTTGGGGACAGGGGTGGGACTGTTGTGAGTACAATGGGTGGGTTTTATTGTTAAAAAAGGGAAATAAATATTTATTTTACTTTATTTTTGCTTCAAACCATTTTTTGAGTGTTTTACTTTGCACTGCAATCTTTTAGCGCAGCCTATTTTTTAAACCTGTTTAAAAAAGTGTATACCATGCAGTACCCTAGTCCTATTACCTTCTGTAACTATATCGACCACTGGGGGGGGGAATGCCATTGCCTATATTACAACAGTGCTCTGTAGTTTTCTTATCTCAATAGATGAAGCAATGGCTGCTACCTTTTTCAGTGTTCTTACTGTAGGGTTTTCCAAGGTGCCATTTATGGTGGTGGTAGTAGTAGCAAGCTAGCACTCTAACACAGAAGGAATCACAAGTGAGGTCCCACCTAGTTGAACTCCAAGTGAAGAATTAATCGAACTATTATCCATCACAGACAACTAGATTGAAAGAAAACACAGAGTTAGTGGGTTTTTATATTATTATGTCATCATCATAACCTTAAAAAGACTCAGACCAGACTACCACCATGACACAATAAAGAAGACCTGATATAACAAAAACTAGCAATAGCTTTTTCTGAGCAATGTTGAGATAGTTTTGAAAGCGAAAGTACTAAACTTACAAAATCTTCGAGTCAGGGAGAGTTTAGTCAGAGACAGGAGTGGACAAGGTTAAGCGTTTACGCAACACAAGGCCTGAATGATGTTGTTGACGAATGATGTTCTTCTATATCTAAAATAGGGATCACTTTTACAAGTGGGTGGGTAAAATAAAATAGGGCCAGCATTGGCTATTGCTCAGGTAATAGAAGATCCAGCAGTGATTTGGTATCACTTTCACCACATCCGCCCTACCAAATGTGTGATCTATTTGTGGTGTAAATTAAATCACGCCTTAATAAATCTCACTGTCCGGGGGAAGAGGGTTAGGGGTTTGATGAATGGGTGGGAAAGGGGATCAGGGGAAAAGCATGACAAAGACTAACACTACAGAACTTCACAGTATTCATCGGGGCAATGAGCAGCACCTCATCAATCTATTGTGGAAGGAAATGAAGGAATGAGTATGACACAGTTCAGTTAAATGCATTGCAAACAGAAACAGTCCTTCAGCCCCCAGAGACCCAAGTTATTTATATATCTAAATGTTCTGCAATCTAGTTTTCTATGTTTGAATCTAGTATAAAAATTATGGAGGAGTGAAGTGAACCGACAGAGTTCTCAAAAATGATTCTTAAAATAAAAATTCTAATGTATTGCCAAATTGGGTGATGCATATGCATTCTTCTCGGATTGTCCATCAATCTTGGGTGCCTGGCTGAAGCGGTCTGGTAGGGTAATCAGGAGTGTTATGGAACTTTCACCTTTTGTGTAGGAGAAGTGAAGAACCTGCGGATTGTAAAACAGAAATGATATTGTAGAGTCAAGAAGGACTGAACACAAGGTAAGTGTACCAAGAAGACTCTAAAAGGCAGAGCAAGAGTATAGCCTGCTGCAATCAATCATTTTATGACTCATGTGCAATCAATTAACTGAGAAGTGAGAGCAAATTACAACCAATCACAGACAAGTGGCTACATCAATCTCACAACTGTCATCATAACATTTAGCCAAGTGCGTGTATAATGTGATGACATCACATGTTTGTCTCCAGTTACTCACAACAACAGGCCACCACTGAGTCTCAACCCAACCACATAATAGAGGAGTTTCAAATTTGAGCCAGCGCATACACTCAGCAGCATTTCATTTCCCAAATCAACTCCTCTCTCGCCAGTCCACAGAGCTGAGTTGGCCTCTTAGAGTAATCATCACCTTAGTTTCCCAGGAGTTGATAATCTCCGTCTTCTGGCTGTTGTTGAGGTAGTGCCACCCTAAGTCCCTCCATTAGCCTCCTGACTCCGAGTAACAAATCTGTACAACTCCATTCTGTCTCCCGACCTAAATGAGAGCAATCGACCTGTAGTGCACTGCTGTTGATGAACAGAATAAAAACATTGAAGAATTTTTTGTATAGATTTGGATTTGTTATTAAATGTTCTAGAAAGGCCTCTGAAGATTAATTTGTGAACCACTTATCAGAACAACAAAAAATAGAGTGGACCTGGTGAGCAAATCTCTCTTAAGTGTGAAAGGGGAAGGGACAATCACCTTCAGGAAAAATGTTCACCCATCATGCCACAAACATTGCAAATCTTCAAAATCAAGCAAAAAAATTATAGTTGTATACCCTCCCTCACTGTCTACCACAACATAAATCATCACTCACAATCACTCATTGGTAGAATATATTATTTACCTGTTCCAATCCAAGCAAGATGGTACCCAATTGTCAATCCTCTTTGATGCATGCAACACATATTGGGGCAGTCTTTGTGAATCAAATGTTCTGGGACAGTCCTGCTGGGAGATGAAAAAAAGATAGGTACGGGACGGAAGCAGGCATTGTCTCTCTAATATCCTTCAAGGGAATGGGGCGTTAGGCTTCTGCACAGCACACTCATCCAACTCCAATCCAGCCATACATGTGCCTAAAATGGTGGGGCTCCAGAAGTCAGTTACACACACACAAAATAAATAATATACTATTCCCCTAGCTATATAATTTTTGTTGTAAAGCATTTCAGCAATGAACGTTCTATGATGGCCTACAAGTTCAGGAAAGTAGAGATTGTCCTCAAACTCAGGCGATTCGCCCAGATATAGGTCAGCTAGCACACTCTGATTTGAGTCTGACAATTCACCCTCATCCTCCTGTGGTGTTACAGAAACAGTGTAATTCAGTGGTATAAAATGTTGGTTCATTTGATTTATGGTCAATCTCTCTACATTTTGAGGTGAGAGACTGGTCCTTCTCACTGTGAGGATTGCACCAGCTGTACTGAACACATGCTCAGCAGACACAATGGCTATTGGATAGGCCAGATTGTTTATTGCCAGCCTGCTGAGCTGTGGCCATTGGTTCATCTTCACATATCAACACACCAATTGGTTTTGTTTCACATAGTCCTATCTTGTATCATGCAGATGCTCATTGAACATCCTCTCAATGGTCATTGGTGCTACCATTTGTTTGACCTATGTTGCCTTCACCTCTGCAATTGACTTAAGCCCTGCCATTTGATATCAAGATAATGCAGAAGTTGTAGACAATCCTTGTATTCCAGTTGATTTTGTTGCCACGGTTGTTCTTGTTGCTGGTGTTGTCTGCTGTGAGACAACAGGACTGCCCTGTCTGGAAGTTGAAGACGGCACCCCAGAACCCCTTTCCATGGGTTGGACTCTATGTTCCATGGTGACTTATTTCTGTCACATCCTGAAGTATGGGTCCCCTATCTCAATCCTTTGAGCAATGCTTTTGTGAGAGGAAATAATATTTCATCTACCTGGCTTGGTGCTACCATAATCTCAACCTTTAAGAAAGGAAAGGAGATTTGCCCTCCAGCTACAGACCCATTAGCTTATTGGATAAGAGCCCAACAATATTTTGCTGGCAAGTCCTGGCAAGGCTACAAATGTGGGTCTTGGATAAACATATTTTGGAAGACACGCAGGCTGGCTTTAGGAAAAATGTTAGCACCATTGACCAGGTTTTTCACCTTATGGTATTGTGCTGGAAGCACCTGACCTTAAAGTGGGACCATCTATATGTTGCATTTATTGACCTGAGGTAGGCGTTCGACCTTGTTTCAAGAGATAAACTATGGAAGGTTCTGGAGACATTTGGGTTACCAAGTGATCTCTTCTGGATCCTAAGAGTCCTACATACCAATACTTTTTCTAGGGTGAGATGGAACATGGGTGGTGTTTAACTGAAAGTATCCCCATTAGACGGGAAATAAAGCAGGGATGCTTACTAGCCAAACTCTTTTTAGCCTATATATTGATGGAGCAGTCAAATGGCTATCAGGATGTACGCATGATGCACACAAATTAGCAGGAGCACCAGTCCACATACTAATGTTCGCGGACGACACCCTGCTAATTTCCAGAACTCCCATAGGTCTCCAGTCGGAACTAGACTCCTTTCCAGGCCTTGAAATATATACAACAAAAACAAAATGTATAGGTATAAATACACATAAATCCTTTAGAGAAAGGATGGCAATCGAATGCTCCCCGATAGAACAGGTCAAACATCTTGACTGCTTAGGAATGAGATTGTCAGAAACTTTGAGCTAGGGTCACCACATGGAGAAGAGCAAATTATCTGTCAATCGGAGAGCTCAACAGATAGGGAGGAAATATAAGGCTATAGCGGGTGAAGCGATATACCTGGCACTGCCGTTATATAGAGCTACGGCAGTGGCGGAAGTCACCTATGGAGCAGAGGTTTGGGGTACACTAATGCAACTTCTCTTATAACTGCAGTGAACAAATTTAATAGGGGCCTCCTAGATTTCCCATCAACCACACCCCTTGTTCCCCTGAGGCTGGATCTAGCTCTAAACCCCATCCAGACGGTGTACTTTTTGTGGGCATGACCACATGCAAAGTCAAGCTGCGCATAGGCGAGCACCGGAGTAATATCCGTTGTGACAGAATTACAACCAAACACTTAGCGACCACTTCATACAACACAATCACACCGCTAACGACCTCAGGTGGACCATAATCGAGCAAGTACACTCAGAACGTAACATCCAGCAAATCCTTTTTGAGAAGGAACAGAGGTGGGTGTACCGGCTGGACACTCACCACCAGGGCCTAAATGACAATATCCCCTGGTCGACTGTGTTACACAACTAGTTTTGATCAATCTAGTACTAGCCTTTACTTATGATCGGGAGCTCTCTATCTCAATACTCTCTGCCTCCCATGACCATACTTGGGTGCCTTTTGACACTGGAGGCACATATCACCTATTGACCAGCCTTCTGATACCTAATGTCTATCCTTATTCTCTACTCCCTCTACACTTCTTATCCTGCAACGTATATTGTACGGACCCCCTTCTTTCCTTCTATGCCCATTTGCCTCCCTCGTACCTCGATTGAGCTTAATCTTTGCACTTAGCTCATGCTTCCTTGTCTCATTAACCATTTATATTTTGCTTCGTGGTCCCATTAATTTTAATGTTATGCCTTAAAACCATCATGTAGCTTTCTATTACTTTGAGCAGCATTTCTCCGTCTCCTCCGTGCGCGTGTTTTTTTGTTGTTTTTTTTCAGCACAACACAGCGATTCACACAGGTTGAAGGAACCCCTTACACGGGCACTCCTCTCGAGTCTCCTGTCTCCTTGAAAGTGAAGACTCGAACAGCACCCCCTCCACCGATTGGTTACCGATGAGATAGTCTTGTCTCCCGCAGCCCTATTGGATGTTGTCTCACCACGTCATCACGCTCTCCATGTACATGCCCCCCCGCCGTGGACACGCCCCCCTGCCTCGCTTTCCGAGCGCAAGGATCGTATCCCTACCTTATAAGCACACTGGCCCCCACCTTCATTCACCATCGGGGTCCGGTTTCAGAGGGTTCGCTTAGGTGGCAAGCGGGTGCCAAGCATAGCAGGCGTGAGTTTCAACAAGAAAGGCTCCCAGCTAAGTAACAGGCGTGTCTCTCACTTTGTTGTGAGGTTTATTTACCCCTCATCCCTCTTCCCCTTTTTTTCCACTTCTCTCTAGGGTGTGTCATTGTAGCTTCCACCCCCCTCCCGAGACCCATGGTGTAGAAATGTACTACACCTCAAGTGAGATACCATTTAACCTCTGTGTATTAAGTGCCCAACCACACTGTGTGTTTACTACTTTGCGCATAGTGTTCTATCACAATGACTTTGTCTTAATGCTATTGATTGTCCTGGGCCCTTCATATTCGTTAATGTTAGACAGTTACCTCCTCATGTCTTAGTAATCTTTCTTCTACAGCGTGTATGCACTTTCTATCCTCATAGTAGCACAGATGAAGCGTTACCGTTACCGTTTAAGTGCACCACGCAGAGCACCTGTATCTGTACGTCCACCATTGACAAACCTACAAGACCATGTCTAATCTCTACATGTTTGTATTTCTTTTTTGTTTGTCTAGGTTTGTCCTTTACCAAGAATAAACTCGGTTCCTCTCCAATGCGGGAGTCACCAATTTTTTGATCTAATTTTTTGATCTAACTTTTTCACACTTATAACCTCTGGTTAGGGTGGGCCTTAGCGCGCCCATACTGCCGGGGTTTCACGTCCATTTAAGGTCCTGACGAATGCCTATTAAAACATAACACATAGGCTGAAACATGTTGACTACACTGTAAGTGACTTGGCTGAACAATGTATTCAGTCCATACGTCCTACACCTTGTTTTTATACATGTCTGTTTGGCTTCCATTAAAGTTTATTTGTTGACACAAACAAGACATTTTTAACTATCACTCTCACTACTCACCACACTCACATTACCAGCTCCGCAGTAATTCTGGCGTCGAAGCACACCGGAGTTTACAGGTAAAACGCGTTGCTCCAAACCGAGAGGGCGGTCACAAGCCAGCACCTACAAGCTGGCAAAACATCGCTACCAGTCTTTCTTCTAAGAAGAAAAGAGGGTGACACAGCTCCGGGGGTTCAAAAGTAGGCTTTAATGTTGTAAAACCGCTGGCAATACAAGGGTATTATATATATATAATCTACTGGCGGTCGCCAGTAGATAGTTATAGTTAGGACCTATTTTCCATAGGAAATCCGCAACATTCTATTCCCTATAAGTCTGGTGGCGATTGACGATTCTTTGCGAAATTTTCCAAACTTTTGGCCAGCTCCACTCCGCTCCTACCCTGAAAGTTTTGCGGTGATTCGTCAAGCGGGGGCCGAGAAAAAAGGGGGGTCCCAAAACGCGTTTTCCCCATGCAATTTCCCATAGGATCTGTTGTCGCAGCTACAGCCCGAACTGCTGAACGGAATTACACCAAATTTGGCAAAGAGGTAGTCCTCAGTGCAGACTCGTGCCTTTTGCATAAATGGTGTGAATCTGTTCAGTAGTTCATGAGAAAAATAGGGTAAAAAAGCTAGTGATATCTATGGCCGGGGAGGATCCGCACACCCTACCCGCACCGTAAGCGCACCTTCCACGAACCGAGCGCGCACCCTTACGATCACGCGCTGAATGCTAATTGGCTGTCAAGTGTCTGTCTACATTCGAAACCAGGAACTGTTGGCGGCCATTTTCTGTCTCGGTAGAAGCGAGGATGAAGAAGCAAGGGGAATAAGTGTGTAAAACATATAAAGGGGGCAGAGTGGAAATACTCTGACCCTCTAGATCTGCTTAGGGGGTCCCAGATGGACCCCCTGGGGTCCCCTTTCTTTTTTTAAAAAAAAACAGCAAAATGCGCGCATCCTATCGCGTTGGGTGCACGGATCCTCTTGCGTTGGGTGAGCGGTTCCTAGCGCGTTGGGTGCGCGGATCCAAGGGAAAAAAAATTGACATTTTTGGGAGATAAACATCAAGCTTAAGTGTTTTGTTCTTGAGTGGCTCTAAAAAGAGCCGTTGTGTTCATTGAGAGTTTTTGTAGTGTACTCCATCTCTCCTATACATCTCTTGCATATGAAAGCGCAGATTGTTATTGAAAATGGCCCCCATTCTATAGTCTCGGAGAAAAGCAGACACAGATTTATTCACATGTTTCCTAGCTTTCTCAATTTGTGGACAAAAATGATCGGACCAGTTCCATTTCTGCTTTTGGCATATGTTAGAACACACAAAGGCAGTTTTGGGGAAAAGTGAAATCAGTTCTGCAAAGGTGTCCTTCATAAGCATTTCCAGACCTACCCCAGTCAAAGTGCCTAGGTCATTGCCACCACAGTGCACAATTATGAGGTCAGGGTGTTGGATATGCATGAAGGATTTCACTGATGGCATCAATTGGTGCCACTTTAACCCTCTCTGTCCAATCCATTTAATGTCTACATTTGGCAAAGCTAGGTCTTTGTGAATGCTGTGTCCCACAATCCACACTCTAAGCATCTTGAAAGGAGGTCTGGATGCACTCAGATGGTCTCTGTAAATGAAATGGCAGTTTGGAAAGTAAGATTTTTCTAAAATGGTGACTAAGATGTAGTTTTGAAAAAAGACAAGAAATCATTGGTTGTTTGACAACCTTCTACACTGAAAGGGGGGCTTCAGTTTGTGGGGCCAACGTGTCTACCCTGCCATACCTGCATCTGGTTACTCCTTGCGCCTGTCTCCCCTGCCGCCGCAGCCACCCTCGAACTTTGACGCGGCCGCAGTGGGGGGAGAACTACATTCCCCAGCGTCCCTAGCGGCAGGAAGCTGCACACGCCTCTCCTGCGCCCGGAGGCGCATTTAAGCGGACGAGAGCCCTGGTGGAGCGGGGGCTTCAGTTTGTGGGGCCAACGTGTCTACCCTGCCATACCTGCATCTGGTTACTCCTTGCGCCTGTCTCCCCTGCCGCCGCAGCCACCCTCGAACTTTGACGCGGCTGCCGTGGGGGGAGAACTACATTCCCCAGCGTCCCTAGCGGCAGGAAGCTGCACACGCCTCTCCTGCGCCCAGAGGCGCATTTAAGCGGACAAGAGCCCCTGCGTCACGGGATCGCGCGCGGGTGGCGCCGGGCTAAGCCCGGGCAAAGGGGCTGGCCATCTGTGGCCCTCAGAGGCCAGAGGAGGCCGGGCTGGGCCACGGACGTTGGAACTGTTGGACAAATCGACGAGTGCAGTGAGTCTCCTAGATTTGTTAGTAGAGTACATTGCCACTGCTTATGCTTGTTGGTTATTTGTAGTGCTTTAGGAGACATAGGCAAGTTGGATCATGGCCAAATCTAAAATCGATAAAACTGTATCCGGCCTAGGAACTATGGATAACTTTCTGGTTAAAAAAGTGAATCAAATTAATAATGAGCGCAGGGCCTCACTAGGAAAAGGAGACCATCTTGCTGTATACGAGGAGGTGCCTTTTTCTCCACCGGTCCGGGCTGCACCTGACATTCGGGGGGAGGGTGACAGGGGTAGCTTTATGACAGTAGTTCAAGCTCATGTTGATTCTAATGATGCTTTATCCGATATAGGTAATGAGTCAGTTGTACAAGTGATAACAACGCCCCCTAGGCCAGTGCGCCTATGCAGAAAAGCACAAACTAAACGGGGGGAAGACCAGCAAAAAAAAAGAAAAAAGTTATTCGGTACCAAACAGTTCTGGGGCTATTACAGATTGCCAGGATAGTTTAAATATGGTAGGTACAAACCCTAACTTAACTACGGAGCAATTTGCCCTTTTAATTTGCTCCATAGAAGCTAAGATAGAGGCTAAAGTTATAGAGTTGATGAAACCCTTGATTTCGAAACTAGATACCGTGGCATCAGAAGTGGAGAGACTGGGCGGGCTTTTAGTAACATATATGGCCTCAGCGGAAGAAAGCTCTAAGGTAATGAATAAGAACTTAGATACTGAGGGGCAGGGCTCTGGTGGAGTAAATTCACAACAAATTACTCAATCTATATCTGTAACTGACTTAGTTCCACCAGAGTCTATTTCCATATCCACTCAGCAAAAAAAGCCCATAGTAGCTTCTGAGGGTCCGCCAGCTTTTACGCATGTAAAGAAAAATTGCCATGTTAATCTTCCTCCTGATTGTGCACCTTATGTATTTGTTCTTACAAATGTTCCCCCATTGAGCGCCTTTCTCATCAGGCAACTGAGGAATCCCATGATTCACTAAAAAATAGAACTGTATCATGACTGAACAAAAACTGCGGGTTCCCAGTTATATTTGCTGATAAAATACTGTCTACTAGGAGGGTGAGCTGGATTGGCACATCCAGGAAATCAACAACGGGTGACTGTATTATAGTCAATTTTAAACATCCACAGCATGTTGCCACTGTTTTATTAAGAGCGGCTTCCTTAGTTCATAATGCTAATGGTATAAATGTACGTCCCCTTGGTTATTTTTACACCCACTTGATTAAAGCTCCGCCGTCTATTGGGCCATTTCGACCCCCTATTCCTACTCAGCCGTCGATTTCCAATGGTGCATTTTTGTACAATGTTGATAACCAGTGTGGGCCAGGGTTCAACATTGTAACACATAACAGATTTGACACCCTTTCAGGTTTAGAAGCTTGTGATTGACGTGAGGAACTTGTGGGTCAAGAAAATGGGAGTATGGGTTGTGTTGAGCCAATTTGGACTAAATCAAGTCAAAACAATGTCATTTCGTGGAATATTGCGGGTCTGGGTGCGAAAATGGAGGATTGCAATTGGATTAGGTTTATTAAGCAGTACCACATTATTTGTTTGCAGGAGTCTTGGTCTACTGATTTTAATCATTTTCTAGAAGGGTATAAGGCTTACTATGTCCCCGCTATAGCAACAGCAAGGGGCAGGCCCAAAGGGGGTATGGTTACATTCATTTCAGTTGCACTATCCTGTAAGGTACGTAGAGTCTTAACCAGTAGTACTGGTATTATTGGTTTAGTTTTAATGGGGGAAAACTGTTTGGCCGGTCTGGTTAATTTTTATAATGCTATTAATCCTTGCATAGCTCATAGTCAGATAGCTGTACTGAACGACTTTGTTAGTAACTCCATGAAGGATTGTGCCCATAACCTTCTGACTATGGGGGATTTTAATGTTCATCCTTGTAAGGATCCTCTTTTCAAAAGTATTACAGATTTGAACTGTCCACGATCCGCTGATTTTCATTTTGAACACATAATTGAGGGGGAACATTTAAATGATATGCTTAATGACCTGGACTTAATGGCGACAATGGCTTTGACTGACCCCACTATGTGTTTTGAGATACCGACCTTTAAGGGTCATGGTAGGGGTACCTTCATTGACTTTGTTCTAATATCATCATTAATGCAGTCATTTGTGGGCTGTTTTACAATTGAAGCCAGCGAGTTCAGTGATCATAACCCCCTCACTGTACACATGAGGGGTCCGTGGTCTGCGAAAGAAGGTATGAATACCTCTTTAGGTAGGGTGAGTACGACAGATGGAAGACGTCGCCTAAAATGGTCTAAAATCACCCCAGTTCTTTTGTCCAAAGAGATTAAAGCTGCATGTGCAGATGAGATTATGGTCTGTACACAAGATGGTGGTCAGCCATATAATGTACTTAATGCCTTCCAAAGTTTAGTGGACAAGGTCTCAAAGTTGCTGTCAGCTCCAACAAAGAAGTTGGAGTCCAAGGGACCCAGATGGTTCAATTACGAATGTTCTAAAGCTGCTAGAAATTTAAAAACAGCTCTGGCAGCTAAACCTAGGGTAAAATCAGAAGTTCAGGTTTGTCGAAAGACATATAAAACCGCTATTTCATGACAGAAGGACCTTCTTAGGGAAGAGGCCTGGTATGAGATACTTGACCCTTCTACTCTGCAGTGCAGGTCTAGATTCTGGGCAGTGATGAGGAAACCTTTTTTGGCCCAGGGGCCGGGTGATGGCCTGGAATGTCCTATTTCTAAGGAGGCCTGGGTGGCACATTTTGAGAAACTGTACTGTAGCTTGGAAGCTGAGCCCCCTAGTTCTGTCACTTCTGTTGGGGGTGAAACAATTACCTTTAATCGAGGTGAAGTTATCGAGGGCATTATGGGGCTAACAGCTGGTAAGGCACCAGGACCAGACGGGATCCCTCCGGACCTGTATAAATCTGAGCCATATTAGAATGTGTTTTTAATACTGCTGTGAAAGACGGGTGTCCTCAATCATGGGGTGTTTCTACAATTGTCCCGGTCTTTAAGAAGGGGGACAAAGGCAGTCCACATTGCTACAGACCTATCTCATTAATAGATTCTATGGTTAAAATTGTAGGCAGAATTCTATTGCAGCGACGTTCTGATTGGACAGAGGGGAATAATATTATGTCCATTTCACAGTATGGATTCTGTAGAGGTCGTTCCACAATAACTCAGTGTCTTAACCTTTTCCTAATACTAAGTAAGTATACTGTTGTACAAAAGGGTACCATCCACCTCGCCTTCATGGACCTGTCCTCAGCTTTTGACTGTGTAAACAGGGGAAAACTGTGGCAGTCCATGGGGGAGAAGGGGGTGGATAGTGGTGTGGTTGACTTTTTGGCTGACTTACACAACAACACCAGAGCTAATGTGAGATATTCCCAAGAACTGTCTGTATCAAATAATTTTAAAATCAGAAAAGGTGTACGCCAGGGATGTATCTTGGCCCCCTTTCTTTTTAATTTTTATATCAACGAGCTGGATAGCGTATTACAGAATGTCAAGGCTGACTATCCTAGAGTCGGCAGGCGGGGAATTCCTATTTTACTGTATGCAGATGATGCGGTTTTAATTTTGAGAACGGAGAAGGGCCTTCAATCTCTCCTAGACGCTTTTAACTTATTCATGACAGATAGAGATCTTTTAGTTAATAGTTCTAAATCCTTTGTCATGCAAGTAGGACAGCAACCAAGGAGGACATTCACATTTAAAATTGATGAAGCTATAATTCCGTTAACAAAAACTTTCTCCTATCTTGGGGTTCTCTTTGACACTAAACTTAATTGAGCCCCTCATCTTGCAAAAAAGAAAGGAGAATTTGTAAGGGTTAATGCCTCAATCTTTAACTTTGCTGCCAAAATTGGGAAAAACCCATTTGTGCCATGCTTAAACTGTACAATGCAAAGTCAGTGGCAACTGCAATTTACGGGAGTGAAATTTGGGGTTATGCTGATGGTGAGCATTTGCAGATTGCTGATAATTCTTTCTTGAAGCGTCTTTTATGTGTCCCTACGGGGACCTCTAACTTTGCAGTGCATGAAGAGTTAGGGGCGCACTACTTAAGCGATTTGTTCTCCTTACGTCCTTTGACCTGTTGGCTTAAATTATGGTTAAATCAGGATATACCATTAACGCATCTGATCTTGAGGGATTTCTTGGGCCGTGATAAGGTAATGTGTACCCCGTGGATTAAATATTTGAAATCAAATTTTTCTAGGCTCGGACGACTAGAATTGTTTGAACATCCGAGCAAAATTGAACAAGGGAACCTGGAGCTCATCAAGCGGGCCTTCCTTATGGATAGGAGGTCCCGGAGGGAAGGGGTGGAGCTCCAGAAACACAGCGTGAGGAAATTTGCCATGCTGAAAACCTGTGAAACAATAGAACCATACCTGACTGGCTCATTGACCACCAATGAAAATTTTTTGTTGACAAGGTTTAGGCTAAATGTTTTTCATCACCTGCTAATTAGACCAAAAACAGATACTTTTAATAAATCGGCAGCACCCTGCGGCTGCGACGGAAAGTCTCCGCAGGATACGCTGCATTTTATATTTTTTTGTAAGTTTTATGAGTTCCCCCGCAAGCGCTATCTGGTGACCCTTTTAAAAAAACGTGGTTTTATTCAAATCAGACCGGCACTAATGTATCTACAACTCTTGCATAGTGATTGTATCCTCCATATGAAGGAATTTTTAAAATTAACTGTCACACTAAGAATTGGTATGGACCAGTAATAACTCATTGCGTATTTTGCACTATCTTATGTCTTTATTTTTTAGTATTGTTGTATTTTGTGGGAAAAATGTACAACTACTTAACAATTTGGCACTTTACTTGAAATGTGTTTATATGTATGACATGTATTTTTTATTTTATATGTACTTTTATGGTTTATAAAAGAACCGAAATAAAGTATTTATGATGATGATGATGAAAGGTAGGGTGCATATTTCTGTTTTTTAAACGCATGATTCTTATTGGTTAACAAAAACTGATTTTAAGGAACATTATACATGATAAGCTGATATGTTGAAAAGTCAAGCACACTTGCTGTCTTGATTAGCAACATTGTGTGCTGAACTTGTGACCTGTGTGCTCAGTACAGTGTTCCATGACCTGTTACTATGGTAACAGGCAGAAGGCAGATTGGGGGAAGGGTTCAAATTTATGTCATTTGGAAAGGGTTGAAATGTTTAACCAATAGAAATGTGTGTTTGGTTTTGAATTTATGTGGGAAGGAATGTGATTTGATGTTTACATGTATATGTGGGGAAAATGAGAGGGAAACTTTGCCATTCTTTGGTTTTGCTGACAGGTGCACAGTGCAGAGATTCTGTATAAGAACATCTGGTGTGTGACTGATATACTTCTTAATCTACAAAACTACTTGAAAGGTGAGTTATTTAATTGAGAGGAGGTCTTTTGTGATAATCATTTGTGTTTTTCATGTGTTTGCAGGGAGATAACTGTGCTGTTTTTATATTTTGGTACAATTAGAAATCAGTGATTGTTTATGAATTTGTGAAATGAGTTATGTTTCTACACTAAAATGTAGTACTCCTTCTAGATGAAGAAATGTGTTTTGGTATAGTGCAAGGGATAGTGTTGTTTGTCTAGAATCACACAGTGAGTCTGTGTGCATTTGGGAGTCACTGTGAGAGAAGCATTTGGTAACATCATGTATTTGCTGGCAGATAACTGTTTTAAAACCTGTCATGTTGTGAAGTTTTAGTAGCATTAGAAACCAGTCTTTGCTTATGCATTGATAAAATGAGTCATGTTTTGACACTAATGTGCTGTACTTTAATATGTAGATTGTGTGCAGTCCCCTTACCCCTTCCACAGTAGTGAATGAGTTTTGGTAAGCTGCTAGGGATAGTGTTGCGTGTCTAGAATCACACTGTGAGTCTGTGTGCATTTGGGAACCACTGTGAGAGAAGCATTTGGTAACATCGTGTATTTGCTGACAGATAACTGTTTTAAAACCTGTCCTGTTGTCAAGTTTCAGTAGCATTAGAAGGCAGTTTTTGCTTATGCTTTGATTAAATGAGTCAGGCTTTGACACTAAAGTGCAGTTCTTAAATATGTAGTTTGTGTGCAGTCCCCTTACCTCTTCCACTGTAGTGAATGAGTTTTGGTAAACTCCTAGGGATAGTGGTGCTTGTCTAGAATCACACTGTGAGTGTGTGTGCTTTTGGGAACCACTGTGAGAGAAGCATTTGGTAACATCGTGTATTTTCTGACAGATAACTCTTTTAAAACCTGTCATGTTGTCAAGTTTTAGTAGCATTAGAAGCCAGTCTTTGCTTATGCATTGATAAAATGAGTCACGCTTTGACACTAATGTGCTGTACTTTAATATGTAGATTGTGTGTAGTCCCCTTACCCCTTGCACAGTAGTGAATGAGTTTTGCTAAGCTGCTAGGGATAGTGTTGCTTGTCTAGAACCACATTGTGAGTCAGTGTGCATTTGGGTAAGGATTGTGAGAGAACTATTTGGTAACATCGTGTATTTGCTGACAGATTACTGTTTTAAAATCTGTCTTGTTGTGAAGTTTTAGTAGCATTAGAAGGCAGTTTTTGCTTATGCTTTGATTAAATGAGTCAGGCTTTGATACTAAAGTGCAGTTCTGAAATATGTAGATTGTGTGCAGTCCCCTTACCCCTTCCACAGTAGTGAATGAGTTTTGGTAAACTTCTAGGGATAGTGGTGCTTGTCTAGAATCACACTGTGAGTCTGTGTGCATTTGGGAACCACTGTGAGAGAAGCATTTGGCAACATTGTGTATTTGCTGACAGATAACTGTTTTAAAACCTGTCATGTTGTCAAGTTTTAGTACCATTAGAAGCCAGTCTTTGCTTATGCATTGATAAAATGAGTCGTGCTTTGACAGTAATGTGGTGTACTTTAATATGTAGATTGTGTGCAGTCCCCTTACCCCTTGCACAGTAGTGAACGAGTTTTGGTAAACTGGTAGGGATAGTGTTGCTTGCCTAGAATCACACTGTGAGTTTGTGTGCATTTGGGAACCACTGTGAGAGAAGCATTTGGTAACATCGCGTATTTGCTGACAGATAACTGTTTTAAAACCTGTCTTGTTGTCAAGTTTTAGTAGCATTAGAAGGCAGTTTTTGCTTATGCTTTGATTAAATGAGTCAGGCTTTGACACAAAAGTGCTGAAATATGTAGATTGTGTGCAGTTCCCTTACCACTTCCACAGTGGTGAATGAGTTTTGGTAAACTCCTAGGGATAGTGGTTGTTGTCTAGAATCACACTGTGAGTCTGTGTGCATTTGTGTAACCACTGTGAGAGAAGCATTTGAGTACTTCCTTTCTTTAAATATGCATAACTGCTTAAAAAATTTCCTGTTCTCAAGTTTAGGTAGAATTGAAAGGTAGTCATTCCTTATGTATTCACTGAGGAACTGTCCTTGCAATACGGTAAACATTCAGTTAATATTCAAGTAGTAATGGAGTGAGGCAGGCTTTTGCACATGCATTGATTCAAATGCTTATCTACTATGCATGCAGTTCTCTAACCATCTACATAGTTCTCTTGCATACCTTTAATTCCACAGTCAGTATCCATACACTTCAAGCAAACACCCTGTCACTCCCCATGTACTCCTCTAGTGACCCATTCAGCACCATGTACTAATCCATTCACTGCGCAAAACCCCAAACACTTATAAATTCTCCCAGGCACTCTCTGTGCAGTACTTTAATCATTCAGTCATAGTCGAAGTACTCATGGTGTGAGCCAGGCCTTTCAACATGGACTGCTTTAAACCCTATACAATATGCATACAGGCTTCTAGTCACCTACACACTTGTC
The DNA here is from genome assembly GCF_964204655.1 of Triturus cristatus. Classification (NCBI taxonomy): domain Eukaryota; kingdom Metazoa; phylum Chordata; class Amphibia; order Caudata; family Salamandridae; genus Triturus; species Triturus cristatus. Next base: position 752,552,307 of record NC_140593.1, on the reverse strand, counting down.
TTTCACTCCTTTAGTTAACTAGTCAGTATCTATATATTTCAATAAACATCTTGTCAGTCATCTTGCACTCATCCAGTGACTGATTCAGTACCATGTACTATTCTCTTCACTGCGCCAGAACTGAAAATTTAAAAGTTTTACCCAGGCACTGTCCTAGCAGTAGTCTAATGATTTAGTCAGTTTCCAAGTACTCATGTTGTGAACCATGCATTACCACATAGACTGCTTCAAATGTCTGTGCAGTATACATGCATTCTTCTAACATACTATACACTTGTCTTTAACAGCTTCAATTCCCCAGTCAGTATCCATGTACTTCCAGCAAACATTCTGTCACTCCCCTTGCACTGTTCCAGTGACCCATTCAGCACCATGTAGTAACGCATTCACTGCCCCAAATCTGAAACTTTTAAATTCACCCAGGCACTCTTCTTGCAATAGTATAATCATTCAGTCAGTACCCAAGTACTAATGGAGTGAGACTGCCCATTGCACATAGATTGATTCAAACGTGTTTCCACTATGCATGGAGGCCTCTAAGCACCAGCACAATTGTCTTTCAGACCTTCAATTTCCCAGTCAGTATCTATAAACTCCAATAAACACTCTGTCACTTCAATTGCACACATCCACTGACTCATATGGCACTAAGTACTAATCTATTCACTGCACCAAAACCAAAAAATGTAAAAAGATTCACCCAGTCACTCTTTTTGTAGTACTGTAATGATTCAGTCAGTACTTAGGTAGTTTTGCAGTGATCCAAGTGTTACTCTATGGACTGTTTTAATCGTCTATCTACTATGCATGTAGGTCTCTAGCCACCTATATACTTGTCTTTCACACCTTCAATATTTCAGACAGTATTCATACAGTTCCCACAAACACTCTGGCACTCTCCTTATACTTCTCCAGTGACCCATTCAGCACCATGTACTAATCCATTCACTGTGCCAAATTCTAAACACTTATAAATTCACCCAGGCACTCTCCTTGCAGTACTCTAATCATTCAGTCAGTACCCAAGTACTCATGCAGTGAGCCAGGCCTTAGCACATGGACTACTTCAAATGCCTATGCACTATGCATGCAGTTCTCTAACCATCTACACACTTCTCTTTCACACCTTCAATTCCCCAGTCAGTATAGATACACTCCAGCAAACACCTTATCACTCCCCTTGCACTCCTCTAGTGACCCATTCAGCACCATTTACTAATGTATTTACTGCACCAAAACCCAAACACTTATAAATTCACCAAGGCACTCTCCTTGCAGTACTCTAATCATTCAGTCAGTGCCCAAGTATTCATGCACTGAGTCAGGCCTTAGCACATGGACTGCTTCAAACGCCTATCCACTATGCATGCAGTCCTCTAACCACCTACATACTTGTCTTTCACACCTTCAATTCCACAGTCAGTATATATACACTCCAGCAAACACCCTATCACTCCCCTTGCACTTCTCTAGTGACCCATTCAGTACCATGTACTAATCCATTCACTGTGCCAAAACCCAAACACTTATAAATTCACCCATGCACTCTCCTTGCAGTACTGTAATCATTCAGTCAGTACCCAAGTACTCATTCAGTGACCCAGGCCTTAGCACATGGACTGCTTCAAACCCCTATCCACTATGCATGCAGTCCTCTAACCACCTACACACTTGTCTTTCACACCCTCAATTCCCTAGTCAGTATCCATACAGTCCAGCAAACATCCTGTCACTCCCTTTGCACTCCTCTAGTGACTCATTCAGTACCAAGTACTAATCCATTCACTGCTCCAAAAGCCAACCACTTATAAATTCACCCAGGCACTCTCCTTGCTGTACTCTAATCATTCAGTCAGTATCGAAGTACTCATGCAGCGACACAGGCCTTAGCACATGGACAGCTTCAAACCCCTATCCACTATACATGCAGTCCTGTAACCACCTATTCACTTCTCTTTCATAACTTCAATTTCCTAGTCAGTATCAATACACTCCAGCAAACACCCTGTCACTCCCTCTACACTCCTCTAGTGACCCATTCAGTACCAAGTACTAATACATTCACTGCGCCAAAAGCCAACCACTTATAAATTCACCCAGGCACTCTCCTTGCAGTACTCTAATCATTCAGTCAGTAACCAAGTACTCATGCAGTGAGCCAGGCCTTAGCACATGGACTGCTTCAAACGCCTATCCACTATGCATGCAGTCCTCTAACCACCTACACACTTGTCTTTCACACCTTCAATTCCCCAGTCAGTATTCATACACTTCTAGCAAACACCCTGTCACTCACCCAGTGTGTTTCCTTATAGTACTGTAATCATTCAGTCAGTTAGCATGTAGTCTTTTAGTGAGGTAGGCTTTAGGGCATGAACTGCTTCAAAGTAGTATGCACTATGCATGTAGTGTTTTAACCATTGTCACACTTGTGCTTCAGGGCTATAGTTTCTTAGTCAGTTTTTATATAAAATGTGTTTCTACAGTAATAGAATAGTATAAATTTGAAAGTTATTAATACATTTATTTGTGATTCTTTTTTACAGATACTGTTTTTCAACGTTAAAATAGAGAAATCATGCCAGAAAAAAAAGAAGAAGAAAAGAACAGAGACAGGAGGATTACTTGAAGAAACATCAACCACAAGTATTGAATGTACAAGATTATGTGGCTAAAAGGAAGAAATCTTCTGGTAAGATCACAAAGCAATTTATTAAAAATGTTTGTAGGACCAAACAGAATGTACATAATGCTGGAACTACGGAGAATGCTTCAACTAAGAAAAAAATTCAAAATAAGAGGAAAAGCAAAAAAGCAAATGGTCAGTCAAAGGAGATAAAATATGGTAAAAGAAGGCAAAATCAGTATAAGGAATTACACAAAAAAATATTTTACAAGAGAGTAGTGCATAATTTGCTGAAAGATGTGAAGAAATATAAAAAGAGAGCTTTATTTTATAAAAAGAAGAAGCATATTAAAAACATTGTGGAAAAGGCTTTTGAAATAAAAAGAAAACTGTTTATTTTAGTATTAAACAGAATTCGATCACTAAAGAAACCAATCTATGTAATGAAGGCCAAAAGTAGGAGGAAAAGAGTTATTAATTAAAAAATAATTGTGATGTTTTTTTGGGAGAATGGAAACACAGTTCCAGTTCAGAGCCTTTTTTTAACGAAGAGAGTTATTCACAGAGCGAAAAATTATTGTATGCAGTTGACACCAGTGGTAGAGGTTATGAGGTTAGAGACGGTTGTCCAATTGAGAAAGAGAAAATGGTTGAAAGAAATGAAGAAGAAGTGATAGCTGATGAAGTTTTAGGGAGACGTGCTAAAAACCCTGTGTACACTTGGGATTGCAGTAGTATTTGCAGTGTACGACAGGAATCTATTGAAAAATTATGTAGTTTTTTATGAGCCTATACTAAAAAAAGTGTAAAACAAAAGATTAAGCTGTTGCAAGGACTAGGCCCTTGCAGAGTGAGAAAACATACTAGTTTGCAAGGTCATTTTCTGGCTTGTCTTTCTAGGAAAGTTTGTCGAAGTGTTTTTCACAATTTCAGAATGCTGGCAGTACATCATACTCAAATGCGGAAGTTAGTGAGAAGGTTGTATTATGCAAAAAGTCCAGCACTAAAGTTAAGTGAGTTGAACAGTGCTCTTTTGCGTGGGTCAGTATCAGATGTGAAGCAGGTATGTGATGATATTGAGTTTTGTTACTTTGGTCCTCAGCAAGAGAGTGAAGAAACTGACACATTAGTAGAACAAAATGTTGAAGACAATGTACAACCCGTAATTACAGAAAAATTTGAGGATGAAATCACAAGGTTTAAGGTAGTTTCAGTTGACAGACCAAATGTTTCTTGTATTTGTTGTCGGCGAAGTCACTATAAAAATCAGACTAGGGGTGTCAATCTATATTTTAAAAAGTGAAATAGAAGATAATGATAAGTGGATGGAATTTGCAACTTATTTGTTGGTGGAGGATTGTTTTGATTTGGGATCTGAGCAGCGTATATGCAAATATTGTTATAACAAATTAGATGAGAATAAAATGCCTGCTAGAGCTGTTCATAATAATCTAGAGTTGGTTGCTATTCCACCAGAGCTGATAGATTTAAATACGTATGAGTCTATTCTCATACAATGTGTTCACCCGTTTCAGGCTATTGTTCGTATGGAGCCCAAAACAGGTAAATTACCTCCATCAGAGTTGCAAAGAGGATTGAAAGGAAGAGTTGTGTATTTACCGTTAGATTTAAGGAAAAATATTGAAACTATTGGTGTAGACCAGGCAGAAAATGAGCCACTAGTCATTCTAGTTAAGGGTGTTCCTATTAAGAATAAGAAAATTTGGCAAGAGTTAGTGGATGTTAGAAAAGTGCAAAAGGCGTCATTGTATCTGTTAAAAAATAATGAGTACTATAGAAATGTGTTTGTTGGAGAAGAAGAAATAGATTTAGCAGAAGATACTGAAACAATAAGTGGACAAATAGAAAAAGTGGACATGTCCAGATGTGAAGAGATCTATGAACATTACAGTGTACATCCACTTCATTCCAAAGAGGTGATGGGGAATACAATTGAGTTGTTTCAAATGAAAAAAGCAACAGGAAGTCCCATGAGTGTATGGGAAGAGAGCTTGGAAGCTCGTTGTTTCCCACAGTTGTTTCCAACAGGAAAAGGTGGACGATATGATTAACGTCCTGTGCAGAGTCCTGCATCTGATTATCAGACAACAAGATTATATGCAGAAGATCCAAGATTTCGACAATGTATCCCTTATATGTTTCATCTTCTGTTTGAAAGTGACTTGTCTGGACTTTCATATGCAGTAAATCACATTTTAAAAACTGGAATACATCTTCAAAATGTAACTGCAAAGGATTTTATGGATAAAGTGCATCAGAGAGATGATCATTTAGAATCTCAGTTGATTAATCTGATGGCATGTCAGCGTGGGACTAATGAATATTGGTACCGTTGACATGGAGAACTGAAATGTATGCTACGGAACTTGGGAACTCCTACATGGTTTGTTACACTAAGCTGTGCTGAGTATGTTTGGGATGATTTACTTGAATGTCTTCGAGAGGCAAATTCCAATATAAAAAATATTGAATACAAGACACCTGGAGAATTGTGCTCTTTGGATCCTGTCAATGTATGCAGATATTTCAATCATAGATTTGAAGCTATGATGTCTTTCATCTGCAATAAAAAGAATCCTCCTCTTGGAGAAGTTGTGGATTTCTTTTGGAGAAAGGAGTATCAAGCAAGAGGTGCTCCTCATATACATATGTTGTTATGGATCAAGGATGCCCCCAAATTTGGAACAGATTCAGATGAAACTGTTTTGTCTTTCATTGAAGATTATGCTACATGTGCTCTTCCCAATAGCAGAGAAGATAAAAACTTAAAACAACAAGTCTTACGATTTCAAAGCCACAGGTGTGGAAAATACTGTCGACAAAAGTACAAGTCAAAGGATAAGTTCTATACCAAATGTCATTTTGGATTTCCACGTCCTGTATTATCCAAAGGAAGAGTGAACAGTTTTATGTCAGCTATGCGACATACCATCACAAGAAAGTCTCCGAAAAACACCTACAACTTAAGAAGAAGCGAAAAATCGAAATACATAAATGACTACAATCCAGTTATTTTTTCCATGTGGAACGCTAACATGGATATTCAGTATGTTGCGGACAATTCCATTGCTGTTGCTCTATATGTAACGTCTTACATTACTAAATCAGAAAAGACTGAATTGAAAGAAATGTGGGAAGAGATTTCTCATGAGAAGACTCTAAGTAATAAATTATACAGTTTCAGTTTGAAGATGTTATCGCATCGTGAAATTGGAACATATGAATGTTCAGATCGGTTATCATCTGCAAGTCTATATTCCAAAAGTAGAAGAATCATTTGGGTGAGTCTAGGTCTTGCAGGAATGCGAAATCGGGTACTGAAATCTGTTCAAGAAATTGAATATTTAGCAGAAAATGAACCAGAAAGTACAGATATTTTGAAAACGAATATGTTGGACACATACTACCCAAATAGAAGTCATCATCTTGAGAACTTGTGTCTCTATGAAGTGCTGCAAAACTACACTTTTAAACGGAATACTACAGAGAACATCAACGATGGAAAATATGCAGTGATTGGTTCCGAAGGATGTCTGGTGAAACAAAGGAAAGGAAATTTAATTAATCACAGGAAACTGAGTTGCGACACTGCTGACAAAAGGGAATTTTACTATTTAGCCCTTTTGCAAATGTTCAAACCATGGCGTTCAGAACTGGAATTACTTGGAGATTTTCCCAGCTATGAAGATTCATTTAATGCTTCTAAAGATAGCATACAATGCAGTGCTTTCGCAAAGTATGTCAAAATGTTGAATGATGAAATTGATCAAGAAGCTACAATTGCAGCTGAGATTGCTAGAGACAGTTCTCAAGACAGTCAACGTTCTGCTGCACTGAGTCAAGATCCACTAGGACAACCAATTGTTGAAAATGAAGCAGCGATTGCAATTAATGAGGTGGAAACAGCAATGTATCAAGCTCAAGAAGATGCAATACAGTTAGGAAACTTGGAAGAACAACTAAATGTTGAACAGAAACAAATATATCAGCAAGTGAAAGAGCAGAATGACCATGGATTACTTCATGAAAAGAGAGGGTGCTCATGTACATCATTTCAACCCATCCGAGTGTATGTGAGTGGTCAAGCTGGAACAGGAAAAAGTTTCTTAATTATAGTAATTACAAGTTATCTGCAGAAAACAACTGATTCACATTTGTCTTGTGTTGTCACTGCTCCAACTGGGTTGGCAGCACATAACATTAAAGGAAGTACTTTACATCGTTTACTAATGCTGCCAGTAGAGCATGAGAACAAATTGGAATACCACAAGCTATCTGGAGAAGCTTGTTGTGAAGTTTCAAGAGTTCTGAAGAAAATTAAACTTCTCATTATTGATGAGGTGAGCATGGTCTCAAACTTGATGCTTGCCTTTGTGCATTTAAGAATGCAGCAAATTCTTAAAACAGAGTATGACGTGTTATTTGGAGGAAAACACGTCATAGTTTTTGGAGATCTACTGCAACTGACTCCGGTAAAAGGACAACCGGTATTTAAAACACTAGCCCATGAAGATACCAGAAAGTCTCTTGGCAGTGTTGGTAATGTGAACATTTGGACTCATTTTGAATACAAAGAACTGACAACAAATATGCGACAGGCAAATGATGCTGAATATGGAAGTATTCTTCAAGATATAAGAATTTCAATTCTTTCAAAACAAGGCAAACCAGCTTTGGAGAGTCAATTACTTTAAAATGTCTTTCCAAATGAAAATACAGTTCCTGCAAAAGTGTACGTGGAAATTGCAAAAAATAAATCAGTGATTTGCTTAATGCCAACACTGCGCGAGTGTTCTATATTCAATGAAGAACTATTGAAACTGGAAAATGAAGAAATTGTAAAAATGGAAGCCATCGATAAAATATAGCATGAAGGAATCACTATTATTTTGACGGCAAAGTTGAGATCAAAACTGGATTGTTTAGAAAAAAAAATATCTAAAACTGCTGGTTTAGAAAAGACACTATATGCGTGTGTAAACTGTCGGGTAATTTTAAGGCGTAATTTGGATGTAGAGAAAGGTTTAGTTAATAATGCAATGGGTAAAGTGGTGGATTTTGCGAATTATCAGAAAAAAGAAGGAATTGAATTTTTAAAAATTCAATTTGATCAGATTGATGAAGTTAAAGACATTGGTCGTTGTTCAGTTCGTTTTTTGCTTGTTAAAGATTTATATGTCCGTAGGAAACAATTTCCATTTTCTCTGGCATACGCAGTGACTATTCATAAATCTCAAGGATTAAGTGTAGACCGTGCATTGGTGAACATTGGATCTACCGTGTTTAAAGAGGGTATGGCATATGTTGCTTTGTCGCGAGTCAGAACATTATCTGGTTGGTTTTTGATTGATTTTGATGACACAAAGGTTACTGCAGATGCAAACTGCATAAAAGAGTATAATAGGTTAAGAAGAGCGTATGCTCCAAATTTAGGTCAATATCCTGTATTTGAAAAGCGTGTGGTTAGTCGAAAAAGAAGTTTAGAGAATATCTGTTCTGAAGGTGTCAAGAAGGGAAAAAAACAAGATAATGTTGTGATTGCAGGTAAAAAGAAATTGGACACTGTTGAAGAGATTGTTGGTTATCAGTTTGAAAATAGTTCAGGTGTCAACTGCTATGCTAATGTAGTGGTCAATGTTGTTTTTTTATCTGGAAGGTTTGCGAGAACAAATGATGCAGAATCAGCAAAAAAGATTTTGTTCTCTGTTGCATTCTGTTTATGAAAAGTTGACAACAGATACAAGTAAAATACAATCTGTTTCAGACATTCGTAGTCTTTTGGATGTGTGTTCTGGTTCTACATAATTTTCACAAAATATCCAACAAGATGATCAGGAATTTTTAATGTATATGCTTACCATTTTTGAAAATGAAGGTGTAGAAATAGAAAATAATTGTGGCCTTTCTTACAAATGGGAACATCATTGTGAAAATTGCATGTATACATGTAGCACCAATGTAGACACTGAGAGATTTCTGTATTTAACGTTACCAGACTGTAAATCAGTGTCTTTCAATAAATTAGTTAAAGGTGCAAATCAAAACATGGAGTGTAGCCAATGTAAATCAGAAATGTTATCCACATTATTATTAACAAAATATGGAAAATACATAATTTTAATGATGCAACGTTGTACAGCTGACGGAAGAAAATTGGATACGTTAATAAAGCAATTTGTAGCAGCACAACTATCAATATCAGGAAGGACTTTTGTAGCAATTGCTATATTTTTTCATGATGGTCCTTCCACCACATCTGGACATTACACTGCCTATCTAAAATGTGACAAAGGCTGGACATTTTGTAATGATTACCAGTTGGTTTTTAAACAACGTTTGCCTAGGGAATTACAAAATTCCTACCTAATATTTTTAAAGTCAAAGTTTTAGGAAGATAATTCATTCTCTGAGGAATTTATTATTATAATTTAATAGGACTACCATTGGACAATTTACATAAAGAAGGAGTGTAAAAATACCATTTGGCCTCAAGGAAAGGTATATTTTTGAATTATGGACTTTTAGGTGGTCATTGATTCGGTGAATATTTTAAAGCGCCAATATTTACCGTTTTTATAAGTTAAAGTTATACAATTTTGTAAGCCGTAAGCATTTCATATATGTGTGATTTGTATTTTCTGGTATTTTACTGAGAATAGCATGTTGGTCTTTTTTTTAACAATCTTTCTGATTGTTTTTTTTTTGCCCGCTGTTAAGTGATGAGTACGATTGAAATCACTATTTCTTGTGAAATTCAATATATTCTGAAAACACCAAAAAAGGCAAACAAATTACTTTGTGGAAATTATGCTGTGTTGTAAAAAATTTATTATTACGGTGCCGATTCCGATCCGGTAAAAATAATTTGTGTACGACCCGTATCTGTATTTATTTACGTACGAGTCGTACAAGTACCGTACAAACTGGCAAGTACGATTCGTCCGTGAAAAATAACTACGAATAGCGTCGGGAAAAGTCTACGAGAGTGCGTCGGAAAGTGTTCACGTCCGAATATCGTCGGGAAAAGTGTACGAAAGTGATCCAGACAGTTTCGCGTGCAAATCGTAAAACACAAGTCCGAGCGCGCAAGTACGATCCTGACCGTCCGTCCGAATACACAATCGCACGTAAAAAGGCCCGTACAGAGCCAACGCTGGTGCACACATGTACACGGGTAAACTCATGCCCGTGTACGAGCCGTACAGACCCCCCACCCCCAAATATGTCAGCACCGTACCCCACCCTGTCCGCACTGTACCCCAGCCCCGCAACTGTACACGCCGTACCCCCCATGTATGCGCCATACCCCCATGTACACACCTTACCCCCCCATCCGCACTGTACCCCAGCCCTGCACCTGTACGCGCCGTACCCCCCATTTACGAGCCGAACCTCTGCATGTACGCGCCGTACCCCAGGGCCGCACGTGTATGCACCGTACCCCCACCGCATGTACGCGCCTTACCCCCCATGTATGCGCCGCACCCCCGCATGTACGCGCCGTACCCCAGGGCCGCACGTGTACGCACTGTACCCCCACCGCATGTACGTGCCTTACCCCCCACGCATGTACGCGCCGTACCCCAGGGCCGCACCTGTATGCACCGTACCCCCACCGCATGTACGCGCCTTACGCCCCCATGTACGCACCGCACCCCCACATGTACGCGCCGTACCCCGGGCCACACCTGTACGCACCGAACCCCCACCGCATGTACGCGCCGCACTCCAACACCGTACCCCAGCACCCTCACCCAGCATCGCGTATGTACGGATCGTACCTACGCGAAAATGACTGTTACAGAACCAGAACACTGTAAAACAGCACAAGGAGGGTCAATTCAACTCGCACAACACCACAAAACACGTCTACATGACAAAATACATCTCAATGACTGACCTGGCACAGGCAAACAGATGCCCCAAATCACAACCACCACTTATAACACACCCACCAAAATTCAAACACAGCCACACCCAAAAATGGACCAATAAAAAGGGCCCACACACACAACCCATGAGCCTTTGCAACAGACCCACTGCTGCCAGACCCCACTGAGAAACAACTCCACAGAGAAACTACTCCACATCACTCATACCTCCACTACACCTTCAATCACACACCTTCACACAACCTCCTCCACAAACATCCCCCTCTTCACATTCACACACACACCGTCACATTCACACCCACACACCCACAACCATCCACACCCACACCCCACACCATGCCCACAGACAAGAATCCAAAGTTCACAACGGCGGATCTGGACCTCCTTGTCAACAAAGTCATCAGAGTCGAGCCACAGCTGTTTGGAACATTGGTCAGACAGACCAGCATATCTGCAAAATCTGCCATGTGGCAGAGGATTGTCGACAGGGTGAATGATGTTGCGCCCATCCGAAGGACCAGGCATGAATGCCAAGCCAGGTGGTACGATCTGCGCAGGGCGGTCAAGAGGAAAATGAATGAAGAATATGCCCAGACTAACATCACTGGAGGTGGGCCGCTCCGCAGACCCGTACACTACCATCCCTGGGAGGAGAAGGTGATGGCCCTGCTACCGCCGGTGGGAGTACACGGAGTCGAAGGAGTCGCAGAGCCTGGTGAGTACACGTAGACTTACGTAACATGGGTGCAATGGGGTCCACACCACATACACACCAAATGCACCCAACGTCCCCCAAGCACTCACCGCAAACAACCACACTCAAAGACCACGCTCATGCCACCAACGTCACCATGCACCCTTCACAAATCAAGGCAAGGCCATGTCCAAGCCTACAACAACCACAAACACAAGACTGGATGTCCGGGAGGCTGGGAGGGTGGGCCCCACACAACACATTGTGGAAATGAGATGCAGACACCAATGCCCTCAGCCCATATGGCATAGGTACATAACCATGCACAATGCACAGGGACTGGCAAAGTACTGACAAGGTAGATGACAGTTGGCCCTGCTGTATGCAGCACAAGACCCTCCTGGGACCACTGTACACTCAAACACCAACTCCACAAGCACAGCTATCTAGCACAGGAACTCACACTCACTATCATGCCAGTATGCACCATGAGGGGACAGACACATCACCTGGGAGACCCAATGACAAATCACACTACACACAACAGCAGGCCCGGTCACAACCCCCCCCCCCTAACACAAGCACACACACCCGGGGCAGGCAACGGATTTACACACTCCCACAATGGACATGTGACACAACAAGACCGATCCAGAGCCAAATAAGCATCAGAGCAAACAGTCTACAGGTCAAACACTCAGGAGAACATCCCAATCTGTCCCCCGCAACATACCCATCCCCAAGTGGACATTGAGAGGAATGCTAGGTACATCCAACTACCTGGAGGAAATGTGTCAACTTGAATATGTATGAAACATAGATGTCGCATGAAACACCATTAACATTGTCTCTCACTCACACACAGGGCAACGTTGTCGATCTCCCCCCAACACTGGGGGGGAAGAATCACAGTCCCAGGCACCGCGTGAAGACGATCCCACCGGCAGCGACGACTCTCACCACTCCGTGGATGACCCCGATCAACCTGGACCCTCTGGTGCCCAAGCCCCTGCAGCACCTGCGTCAGGTACATCTGTGCCAACCACCACCCCCATTCCTGCCACATCCCAGGACACACCCAGGAGCCCTGCTCACACTGAACAACACAGCCAGTCTGACCAGGAGGGACAAGGTTCTCCGGGCACCCAGGAGGAGGCAGGCAACCCTGCAAATGCCATCCCTCAGGGGTCCCGTAGACCCGATGTGCCCACAACGGCAGGCCAGGCTCAAGTGGGCAAGGGTGGTGGGAGTGGAGGCAGGTGGAGGCGCGAACCTGACCAGCCAGCTCAGGACCCCGGTATGTCACACATACGCAACATCCTGGACTCATACCGGCGTGACACCAGAGGCATCAACCAGGTCATGTCAAGACTCTCCGAGATGCAGCGGACCCTCGATGACATTAAGAACCTGCAGGTCGAGCATCATGCCAGTCATCAACAACGCCAAGGACGGATGGAGGCAAGACTGGCTGAGCTCCTAGCGGTGCACAGGGACGTGAGCCAATCACTCCGTCAGATCGCCCAAAGCCTGGCAAACCCTCCCTGTGCCACCAGGCATAGACCAGCACCAGACACAGGGAGGGAGGAAGAGGAGGATTCATCTGACGGAGCGTCCCCAGCATCGTCAAGGCCTGCATCTGAGGGTCCCCGGAGGAAGGTGGGTCGTCCACGGAAAAGACTGTGAGAGTCAGCGGACAACCCCATCTCCCAGGTCACCTGGCCTGGCACCTGGCCCTCCGGCGCAACAGCAGCACCTCATCCAATGACATTCTCTGCCACATGGACTTGCTGGTCACAGTCTGACCAATGATGACCAACACTGTGGTCTGGACTCTGATGCCTTCCAATGCCAAGGATACCATCTCCCCCTGTGAACTTTGGATTCTATTCCCCCGGTACAGCACCCAATTGTATCTACCAAACCACTTACCCCACCGTAAATAAATATTTAACTTTGGACATGAGACGTTCCTGTCATTTTGCATCATTCAATGACATATGTGTGTGGAAATGTCAAACTATGCCTGAGTGTTGAACCAACTCCAGCCAACCATACCCTGGGATCAGAGTCTGGTACAGGACACACATGGGTCACAAGGTATCATTCAATGTAGGCATGGAGCACAACACTCACCTGTGATGGCCTCCGGCTGCTGAGGAGGGGCTTGCTAAACTGTGCGTAGAGACCTATTTGGGAGATCATCATCAAGGCGTAGAGGTCATGGCTCATGTGGAGGTTCCTGGGGAGGGAGTCCCAGGTATGTGCGGCCAGGTGGGAGAACAATGTCCTGTATGCTGGAGTACGGTGGATGTGAAGATCGGTGGCCAGGGCAAGGTTGGATGCACGGAGATGGCCCAACGGGATCTAGGATGACAGACGTACAAGATTGGTTGGGGTCGGGGTTGTGGACTGCCTCCTGAGTGTGGGTGGGGAGTGTGGAGGTCACCCTGCAGCAGACAGTGATCCATTGCAGCTATCCATGGTGGACGGTGAGGTGGCTGGGGTGCAGGGTGTTGAATCTGAGGTGTGCAGATGCCCCCTGGAAGTGGACTAGTTTCCTGGGAGTTTGGATGTACTTGCTCCGTAGAGGGCAGGGCAGTATTTGACACAGATGTTATCATGGACCTGGGGGATGGTCTGTCTTTTCTTGGAGTGGATCCATCTGTGGATCCTGTGCATAATGCAGAGGGCGTTGCAGCATGAGGAACAGATGCTGTGGACTAGCATGGCATATGTGAGCGAGCCAAACATGATGCACACCATCTTGTGTGTGTGGTACTGGGTGCTTGTGCAGGGCTCTTGCGGGTAGGACACAGGCACTTGACCCAGCTGGAAGGGGACAATCCTCAGATGTTCACCTCAGTCCTGTACAAGTCCAGCCTCAGGTGGCTCGTGTGCAGCCATCCATCAATAGATCTCATGCATACTTGAATGATGGAACTGCCAATGTCTGTGTCTTTGTTGAGGGTGAGGAGCACCTTGCTGTCAATGGAATACGAGCTGATGATGAGGTGCTGTGCGCATGTGATGGTGGAGAGGGGGGTCCTGGACACTCAGTAGATTGACATGCTGAGAGATGATACCTGTGCCATGTCCCAGACGATGACACCATACTACATGCTGAAGCCTTGAGTTCCACTCCCATGCCCTTGCTGGGCTACAGAGCCAGTGGGGAGTATTAGGGACGTGACCTGGTTTGTGTGACAGGGCCTGGAAGGCGGGGCAGCGCAGTGTAGGCAGTTGGAGTTGCACACGCAGCATGCAAAGGTGTCGTGTGTGTGCCCAGGGTATGTCTGACAGCAGGCGCTAGATGTACGGATGGACATAGCTCGGAGTGTGGCTGATACATCAGACTGTAGTGTGATGTGGGTAATGCAAGGACAGGATGGTGGTGCAATGTGCACCTTGCATGTGCTGATGGTCCAGTCTTTGGCACCGCGTGGCGGCAACAGTGGCATAGACAAGCTGAGGACAGCAAAATGAATGGGTGGAGGGAGGAAGTGAGGAGCATCCTGGAGGCGTGTGTGTTGCCAAATCTGGATACTCTGTTGGCCCTTGCTGCAGGGGCCGCAGCAGCAGGCGGCATCTCCTTGCAAAATGATAGAATTTGCACACATAGACTAGGATGTCAGAAGGACAACTGCAACAGGCGCGTGTGTACAGTAAGGAGTGTCCAGTGTCACATGGCACACCCAGAGACAATGCATGCACAATCACCAAAGAAGCATGACACCGGATCAGGAAACTGAAGGCCGACCTGCGCACAGGAGACACACCCTCAGCAGCTGTTGGTGGCCCATTGTGCGGACCAACATGCCAAAAAACATACACGACCATGTACTTCATGCCCAATAGGGAGCCTAACCCATGAGCATCGGCATGCATGTTGCTAAATTACACATGGACTCCTATGCATAATCTTCCACAACTATGCCAGATATGCCGCATGCAAAGTGGCAAGAGACCTGCATTGACAGAGATGAGGCACCTTGAAGTGTGACAAACACCTTTATTACTCAGCCGCACACTAAGGGAAATGCATCAATTGGAACAGACTCACAGGTCATTTGGCTGACCATGTGTGACCTACACTGGACACCCCCTTCAACACACAGATGTGTAAATCCTACTGAGCTGGCACACAAGTGAAGGGGTTGAGCCTAACACCCCTTGCTGCACACGGAGAGTCTACAATTCCCCATTGAGCCTCATATGGGGATGTCCCACACTATGTCCACCATTAGCATCCCATATGTTCCTTGGAGCCGTTATACACACATTGATGCCTTCATCAGAATCCACACACCATTACAGATGACTGTCAGGAAGGGTGACCATCAATTCATGGGAGCCATGCAACACGTCATGTGGCCCATGGTGAGTCGACATGTATGCATGGTAACACAACATGCACAGGAGCAGTCCCCACATATCACAAACACGTACCACCCACAAAACGCCTTGCTGCACTCCTTACCCCAAATGACTTGTCACCATGTCTGTGCATGTAACTCTGATCCAGCACACGTTGCCATACTCATGAGGAATAGCAGGAGGGCAATGATGACATGAGCAGACAACAGCCACAAGAACCTGGGGAGGACAGACACACAACAAGTCAGCGAAGAGCTAGTAATCCTCAGACATGTACATGTATTCTACAGGAATGATGTTGTCACCATGCCATTAACAAATTTAGTGTCCCAGCTAATATGTGTGGAATGACATCATTACTTGAATGACACATCAGAACACACCTCCAAGTCACTTAGCACGCAGTCAGCTGGACACACACATTGCAACACATGCCACACAAGGCTCAAAGCGTGCATACTCAGACATAGGGACTCACCATCATGAGAAGAAGTTGCGGATAAGCTGACTCCGGATGTCCTCATCCTCATCCTCATCCTCACTTGCCCCGTGCCGAGCCCTTCATCCTCCACGGGTGGATGATCCTGCTCATCCGGATCAAGGATGAGTGGCACGGCCTTCTCCACTGCCATGTTGTGCAGCATGCAGCACACAATGAAGATTTTGCAGACCTTCACCGGGGCATATGGGAGTGCGCCGCCGGTCTTGTGGAGGCACCGGAATCTGCTCTTCAGGAGTCCAAACGTCCTCTCAATCACGCTCCTCGTCTGCCCATGGGTGTCGTTGTACCGGTGTTCTGCAGCTGTTCTGGGGTTGCGGAGAGGCGTCATCAGCCATGGCATGTTGGGATAGCCAGAGTCCCCTACATGGAAACATCATGTGAAGAAGTGGGTCAGGAGATGCCGTAAGAAACAAAGATAGCGCTGAACACATGACTAACAGAGTATACCCACCAACAAGACATGCTCGTTCCGCGTGCAGCTGCAGCATCATTTCTGGCACCCTGCTACGCCTCATGATGTATGCATCATGTGCGGACCCTGGAAAACGTGCACAGACATGGGAAATCAGCATGTTAGCAAGACACACCACAAGGGCATTAATAGAGTGGTAATGTTTTCTGTTTCTATAGGCTACATACTGTGCCTGTGGTGGTACCAAAGCCACATGTGTCCCATCAATGGCCCCAATTACATTAGGCATCCCTCCCAGGGCATAGAACTCACCCTTGACACCTGTCAACTGCTCACGAGTGGGAAAATGGATGAATTCATCCAGGTGCAACAACATGGCTTCTATAACATCATGCAGGACACGGCTGAACATAGTCTGGGACATGCCACCGACATCAGCTAGGGTCAATTGAAACATGCCGGTTGCAAAAGATGTAGGGCTGCCATCACCTTCACCTTGGGGGTCAGAGCTGTAGGCTACCTGTATTGTGGTTGGAGGTGTGGTGCAAGCCGGCGGGTCAAGTCCTCAATCAACTCTTGCGAGAATCTGTATCTGCGTATGCAGTCATGTTCACGCATGGCATCCAGGTCTGGCATTCGTCTGGGGAGAGGCGGTGCCCTGCAGAGATTTGGAAGGAATAACGAAGAGTGAGTACATTACCACACCAATGTCACTGAGGTGAGCACATGTTCAACAGCTAATACACATCTGCTTAATACAGAGTCTGTGCTGTGCAATACATCCAGGACACGTGGGCCAGCCAGGTGATACTCCTACGAACAGCCAGCCACAATAGTTGCATGGCAATGTTGACGTGACATGCCATGAAATAGCTGTTGGACAGTGTAAGTGACAAGCCAGACACATTACATGAGTGACAGACATCCACATATCAGCATTAGAAGGATGTCATCTCATACAGACAGCTGGCGGGAGTCTAGACGCACAGGTCACATGTTATCTGGAAATGGACAGATTACACACATTTCCATTAAGGGGTCCATGTCAAAAACTTATGTCACAGACATTGAGACAACGCAGACATTGCCTCATGTCAGGAAGTCATCTGCGAAACATCATGACACATGTAACGTGTGAGTCCACATGTGGCATGGTGTGCGTATATGTGTGGCATGCACAAATGCACACATACACATGTTGGATGCAGCAACAGCAGATGGAGTGGACAGAACACAAGCGGAAAGCTCATGGGAACACATGACACACACATGACATAGTCACATCGTGGCACACTGGGAGTCACATGTCAGGTGTAATTATCCGTGTACCTGGCATCAGGGGACAGTTGCGGGTGTTGCAGACTGTGCCATACCAGTGATGCAGTGCTTGACACGTGTGTCGCACATGCACACATGTGCAAAGTGTGAAGGGGAAGTGTGCCACGTAGTGCCCCATCACACATGACCTGTGTAAACAGCTCATCACACATCTATTGTGCCACAACATGAGGAGACATGTGCCACATCACTGCCTGACACACCTAGGCCCTGCACATGAAGGACTGCACTGACAATGACTTGATGTACAGCCTTGTGCGAGTCCGACACCTCCATTCCTTTCGTGTGCGCCTCCTATCACCAGTGTAAGCAGTGAAACGCAGTACACACGCTCTGAGGGCATGTATAGGGCCCGTACTCACGTGTGTACAGGCCGTACACGCGTGAGTACGTCCCTATCACTATTGTTGGGGGTACCGTAGGCCCCAGTGATAGGCACGTACTCACGCGTGTACGGGCCATACACGCGTGAGTACGTGCCGTATCACTGGGGCCTACGGTACCCCAACCATAGTGATAGGGACATACTCACGCATGTACGGCCCGTACACGCGTGAGTACGTGCCGTATCACTAGGGCCTACGGTACCCCCAACGATAGTGATAGGCACGTACTCACGTATGTACAGGCCGTACACGTGTGAGTACGTGCCTATCACTATCATTGGGGGTACCGTAGGCCCCAGTGATAGGCACGTACTCATGCGTGTACGGGCCGTACACGCGTGAGTACGTGCCTATCACTGGGGCCTACGGTACCCCCAACGATGGTGATAGGCACGTACTCACGCATGTCACCGCCTGCCCTCCTACTCATGAGTGTCATCCAACACTGTGCACATTCACTGTGGGTTCATAATGGCTCTGCCTCTGTGGCATTGTTCCCTGGCCTGGGTAGTAGTTTTCACATGTGTGATACATTTGCCCACTGGACAGGGATACAGCAGTTTGCTTGTGCATACTCACACTGGGCAGTGCCTGTGTGGCTATTCACAACAATCTGTTGATGTTTGTTTCTGACCAATGTGTTTTTGCAGCCCTACAAGGTGATGTCGTGTTACTGAAGCTAGTTTTCAAGCACAGTTATTGTAACCCTGAATAAGAGCTCTCACTTCTTGATTGGTATAAGTCACATTGACTCAGGTATGGGTGGGTGTGCGCGGGAGGGGCGTACATGTTCAACCCTGATGTTTCATTGCCAGTTCTGACTTGTGTGTGATGATTCGCAGTACAGAAAGTCATCGTGCAGTGCCCCCGTGATGTTGGCCAGTGCTTGCTGTTGGTGCTTCATTGCCTGTGTCAGTTCTTGGCAATCATGTATCCTGCTTGGACATTTTTGGCACCTGTGTGTGGTTCAGATGCTACACAGTTGTGACTTTGTGTGCTGACATCTGTGGGTACATTCTGGCTTGCCATGAGGGGGAACCCACAGTACAGCTAGGCTTTTTTGCTAAACAATTGCAGGCCCATTGGCTCATGCATTGTCCTGGGTGTGGACATGTGTGCCACTCTAGATGACAGTCAGTAGGTCATATGTGTAGCCAACTGTGTGATCAGGTGACGGATAGCCATGTGACAAATGACATTATTCAAGTTGTTACTCTGGGAAAATGTCCATTGGCACTCACTACACCTGTCAACAAGTCTCAATGTTTCATATGCTTGACCTTGTTGTTTGGTTGTGAAGGACAATGATGTGCCTGCATGACAGATGTCTCCCAGGGAAGTGCACAAGACACCACCTTTACACTTTCCAGGGACACGCTGGCACATTTAAAAGTAATGCACAGTTTGGACAACACTTGTTTGGAGTTCATACATGTACATGTTCCCACAGTGTGCTAGCATTTGGGTTAGTCCTTGGTTGTTGCTGATACAAAATTACGAGTGTCAAGTCATCCAGCCACCCTGGTGCCATGTATATGTACTTACTGCTACGCCATTTCTTCCTAACAGTGGCTGATTTGAATGAGTCTGGCAGCTCAGACAATGACTGTGTACATGTAGTTTGGTGTGCACCTCCTTGTGTGACTTCTGCTATACAGACACATGTGTGTTGTGTTCACAGAGTGCCACACTCACAAATGCTAGACATGTCCATTTTGGAAAGGGTTGTGATTCTCCAGAAGTCACAATGTATTTCTTTGGGGTGTCAAAAGTACTCACAGGTCTCTGAGTCTGGGGACACCTTCTGCATTGGCATGTGGTATTTGGCCTTGGGTGTGACAATACTGTTTGTTTCCCAGTGAATAGATGGCATGCCTTCATAGTCTTGCTGTGCTCAACTGATCCCAGACACTAGCTTCTCATGATCTTGTGAATTCAAGTCATTTGCTGTTGTGTCCTAATTTTCATTGTTTGCAAGTGGCATGGTGCGTCAACCAACTGGGGAGTGCAGGGCTTACATATGTGGGGAGTATCCTAGATGTTACTCCTGATGCCTTTCCTGATATGCACTGTTGCCTATTTTGTTTGGACTCATGTGTCAGATGTATACAGGTGACTGATTTTTTCCTGTCTCTTCACCTTGCCCACAGCATCATCGGAGGACACCGAGGGAGACACCGGCACGGACGTGGAGGAGGGATCGAGCAGTGGTGCCACCACTGCTGAGGAGTCGGTGGAATCCAGTGGCACGGAGGGCGAGGGAAGTGAGGCGGAGGACCTGCCCAGTACCAACACAGACTACGAGGCAGACGGGTCCGAGGCTGAGCTCCCAGAGGGGGCGGAGGATGCTCCCAGAGCTGAAAGCAGCAGTACATCTCTCGCTGCCCCCTCCATTCCCATCACCGCCCTCCCACTTGCTCGGGTCCCTTCTGTCCGTGCTAGGCCACACCGTGTCTCCTTCGTGCTAGGCACCGCACCCCCTGCCCCTGTCCCCCCTGCTGCCCTCACTGCCGAGTCTGTGGACATTCAGCGGCAGTTGCAAGTTGGGCAGACATCGATCCTGACTGTCCTCCATGGCCACACCAGACTGCTGACCCAGATGGTGTCGTACATGGAGGGCATGTCATCAGCGATGTCTGACCAACGGATGTTGCTGAGGTCCCTGGACTCGTCACTGACTGCAGTAGCGAGTCACCTGCAGCGCTGCCTCCCCCCCACCCCTGGCCCATCCACAAGTCCAACACCCATGCCTGTCCCAAGCACACCCAGACATCCACACACACGCACCCCACCAGACACAAGCTGCACACCACCACGTAAGGGCAAGCGCACACCTCCTGACACGCACACTCAGGGGGTAGCAGGCACACCCACTGGGTCTGGGGCACACAGGCAGGCACGCAGCCACAGTCCTCGTCCACATGACTCACTCCCCAGTCCCTCCGATGTCACTCCCCTTGGCTCCCCTGCCCCAGATTCTGAGAAGGAGGCCTACTTTGTTGGGCTGGGCCTCAGCCCCACTAGTTCACCTGGATGCAAACTGTCAAGGCACTCCACGGGTAGGGGAGTTAAGTCCCCCAGCCCGTCCACCACCTCCCCCAGTAGTGCTGCAACCCATCCCTCTGACCCCCCCCATCCTTGGGGCCTGTTGTTTCTCCGGGTGCAGGGGAGACGCTTGGAGAACTGGCGGAAGTGTGCAGCGCCGAGATCGCCTCCACCTTTGGCGCTGCCCCACCCCCTGTGGTGGAGTCGTCCGTCCCTGCACCCACCACACCTACCCTTCCCCCTCCTGTCCCTGCGGTGCCTAGTCCTTCCCCACATGATGTCCCCCCCAGTCGACGAAACACTTTTGTGAAGTGCAGGCAAGCTAGGGGAGACGCATGGCCATGTGTCCCCCCCAAGGACTGCTGATATGGACTGGCCATTGGCCTTTACGAATAGTCTCGTTTGCACATTATTATTTTCATGCTGAATAAAGCATTTTCTTTTTCTTTGGAACAGTCTTGCATTTCAGGTATTGATGTTGATGCTGATGCTACAGGAGTTGGGGTTGTGGGCATGTATTATGTTTCAGGGATATGTTGTGGTCTGCTGCTCATGGGGTGGAACCTGGTATCTGCATGCCATCACGCGATCTCTGCAAAGATTCTTTGTCGTGTATGCTCTTTGTGTTTGGAGACATTGTCCCAAGGGGTGTTCCTTCCTCTGTGGCACCTGACATCTCCCCTGCAGAGAGTTGCACAATTGTTGTGTTGCCCTGTGTCTACATGTCCTTTGTTGGTGATGGATCCCTTCAACTCTGGGCATGCCTGCTCAGCAATGTGTCCGCCTGCATTGTCTGTGCCATCCTTGGTACTCACTGTACTTGTGTATAGAGTATTTTGTCATGCCTTCATGGATAAATGGTCCCTTTTCCGCACAATGCATGTGTGTAATCGCAGCCTAGTACACATATGGTACTTGTTCTGCTGGGTATTTGAACACCTGACTCACAATTGTGGGCATTGTATCTGTGGGAACTCCACACTATTCCTTCCATGACAGACAACATCTTGGTGGCTAGCCCAGCACCTGAACATTCCTATCAGTCCTGGGATGTGCGTGACAGTGTGTGTTCCCTTTGGCTCTCTTAGTTTGTTAGGCAGTGACATGACTATACAGTCTTGTGGCATGATCTCAGTGTGTGTATTGTGCTGCATCTGCCAGGGGTGGGTATGCATGTGTTATTTGTCCTCACACCCACATGTGGTGTGTCATGCAGTGGGGGTTAGACCTCCTTCCTCATGGGAGTGGGACAATGCTGTCAGTGATGTGTTGTTATGGCACTATCCTCATTGTCCTAAGTTAGGGATACGTACATTCACCCATGGAGCTGTGGTAATCTGATTATGATGTACACCCCCCCATGTCTCTGTCCACTGCTGGGAGTGATAGGCACCCACCCCTCATATGTCTGGGCACTGCTGGGAGTCCTCTGCACCCACCCCTCACATGTCTGGGCACTGCTGGGAGTGATAGGCACCCACCCCTCATATGTCTGGGCACTGCTGGGAGTGATAGGCACCCACCCCTCATATGTCTGGGCACTGCTGGAAGTCCTCTGCACCCACCCCTCACATGTCTGGGCACTGCTGGGAGTGATAGGCACCCACCCCTCATATGTCTGGGCACTAATGGGAGTCCTCTGCACCCACCCCTCACATGTCTGGGCACTGCTGGGAGTGATAGGCACCCACCCCTCACATGTCTGGGCACTGCTGGGAGTGATAGGCACCCACCCCTCATATGTCTGGGCACTGCTGGGAGTCCTCTGCACCCACCCCTCACATGTCTGGGCACTGCTGGGAGTGAGAAGCACCCACCCCTCATATGTCTGGGCACTGCTGGGGGTCCTCTGCACCCACCCACCCACCTGCACCCTTGCTGTGGTACACTGCTGTCCTGCCCATACACCACCCCCAATTTACAGCTGATGTGCTGCACCAAGCCGTACACCTACATCCGTGGCGTGTGTACACCTTGTATCCATCGTGTGTTGGGGCTGTAGGGGTACACGTGTACAGCCCGTACCCACGCTCTGGGGGCGTGGGTACGGTCCGTACACGCGTACCCCTACCTCACCACTGCAATGGTGGTACGGCCCGTACCCACGCTCTGGCGACGTGGGTACGGGCCGTACCACCATTGTGGCGGTGACGTAGGGGTACGCGTGTATGGCCCGTACCTACGCTCTGGGGAACGTGGGTACGGGCCGTACCACCATTGTGGCGGTGACGTAGGGGTACGCGTGTACGCCCGTACCCACGCTCTGGGGAACGTGAGTACGGGCCGTACCACCATTGTGGCGGTGACATAGGGGTACGCGTGTACGGCCCGTACCCACGCTCTGGGGAACGTGGGTACGGGCCGTACCACCATTGTGGTGGTGACGTAGGGGTACGCGTGTACGGCCTGTACCCACGCTCTGGGGAACGTGAGTACGGGCCGTACCACCATTGTGGCGGTGACGTAGGGGTACGCGTGTACAGCCCGTACCCACGCTCTGGGGAACGTGGGTACGGGCCGTACCACCATTGTGGCGGTGACGTAGGGGTACGCGTATATGGCCCGTACCCACGCTCTGGGGAACGTGGGTACAGGCCGTACCACCATTGTGGCGGTGACGTAGGGGTACGCATGGTACAGCCTGTACCCACGCTCCGGGGGGCGTGGGTACGTCCCGTACCACCATTGTGGTGGTGATGGGTACACGTCCACGTCCACTTCCGTTGTGGCGGGACGTGGGATTGGTGGACACGCCCCCCGAAGTGACCAGACCATGGAGGTAATGAATGTGCAGGATGTATTAGTAATTTGTGGGGTGAGGGTTATATTTCCTGCCCCTTGCACCCCCCCCTTTGCCCCTGGGGGTTGTTGTGACCTTCTGCGGCATCTGCGTCGGTTTCTGTACACGAGGTGGTAGGCTATGAGGGCCAGGATGACGCGTAGGTTGGGGGCCATCGCTGTCCGTCGCGTACCGGGGCTCCTTGTTCGCGTCGTCCTCAATTTCCCTGCAGTTTTTGGCTCCTGTAAAAAATACTGCGTGCGGAGTGACGTCGGCACGAATCGTACTTGCTGGTCCGTAGAACGCTGCCTGACTCCATCTGGACGTCGCGTATGCGCCGTCCAGATTCAGATTTGTATGTATTTTTTAGCCGGTCGGTGTTTTTTACGACTCGTACGGAAATGGTGTTTCTCTGCGAATCGTACATGCGAGTTTGTAAGCTGTTTTTCCCTGGTACGAGTCGGACGGAAAAAACGCTCCGTACGACCATTCGTACCCGGGTTTTACCGGATCGGAATCGGCACCTACATGTTATAATTTTTTTTTCTTCTCTTTCACAGATCCAAATTTTAAAATAAGCAATTTATATCAATTTAGATTGCAATGAAAATCTGAAAAAAATGTATACCATTTTTTATTCCTACTACTGTGAAGGTAAGTTTAACTAAGTCTCAATATGCAGACTGAAGAGGTCTGCAAGAAGCTACAAAGTTGAAACACGTTTCTAAAAACACTCTGTTTATACCTATGTAGTTTTGAAATCTGACCATAATCAGATATCTGGTGACCTGCAAAAAAAGAGATTTGAGGTGTTCATAATATTTCCCATTGTACCTATTGAAGGACCGCAATCATTTCAATCATTCTTCTTTGAACATCTTTGCAGATAAAACTCTGTGCTTACCTTCTATCATTTGCAAGGAATTTTAAAACCGGAAATATGTCACTTTTTGTAACATAGTTATTTCGCAAGACATTCTTTCATATTTACAAAGAGAGGAAAAGGCACTCTGTGTACTTTTTCTACTCCATGTAAATACAACCTCATCATACACACCACTTTGCGTTGAAAGGGTGTTCTATAAGTGCTGTTGTGCATGATTGCACTGAATACTCATAGAACAAGACACATCTCTAGATCTATCAGAAATCATAAATCTCAATATGTGTGTGAAAGGAGAACTGTTTTCATTTCTCCACATTTTTATATCTTCAATGCATGCTAAAATGTTCAGCATACATTGAAGGAGAAAAATGCATTTTCTCATTGTTTTTGTCAGGAAGGTGTTTCTTCCTGCAGAAAAACAAACAGCACATGACACAGATATCCTTGTACTATGGTGCAAGGGTGCCTGTGTCACCACATGGCTGCAGTTTAAGCAGCCGTGCAGAGAGAAGCATAGATCTGCAACATAGTTATGTACATATGTTGCATCCCTGTGCTTCGGAAGTACTACAGCACACTGCAGTTAAAGAGGTTACTGTGTGATGCTGCAGCACTTCCTCATAGTTCTGCACTTATACATTCACCATACGCTACTAATGCATTCATTCAGTCAATTACGTACTACACATACATTCATCTAAACTTTCACACACTAACAAAGAAATTTAGCTCTTTTTTTAAACCAGGAAAGTTAGTTCTTAGAAGAACTTATTTTTTCTTCTTTCTTCTTTTATATTTCTTTGGGGGTTTTCCAATGATTTTGTGATTTTTTTGTTTTTTCTGGAAAAAAAAAACCCAAAAACAAAACAGGAGGAACAAAACAATGAACTTCAGGGGGAAAAAAAATAAAAAAAAATAGCAATGGTGACTTTCTTGCCGGCGGCAGATCAGATCGATCGACTGCTCCCCGTAGCACAAAGTCGCATTGCACTTAGTGCATAGCACTTTTAAAAATTTAAATTGAGGACGGATGTCCAAGTTTGGGCTGACGGATGCACTCTTGAAGTGCTCGTCTGCGATGAGGTGGAAGGCGCAGGAGCAGGAGTGTCTCTCGTGCAAGATTGTAAGGATGAAGGGTCCGTAGGTGCTTCATCATGCTGGCTGTCCCGCATGAGTATTTCTTTGTCGGATGCCCTCGAGACAGCACTTTTTTACAAATCTTGCACATGACCAAGGTGGCATTGGTCTTCGTTTTCCCCTGGGAAAAGTAAAAAATTTCCACAACACTGAAGAAAAACGTGGTGTGCGTGCTGGCTCCTCCAAAAATTCATCCTCAGATGTATGAGGAGATGCAGGTGATGCCTGCTGCCCTGAAGCCATTTTTAGGAGAAAAAAGATAGAGCTAAGTGTAAAATTAGTCCAAAAAATCTTCTTCTCTGCAAAGAGATGCTCCTCCAAAGAAGGTAAAAGAAGAATGATTGAAATGGGTGAGGTCTTTCAATAGTTAGAACAGGAAGTGTAATGAACCAATCAAATCTCTTTTTTTGCAGGTCACATGGGATCCGCGCACCCTTCACTTACGCAGCACGCACCCAGCGCGCATCCGCGAAATTGAATTAAAAAGAAATATGGGATTACATGTAAAAATATATTACTTTTAAGACTAGTTTAGAGTTTGTCTTCAATTAATATTCACATGAAATACATATAATATGTTTTTATAAATGTTAAATATTTTGCGGGATCCGCGCACCTACCGCGTCATACACGCATATGACGCATCGCGGAAGCGCGTAAACGTTGCGTTACGTACATCGAACGTGTCGCGTATAGGCTGGAAGTCGCGTACCGGTCATGTTGCGATTACGCATTAAACACGTACCCAACGCATACCATGCGCAGATGCTATCGCATAGGGATCGAGAACGGTGCGCATAGGGTGCGCGGATCCAAAAAACATGGAAAAAATATATATAAAATAAAGTTTTGAACATATAGTTACAAAAAATATTTTTACAAATATAAAGACATATGTTTGAAAAACCCAATAAAAACAAATAATACTTTTTAATTTTGAAAAGATTTAAATGAAAAAATAGGTTAAAAAAATAGTGTTAAAAAAGAATTTAAAAAATATATAATTAATGAAATTGACACACTGAAATTGAAAAATATAGAAATCCAATGAAAATCATTAAACATGATATCTTTAGAGATAAATTATAGATAGGAATTAGCATTTAAAAAACCTTTGAAATTCACTGAAAAAACTGCAGGTTTCATGCACGTTATAGTTAGGAATTGGCATTTAAAAAACCTTTGAAATTCACTGAAAAAACCAAAGGTTTCAGGGGCGTTTTAGTTAGCTGGACATTTCCCTCGTACAAAACCCTAGAAATTCCCCGTTATAGTTAGTTCAGCTAACTATAACTCGCGCCCCCGCAATGCACTGCTGATGACGTCACATATTACATCACTCATGACATGGTCAGTGACATCACTGATGACATCACTGATGATATCTGAAATGACATCACTAATGACATCACTGATGACGTCATCCAGTGAGTGTGTGTTTCTGTAAATTTTAAATATGTGTAATATATATATAGGGAAAAACCTATGGAAGAATGAGTGGGTGTATAAGTGTGTGAATGGATGATTTAGTAGGTGCGTGATTGACTCTATAAGTGAGTCATTAAATGTATCTTACTGCAGACTAGTGACTAAACTGTGTGAATGTCTGTATCTGTCTGTCTGTCGGTGTATAAGCGGCTGCATGGTTTTGTGAATAGCTATATGAGTGTCTCTATGGGTTATTGATTGGTTGTCTGAGTATCTGTATGGGTGCCTGAGTGTTTGTGTGGGTGGAGTGTGTGTGACTCTGTGCATACATGTGTGAGTGGGTGATTCTATGGGTGCATGGTTTTAAGAGTGCATCTGTGATGGACTGTATGGTTGGGTGAGTGTATGTATGGGTGTGTTAGTGATTGAATGTATATCTCAGTGGTACATGTGTGAGTAACAACATATGTGAAAGGCAGTATATATGTGTGTAAGAGTATATAAGTGGGTATATGTGAGAGTGTGATTGTGAGAGTGGCTGTATGGATGAGTGTGTGCTTGTATCAGTGATTGTATAAGAGCGTAAGAATGTGGTACTGTTTTTATGAGTAAGTGAACTTGTGTGTGTATAACTGCATAGGTGAGTAAATGGGAGTGTGATTAATTATTTGCATGACTGACTAGGTGTGAGAGTACCTCTATGGATGATTGGTGGTGTGTGAGTGTTTATGTAGGTGTATAAATGCATATGATAGTCCTGTAAGTATGAGTGACTGTACAGGTGAGTGAGTGGATGTGTGTGTAGATCTAAGAGTCAATGAGTGGGTATGTAGTTATTGGTATTGGAGTATCTATGGTTTTGAGAATGGACATCTGAAATTTTGATTGAGTATATCAAAGGGTGTGAGAAGATGCACTAATTGATCACATAGATGACGTCATCAGTGATGTCATTTCAGATGTCATTAGTGATGTCATCAGTGATGTCACTGACCATGTCATGAGTGATGTAATATGTGACGTCATCAGCAGTGCATTACGGGGGCGCGAGTTATAGTTAGCTGAACTAACTATAACGGGGGAATTTCTAGGGTTTTGTATGAGGGAAATGTCCAGCTAACTATAACGCCCCTGAAACCTATGGTCAGTGAATTTCCAAGGTTTTTTAAATGCCAATTCCTAACTATAACGCCCCTGAAACCTTTGTTTTTTTCAGTGAATATATATATATATATATATATATATATATATATATATATATATATATATATATATATATATACATATTACCTACCGGCGATCGCCAGTAGGTAGTTATAGTTAAGACCTATCATCCATAGAAAATACACAACATTCTATTTGGAATAACTTTGGCGCCGGTTGACGAATCTTCGTGAAATTTTCAAAACTGTTGGGGCTCTCCTGTCCGCTCCTATCCTGAAAGTCTCGGGTGATTCGTCAAGCAGGGGCCGAGAAAAAAGGGGGGTCCCAAAACGCGTTTTCCCCATGCAATTTTCCATAGGAACCGTTAATCGCAGCTGCAGCCCGAACTGCTGAACGGTATTACACCAAATTTGGCAGGAAGGTAGACCTTGGTTCAGAGTCATGCCTTTTGCTTCAATGGTGTAAATCCGTTCAGTAGTTCCTGAGAAAATCAAAATCAAAAACATAGAAAGATCTATGGCCTCTGAGGATCCATGCACCGTATGCGCACCCACCGCGCACCCTCCCGATCACGAGCTGCATGCTAATTGGCTGTCAACACTCCAAATCAGGAAGTGTTGGCAGCCATCTTGTGCCTCGGTAGAACCGAGACATAAGAAACCTAATAAAAAAACACGCAAAACGTGAAAAGGGGGCAGGGTAGAACCACCCTGACCCCCTAGGCCTGCTCGGCCTGCTCGGCAAAATCCGTAGCTGCGTTGCAAAGTGTTGTAAAAAGGGGTGTGGCCTCTGAACACCTCTCTGCAACGCAGCCCCCTGGCGCATACTGGAGGTACCTGGTGGGCTAGTTGGCCCCCAGGGACCCAAAGGATTGAGGAGGAATTAATTCTCTAACTTAAAACGCGCCACAGGGCGTGTTTGCAGACATGTCACCTCAGGCCACGCCCCCTTCCTTCACCACTGTGCAAACACGTCCTGTGGCGCGTTTTAAGTTTGGGAATTAATTCTCTTTCAATACTGAGGGTCCCTGAGGGCCAAATAGCCCAACAGGTATCTCCAGTATGCGCCAGGGAGCTGCGTTGCAGACAGGTGTTCAGAGGCCACGCTCCTTTTTACACCTCTCTGCAACGCAGCTCTATGGCGCTTATTGGAGGTACCTAGTTGGCTAGTTTGACTCTAGGGACCCGTAGGATTCAAGGGGACTTAATCTCTCAACTTAGTATGGCCACAGGGTGCGTTTACACAGTGGTGAAGAGAGGGGACGGGGCCTGAGGTAATGTGTGCAAACACGCCCTGTGTTGTGTTTTAAGTTGGGGAAAATATTCCCCTTCAATCCTGAGGGACCATGGGGGCCAAGTAGCCCACTTGGTGCTTCCAGGAAGCGCCACTGCGCTGCGTTGCAGAGAGGTGGTGCAGGCTGTGCTCCTTTTTACATCTATCTGCTACGCAGCTCTGTGGCACTTACTGGATGTACCTACTGGGCTAGTCGGACTCTAGGGACCCTCAGGATTGAAGGGGAATAATTTCCCCAACTTAAAATGCGCCACAGGTGTGTTTGCACAGTGGTGAAGGGAGGGGATGGTGTAGGAAAGTGGCTTTATATATACTGGACCGAAGTAAAATCAGCCGAACTACGAATTCCGATTTACTCACCTGTTATCAGGAGAGACCTCAGAGCTGCATCTTTGAGCCCAGTACTGATCCTGAAAAGTAATTCTAACTGTACTTACCAGTAATTTGAATTTCCTTCCATAGGCTAACATTGATTTGTTTCACTTGGAAATTCTTCTAAGTGTGGAGTTTTGGAACTTTAAAATATTCCTCTAAAATCAGCCGAACTACGAATTCCGATTTACTCACCTGTTATCAGGAGAGACATCAGTGCTGCATCTTTGAGCCCAGTACTGATCCTGAAAAGTAATTCTAACCGTACTTACCAGTAACTTGAATTTCCTTCCATAGGCTAACATTGACTAGTTTCACTTGGAAATTCTTCTAAGTGTGGAGTTTTGGAAATTTAAAATATTCACCTAAAATCATCCAAACAATGAATTCCGATTTACTCACCTGTTATCAGGAGAGAACCCAGTGCTGCATCTTTTAGCCCAGCACTGACCCTGAAAAGTAATTCTAACCGTACTTACCAGTAACTTGTATTTCCTTCCATAGGATTCCATTGTCTGGTTTTCACCAGAAAAGTTTCTAAGTGTAGATTTTCACAAACTACAAATATTCCTTAAAAATCGCCTCTATGACTTAAACACATTCTTTCAACTGTTTACAGGAGATGACCCAGTGCTGGATCCAGGATCCACCACTGAGTAAGCAAAAGTAACGATAACACTACTTACCTGCTAAGTGAATTTCCTCCCATAGGATAACATTGGTGATTCTATGTGAAAAAGTTTCTAAGTGTCAACTTTTTAAAATACAATAATATTCCTTAAAAATCACTACTGTAACCAAAACGCTTTTACTCAACTGTTTACAGGAGATGTCCCAGGACTGAATCTAGGGCCCAGTCCTGTGGTTAGAAAAGTAATCCATAAAGTAACTAATTGCATTTAACTAGAAATTCCCATTGAGCTCAATGTTGCATTGTGTTTGAAATTGTGTTGCGTATTGCAACAAACTGTAACTATTGCATTCAAAAAGTCTATTGCCTATTTGAAAAGTATTTAACTAAAGTAATTCATTCTGAGAAAGTATATTTTGTAATGTAATGTTTAATGTAATTATAATGTCATTTAAAAAATAAAATATCTAAAAATAAATAGTTTAAAAAATGGAGTAAATCAGTATCAAAAAAATAAATATAACAATTAATACATTTAAAAATTGTCATTTACAAAACCTTTGAAATTCCTTGAAAAAACCATAGGTTTCAGTTACGTTAAAGTTAGAAATTAGCATTTAAAAAACCTTTGAAATTCTCTGAAAAAACCATAGGTTTCAGGCACGTTATAGTTAGGAATTAGCATTTAAAAAACCTTAGAAATTCACAGAAAAAACCATAGGTTTCAGGGGTGTTATAGTTATCTGGACATTTCACTCATACAAAACCATTGAAATTCCACCGTTATAGTTAGTTCAGCTAACTATAACTCGCGTGCCCACAATGCACTGATGATGACATCACATATTACATCACTCATGACATGGTCAGTGACATCACTCATGACATCACTGATGACATCTCAAATTACATCACTGATGACATCATCCTTGTGGCAGACCTCCTCTCACCCTAATATAACCTTTGATACACACACTCAAAAATACAAACTAACATTTTCAAAACAATGCATATACCAATACGAGTTACAACATACCCGTTCAGTAATTCCAAGATCTACACACACATCCACTCATTCACCAACAGTCCTACACAGTCACTCATACATGTACTCACTCATCATATGTACTCATACACCTATACATACTGTTAAACACCGCCACTCATCCATAGAGTTACTCACACACATAGTCACACATGCAAATAAAGTATCAAACATCCATTCACTTCCATATACAGTTATACACACACCACCACACTTACTTCTACAGAAACTTACACATACTTACTCTCTTAAACAATCACTTATAGAAACACATACTTATTTATACAGGAACTCTTCCAATCTCTCACTCTCACATATACTCCCTTATATACACCAATACTCACTTATGCTAGTTTAAAACATATGTAGTTACTCATCAAAAGACACTATTGAGACAGTCATTCACTCACCAACACACCCATAAACACACTCATCCACCCATACAGTCCTGCACACATGCTGTCTTCAACACATACAAACAGTCACTCATTCATGCATCTATGCACTAAGTAATACCCCACCGAACCATACAGAAACTCACACTCATACTGATACTCAAAATACCAACTAATAACCCATATAGACACTCATATAGCTACTCACCAACCCATGCAGCCACTTATACACAAAGTGAGAAACTGATACAAATATTTACATATTTAAACATTGCTCACTAATCCATGTATTCACTAAGATACACTTAATCAGTCAGTTATACAATCAATTTTGAAATAAAAAAATCATCCATTTAGACACTTATATACCCATTTATTCTTCCATCGACCTTGAGATATACATATACAAAACATATTTAATTTAGACAAAAACACACATTCACTGGATGATGTCATCAGTGCTATCATTTGAGATGTCATCAGTGATGTCATGAGTGATGTCACTGACCATGTCATGAGTGATGTAATATGTGATGTCATCATCAGTGCATTGCGGACGCGCGAGCTATAGTTAGCTGAACTAACTATAACGGTGGAATATATATATATATATGTATATATATATCGAGCACGATCCAGCATTAATCTGTTGAACGACAAGAGCAGGAACGGACCACCACACAGCCAAGTCTTTTTTCAAGTTCGAGTGCTTTATTCCATACTTTCAGCCAGCATGACGCGTTTCGACCGGGGAACCCGGTCTTGATCACATGATCATATATATATATATATATATGTATATATATATATATACACACCAGTGCTTGAGTATAACCCGCCGCTGCTCCAAACCAGAGGGCACTTCAGCTCGTTAGACCTCCCAAGCACGGTCCAATTTACATCTCCAGTCCCTTGTGAAACAAGGATGACGACGCAATGTCTTTCACCACAACAATGATTTATTTGTCGGTTGTTGTTTTCGTACGTGTTTCGCCTCCACAGCAGTCTTGATCACCAACAAAGTGATAAAGTTTTCAACCATTTGTCTGGGCTGCTTGTCGCATATTTATATTATATTGTTTATACCCCTTATCCCGCCCAAGTGGGCCATGCTGCAAGGGATTTAAGTCTTCTTTACTCAGCTGTCAACTGTAAAGTGCACATGTATAAATTATAAAAATAAAACATTATAAACAAGTTAAAAACCCAGAGAGTAAAAGGGAGTTTCAGCGTCATTCCTTAATTCATAAATGTGTATGGAAATCTTCTTTCATACTGAGATCATCGGGAATTTTTTAATTGAGTTCAATAATAAAACATGATTCCAATTGTCTCGATTTCTTTTCCCGGTTCCCACCCCTTGAATTTGGTGGGATTGCCGCAATCACAAAGTATGTCAGACCTTGTTCATTTCTACCGTGATGTTGATCAAAGTGGCGTGCCACTGGGTAAGTTTTGTCGCCGTTCTTTATGGCCCTTAGGTGCTGAAGCACCCTTTTGTGTTCAGGTAAGATTGTACTGCTCATGTACATCAGGCCACATGGGCACTGAAGCATGTAGACAGCAAAATCAGTTTTGCACGAATACTGACCCTTGATTTTCTTTTCTCGCTGCGAAAGGCTTGATTTATATACTGCAGTATTTTTACCATGGGTGCAAGCTTTGCAATTAGTTACGATTAAGTCATGTTGCTGCCTTGTTTGTGATTTTAGGTGGAGTTACCATGTTATTTACAAGGGATTGTTTTAAGGATCTAACTTTTCTGAATGTTATCTGTTGCCTCCTCTGTACTAATTTTCCTAATACAGGATCATTCTTTATGATGTGCCAGTGTTTATATAGGATGTTTCTCAGGCTATTCTATTGATTACTATAAGTGGTAATCATCCGATATTGATTGATATTCTTATTCTTTTTCCCTTCTTTTTTTCTTCCTCCCTCATGTACTTTGTCTTTAAACAGAATTTCTTCTCTTGATCTCTTATTGGCCTTATATATTGCTGATTGAATGTTCTCTTCTGTGTAAACTCTGGCTAAAAACTGTGTTTTTAATCATCTCGGTTCCTTTTCAAGCTCTTTTTGGTTACTGCAATTCCTCATAGTGTGGAGACATTCACCGTAAGGGATACTCCTCACCAAATTTCTCGGGTGGAAGCATGTTGCATGAACCAACATATTGCCCGCTGTCGGCTTATGGAAGAATTTGCTTTCTAACTTTCTCTCCTGGATGTATACGGTTAGGTCTAAAAAGTCCACACTGGTGGCACTGATGTTACTAGTGAATCGTAAATTAAGTTTGTTGACTTGGAATTTCTTTGTAAAATCTTTGATAGTTATCTCTGAGCCTTTCCAGACGATAAATAAATTGTCAATATATCAGCTCCAATGTATTACATGCTACTGCCATTCCTCATGATACAGCGTTTGGACCACCGGCGCCTCCCACCAGCCCATATGAAAATTAGCAAAATAGCTGGGGGCGAAGCAGGTGCCCATCGCTGTAACGCACGTCTGGTGAAACAAATCATCATTAAAGAGAAAGTAGTTATTTTTCAGACAAGAAGTAATCATTGACAAAATCATTTGTGTATGTGCCCAAAATTTTAAAGGACGATTCCCTGGATAGTATTTTATCGCATTCAGGCCATCTTAAGGCCTGATGCTCATATATAGGGTAGTCACATCTATTGTCACCAATAGGTAATCAGATTCCCAGGGAAGATCTATGATCTTCCTTAGGAAATCGCCTGTATCTTGAATGTGCGATGCTAGATTTTTCACAAGGGGCAAAGAAAGGAATCTACGTATTTTTTAAGTGTTTTACAGGGCGCTCCCAATTGCAGAAATTATTGGGCGCCCTGGAGGATTCACAAGATCTTTATGCACTTTAGGTATTAGATACATCACTGGGGTGACTGGACTGCTTATTTTCAAGAACAAGTGCTCTTCATGGCTGATCAAACATTAGCTATGCCACTCTTGAAGTTGCAGGTTATAAATTCCGTGGCTGTTAATCATTATTTCTGTATCAACCTTTACATAATTTGAGCGATTGTTCAGTTGTTTATAGGCTTCACATAGATATTGCTGCCTCCCCCATAAAACAACATTGCCACCCTTGTCTGCGTTACGTACAATACAAATCATTGTAGGTTGCAAGTTTGTCTGCCAAGGCATAGTAATCTTTATCTCCTTGCGACAATATTGTCTTCTTTTCATTGATGTTTTTATGTAGCCGCTTCACTTCATTGACCACAAGTTTACTGTAAGTATCAACAGAATCTTTTGCAGTCATTGGAATAAACCTGGATGGTGTTCTGAAGTTAGTAGGCGCATCGCTAAAAATATCTAGCCCTTGTGCTGCCACCATTCGTGTTACTTGCTCAGTGATCGATTGCCTCTTACTAGGTTTATGTGGACTACTGTCTTCAACTTCTTCCTCCAATTGTCTAAGAACTAACATTAAATTCAAGTCATTTACCACAAGATTCTCTTGTTGAACCGCAATGGTGTTCGGTATAGATACTTCTTTCAATTTCTGGTTCCTTGCAAAATAGTTTTTTAATTTTAAAGATCTTATAAACTTAAAAATGTCAATTCTTGTTTTAACATAATCCAAGTCTGTTTTAGGACAAAATGACAATCCCAGTTGTAAAATGTTCATTTTGTTTTCAGTTAATATGACATTTGTTAAGTTGATGATTGATGGCTTATTGCATCCATTCAATTTTTGGTTTGCTTGCCCTTCGATCTCTCGGAGGCACCTGAATTGCTTTGTACCTTTGCTCCTCTGGCTCCTCTGCCTCTTCCTCTTAGAGGCTTTGTGGTTGTGACTGGCATTCTTGGGCGAAGATTGAATCTTTGCTCTTCTCGTAAAAAAAACGAATTTGTCAATAACAGATGGCACAGGAGCTCCTGCTGAACTACTAGGGCCTTCCTCAAGGTCAGTGTCCAACTCAGAGCTTTGGATACTGCTAAGCTCTGACAGTTGATCATGCATTGGTTTTCCGAGTCCACTCATTTTTTGTCCCTGGAGGTTCTCGAATTTCTTGGCAAAAGTAAAAATATGGCCACGATCATAGTCGATTTTATTGCGCAAAAACGTTTGCGCTTTTCTTTCCTTTATCAGCTCCTCTAATTTATCCAAACGTTCTTTAATTTCTGTTTTGAATTTCGTTATGGTCTCTTGATCTGTTTCTTTATCAAGCCTTGATACTATTTGATCTATTTCCTCAAGTATTTTTTGACGATCAATATCTGCATATTTCACCAGGATTTGCAGCATTCTACTTGAACACTCCTGATTGTTATCGGCCCATTCTCTGAGCATATTTGGATTAGGGTCTTCATATGTTGGCGCCAATGGAATCCTTAACCCTCTTGGTATACGTTTAACTTCCAAGTATCATTTCAGGGACTTAGATTCCCACCACTTTGACATTTTGGTGCGCTTCGGTTTTTCTAATCATTTCAGGCGTGCTGTGATGTCCGACATTTTCGTGCTACTCGAATCCTGAGGGTCCCTGGGGTCCAACTAGCCCACCAGGTACCTCCAGTAAGCGCCATAGAGCTGCGTTGCAGAGAGGTGTAAAAAGGGGCTTTGCCTGGACCACCTCTCTGCAACACAGGTCTGTTGCACTTACTGGAGGTACCTGGTGGGCTAGTCGGCCCCCAGGGACCCTCAGTATTCAAGGGGAATTAATTCCCCAACTTACAACTCGCCAGGGGGTGCGTTTGCACAGTGGTGAAGGAAGGGGGCGCGGCCTGAGGTGACGTGTGCAAACACGCCCTGTGGCACATTTTAAGTTGGGGAATTAATTCCTCTTCAATCCTGAGTGTCCCTGGGGGCCAACTAGCCCACCAGGTACCTCCAGTATGTGCCAGGGAGCTGCGTTGCAGAGAGGTGTTCAGAGGCCACGCCCCTTTTTACACCTCTCTGCAACGCAGCTCTGTGGCGCTTACTGGAGGTACCTGGTGGGCTAGTTGGCCCCCAGGGACACTCAGGATTGAAGAGGAATTAATTCCCCAACTTAAAATGCGCCACAGGGCGTGTTTGCACACATGGTACCTTGTGGGACCCCCTGAGCAGGCCTAGGGGGTCAGGGTGTTTCTACCCTGCCCCCTTTTCCTGTTTTTCGCATTTCTTTTTCTGTTTTCTTGTGCCTCGTTCAGTTTCCTATGGGAAATTGATTTTTTGACCACTAATTTCTTAATTTCTCAGGAACTACTGAACGGATTTACACCATTTAAATAAAAGGTCTCTTTCTCAACCAAGGGCTAAATTTGATGTAATTCCGTTCAACAGTTCGGGCTGTAGCCTGTTCCAAAATTTCCTATGTGAAATAACATGGATAAAATGTGTTTTGGGACCCCCCTTTTTTCTTGGCCCCCGCTTGATGAATCACCCCCAAGCTGACCAGAGCACCCCACCAGTTTTGAAAATTTCGCGAAAATTCGTCATCCGGCGCCAAAGTTATTGGGAAAAGAATGTTATGATTTTAATAGGGTAACTAGGTCCTAACTATAACTACCTTCTGG
Organism: Triturus cristatus; assembly: GCF_964204655.1. Taxonomy (NCBI): domain Eukaryota; kingdom Metazoa; phylum Chordata; class Amphibia; order Caudata; family Salamandridae; genus Triturus; species Triturus cristatus. The sequence continues at coordinate 752,514,346 of NC_140593.1, read as the reverse complement.
CGACCGCCAGTAGGTAATATATATATATATTTTGACAACCTGAGTATATATCAGCCAGGTGAAATTGAACCCTCATTTTTGCATATGATTAAGGTCCGTTAGAACTGAAACGCATCACGCTGTGTTTGTTATTTGCCTGGATTAAATCTTTTACTTCAAAGGCTTGGTTGGAGTGGCTTGCTTTCATGCTTGTGATGTTGCGTGATTTTTTTATGGAATATATAATGGTCGCCAGTAGGTAGTTATAGTTAGGACCTATTTTCCATAGGAAATCCGCAACATTCTATTCCCAATAACTTTGGCGCTGATTGACGAATCTTCACGAAATTTTCAAAACTTTTGGCCAGCTCCGGTCTGCTCCTACCCTGAAAGTCGCACTGAATGCTAATTGGCTGTCAAGTGGTTGTCAACATTTGAAACCAGGAACTGTTGGCTGCCATTTTGTGCCTCGGTAGAAGCGAGGCTGAAGAAGTCTGTGGAATAAGTGTGCAAAACGTATAAAGGGGGCAGGGTAGAAATACCCTGACCCTCTAGACCTGCTTAGGGGGTCCCAGCAGGGCCCCCACATTTTTATTTTTTTTTAAACCGCGAAGAGCGCGCAGAGTGCGCGGATCCTGCCGTAAAAAATAAATAAATAAAACTGAGCTTTGTTTATAATTAGCCCCCGGGGGGCCAAATGTTTTCATATAAAGGGGGGGACAGAGGGGCTCCCCAGCCCCGGAGACCGCCACCCCCTGGGGCTACAATAGAAATTGGGAGGGGCTCGAAAGCCCCTCCCAAAGCCCCTCCCAGTATAATTTGTGGGGGGGCTCAACGGCCCCCCCCAAGCCCCCGGGGCCACCCCCCCGGGGCTGTATGTATTGAGGGAGGGGGGCTACATCGCCCCCCTCCTGGAGCCCTCGAGGGCCCTGGGGAATGCCACACCCCAGGGCCGGCTCCTGCAGTGTCCTGGGGTGCCCACCCCCAGGACACTGTTGTTTGCTATGAGAGGGCGGGAGTCTCCCGCCCTCCCATAGCAAACTTCATTTGGATTTTGAAAGAGAGAGCAGGGAAACCATGGTGTGCACGCATTGGGTGCATGACCCCTATTGCGTTGGGTGCTCGATTCCGCTTGCAGTCCCTGGTGTATATGCATTGGGTGCACGATTCCTCTCGCGTAGGGTGCGTGAATCCTAACGCGTTGGGTGCGCGACTCCAAGCAAAATGAAATATTTTTGAGATAAACATCAAGCTTACGTGTTTTGATCTTGAGTGGCTCTAAAAGGAGCCGTTGTGTTCATTGAGAGATTTTGGTACTTATAAGTAAGTACCTATACAGAGTCTAAAGTTGTTGAGGAAGACTCTGTTACCCTCATCAGTAAAATGTACACCATCTCTCCTATAGATGCCTTGCATATTGAAACGCAGATTGTTGTAAATCCACCCCATTCTACAGTCTTGGAGAAAAGCAGAAACAGATTTATTCACATGTTTCCCAGCTCTCTCAATCTGTGACAAAAATGATTGGACCAGTAACATTTCTGCCTTTGGCATATGTTAGAATAGACAAAGGCAGTTTGGGGGAAAAGTGACATCAATTCTGCAAAGGTGTCCTTGATACGCATTTCCCGACCTACCCCAGTCAAAGTGCCTAGGTCATTGCCACCACAGTGCACAACTATGAGGTCAGGATGTTGGAGATGAAAAAAGGATTTTACCAAAGGCATCAATTGGTGCCACTTTTACCCTCTCTGTCCAATCCATTTAATGTCTACATTTGGCAAACCTAGGTCTTTGTGAATGCCTATGTTTTCTGCATACCTTTGGCTCCAGAAAATATAGCTGTGTCCCACAATCCACACTCTAAGCATCTTGAAGGAAGGTCTGGGATGCACTCAGATGGTCTCTGTAAATGAAATGGCAGTTTGAAAAGTAAGATTTTTCTAAAATGGTGGATAAGATGCAGTTTTGAAAAAAGAAAAGAAATGAATGTTTGCTTGACAACATTCTACACTGAAAACTAGGGGCATGTTTCTTTTTTTTTAACACATGATTCTTATTGGTTAACAAAAACTGATTGAAAGGAACATTATATAGGACAAGCTGATATGTTGAAAAGTCAAGCACACTTGCTGTTTTGATTAGCAACATTGTGTGATGAACTTGTGACCTGTGTGCTCAGTTAAGTGTTCCATGAACTGTTTCTATGGTAACAGGCAGAAGGCAGATTGGGGGTAGGGTTCAAATTTATGTCATTTGGAAAGGGTTGAAATGTGTAACCAATAGAAATGTGTGTTTGCTTTTGATTTAATGTGGGAAGCAATGTGATTTGATGTTTACATGTATATATGTGCAAAATGAGAGCGAAACTTTGCCATTCTTTGGTTTTGCTGGCAGTTGCACAGTGCAGAGAGTCTGTATAAGAAAATCTGGTGTGTGACTGACATGCTTCTTAATCTATAAAACAATTTGAAAGGTGAGTTATTTAATTGAGAGGGGATGTATGTCGTCCATTTTTATTTTAATCAGACTAATGTGTTTCTCCTGCTAAAGTGCAGGGATTGCTTTTTTTTGTCTAGAATCTTATTTTCAGTGTGTGTGCATTTAGAAACCATTCTGAGATAAGCATTTGTGTTTTTCATGTGTTTGCAGACAGATAATTGTGCTGTTTTCATGTTTTGTTAGAATTAGAAACCAGTCATTGTTTATGTATTTGCAAAATGAGTCAAGCTTCTACACTAAAATGCAGTACTCCTTCCAGATTATGAAATGTGTTTTGGTAAAATGCAAGGGATAGTGTTGTTTGTCTAGAATCACACAGTGAGTCTGTGTGCATTTAGGAATCATTTTGAGAGAAATATTTTGGTACTAATGTGTAGTAGAAAAGTTTGTGCAATGTGTGAAGTCACCTTACATCTTGTAGACTAGTAAATGTATTTTTGTAAAATGCAAGGGATCGTGTTGTTTGTCTAGAATCACACAGTGAGTCTGTGTGCATCTATGAATCATTCTGACAGAAGCACTCTATACAAATGTGTAGAAGAAAATGTTGTGGAATGTGTGCAGTCACCTTACGTCTTGTAGACTACTAAATGTGTTTTGGTAAAATGCAATGGATAGTGTTGCTTGTCTAGAATCACACTGTGAGTCTGTGTGCATTTGGGCAACCATTGTGGGAGAAGCATTTGGTTACATCGGGTATTTGCTGAGAGATAACTGTTTTAAAATCGGTCATGTTGTCAGGTTTTAGTAGCATTAGAAGCCAGTCATTGCTTATGCATTCAGAACATGAGTCAGGCTTTCACAATAGTGTGCAGTATTGAAATATGTAGAATCTGTGCAGTCACTTTACCCCTTCCAGACTAGTGAATGTGTTTTGGTAAAGTACAAGGAATAGTGTTGTATGTCTAGAATCACACTGTGAGTCTGTGTACATTTGGGAACCAATGTGAGAGAAGCATTTGGGTATTTCATGTTTTGCAGACACATAAGTGCTTAAAAACCTATCCTGTTCTTACATTTTGGTAGAAATAGAAAACATTTATTGTTTATGTATTTTCAAAAATGAGTCAGGCTTCTACACTAAAATGCAGTGCTAAAATATGTGGAATGTGTGCACTCACTTTACCCCTTGTAGATTAGTAAATGTGTTGTGGTAAAATGCAAGGGATAGTGTTGCTTGTCTAGAATCACACTGTGAGTCTGTGTGCATTTGGGAACCATTGTGAGAGAAGCATTTGGGAATTTCATGTGTTTGAGACACATAACTGCTTAAAAACCTATCATGTTATCACGTTTTGGTAGAATTAGAAACCAGTCAATGCTTATGTATTTGCAAAATGAGTCTGGCTTCTACACTAATGTGCAGTAGTAAAATATGTGGATTGTGTGCAGTCCGCTTACACCTTCCAGACTAGTAAATGTGTTTTGGTAATATGCAAGGGATAGTGTTTGTTGTCTAGAATTACACTGTGAGTCTGTGTGCATTTAGGAACCATTCTGAAAGAAGGATTTGGGTATTTCATGTGTTGGCAGACACATAACTGCTTAAAAATCTATCCTGTTATCACACTTGTCTTTCACACCTTCAATTCCCCAGTCAGTATCCATACACTCCAGCAAACACCCTGTCACTCCTCTTGCACTCCTCCAGTGACCCATTCAGCACCATGTACTAATCCATTCACTGCGCCAAAACTCAACCACTTATAAATTCACCGAGGCACTCTCCTTGCAGTACTCTAATGATTCAGTCAGTACCCAGGTACTCATGCAGTGACCCAGGCCTTCGCACATAGACTGCTTCAAACACCTGTCCACTATGCATGCAGTCCTGTAACCACATACACACTTGTCTTTCACACCTTCAATTCCCCAGGCAGTATCTATACACTCCAATAATCACCCTGTCACTCCCCTTACACTCCTCCAGTGACCCTTTCAGCACCATGTACTAATACATTCACTGCGCCAAAACCCAACCACTTATAAATTCATCGACGCTCTCCCCTTGCCCTACTCTAATCATTCACTCAGTACCCAAGTACTCATGCAGTGAGGCAGGCCTTTGCACAAGGACTGCTTCAAATGCCTATCCACTATCCATGCAGGCCTCTAACCACCTACACACTTGTCTTTCACACCTTCAATACCCCAGTCAGTATTCATACAGTTCCCGCAAACACTGTGTCGCTCCCCTTACACTCCTCCAGTGACCCATTCAGCACCATGTAGTAATCCATTCACTGTGCCAAAACCCAAACACTTATAATTCACCCAGGCACTCTCCTTGCAATACTCTAATCATTCAGTCAGTACCCAAGTACTCACGGAGTGAGCCAGGCCTTAGCACATGGATTGATTCAAACGCCTATCCACTATGCGTGCAGGCCTCTAACCACCTACACAATTGTCTTTCACACCTTCAATTGCCCAGTCAGTATCTATATACTCCAATAAATACCCTTTCACTCCCCTTGCACACCTCCAGTGACTCCTCCAGCAACATCTACTAATCTATTCACTGCGCCAAAACCCAAACACTTAAAAGATTCATCCAGGCACTCTCCTTGCAGTACTCTAATGATTCATCAGTACCCAGGTACTCATGCAGTGAACTAGGCCTTAGCACATGGACTGCTTCAAACGTCTATCCACTATGCATGCAGGCCTCTAACCACCTACACACTTGTCTTTCACACCTTCAATACCCCAGTCAGTATTCATACAGTTCCCGCAAACACCCTGTCACTCCCCTTACACTTCTCCAGTGACCTATTCAGCACCATGTACTAATCCATTCACTGTGCCAAAACCCACCCACTTATAAATTCACCGAGGCACTCTCCTTGCAGTACTCTAATGATTCAGTCAGTACCCAGGTACTCATGCAGTGACCCAGGCCTTAGCACATGCACTGCTTCAAACGTCTATCCACTATGCATGCAGTCCTGTAACCACCTACACACTTGTCTTTCACACCTTCAATTCCCCTGTCAGTATCTATACACTCCAATAAACACCCTGTCACTCCCCTTACACTCCTCCAGTGACCCATTCAGCACCATGTACTAATCCATTCACTGCACCAAAACCCAACCACTTATAAATTCATCGAGGCACTCGCCTTGCCCTACTCTAATCATTCACTCAGTACCCAAGTACTCATGCAGTGAACCAGGCCTTTGCACAAGGACTGCTTCAAATGTCTATGCAGTATGCATGCAGGCCACTAACCACCTACACACTTGTCTTTCACACCTTCAATACCCCAGTCAGTATTCATACAGTTCCCGTAAACACCGTGTCACTCCCCTTACACTCCTCCAGTGACCCATTCAGCACCATATAGTAATCCATTCACTGCGCCAAAACCCAAACACTTATAAATTCACCCAGGCACTCTCCTTGCAATACTCTAATCATTCAGTCAGTACCCAAGTACTCATGGAGTGAGCCAGGCCTTAGCACATGGATTGATTAAAACACCTATCCACTATGCATGCAGGCCTCTAACCACCTAAACAATTGTCTTTCCCACCTTCAATTGCCCAGTCAGTATCTATATACTCCAATAAACACCCTGTCACTCCCCTTGCACACCTCCAGTGACTCATCCAGCACCATGTACTAATCTATTCACTGCGCCAAAACCCAAACCCTTAAAAGATTCATCCAGTCACTCTCCTTGCAGTACTCTAATCGTTCAGTCAGTACCGAGGTACTCATGCAGTGAACCAGGCCTTAGCACATGGACTGCTTCAAACGTCTATCCACTATGCATGCAGGCCTCTAACCACCTACACACTTGTATTTCACACCTTCAATACCCCAGTCAGTATCTATACACTTCCAGCAAACACCCTGTCACTCCCCTTGTACTCTTCTAGTGACACATTCAGCACCATGTACTAATCTATTCACTGTTCCAAAACCCAAACTATTAAAATATTCATCCAGGCATTCTCCTTGCAGTACTCTAATGTTTCAGTCAGTACCCAGGTACTCATGCAGTGAACCATGCCTTTGCACAAGGACCAGTTCAAATACCTATCCACTATGCATGTAGTGGTCTAACCACCTTCACACTTGTGCTTCAGGCCTACAATTCCCCAGTCACTATGCATACACTCCAGCAAACACACTGTGACTGCTGTTGCAAACCCAAAGTGACTCTTTCAGTACCATGTAGTAATCCATTCAGTAAAGTAAAACTCAACCAACTATGAATTCACCCAGTGTCTCTCCTTATAGTACTGTAATCATTCAGTCAGTAAGCATGTACTCATGCAGTGAGGCAGGCTTTAGGGCATGAACTGCTTCAAACTAGTAGGCACTATGCATGTAGTGGTGTAACCAATGTCACACTTGTGCTTCAGGCCTACCATTCCCCAGTCACTATACATACACTCCAGCAAACACAGTGTGACTGCTGTTGCAATCCCATAGTGACTCTTTCAGTACCATGTAGTAATACATTCACTAAAGTAAAACTCAACCAATTATGAATTCACCCAATGTCTCTCCTTATAGTACTGTCATTATTCAGTCAGTAAGCATGTACTCATGCAGTGAGCCAGGCTTTAGGGTATGGAGTGATTCAAACGATTATGCACTATGCATGTAGTTGTCTAACCACCTTCACACTAGTGCTTCAGGCCTACAATTCCCCAGTCACTATGCATACACTCCAGCAAACACACTGTGATTGCTGTTGCAATCCCATAGTGACTCTTTCTGTACCATGTAGTAATACACTCACTAAAGTAAAACTCAACCAATTATGAATTCACCCAGTGTCTCTCCTTATAGTACTGTAATCATTCAGTCAGTAAGCATGTACTCATGTAGTGAGCCAGGCTTTAGGGCATCGAGTACTTCAAACAGCTATGCACTATGTATGTAGTGGTCTAACCACCTTCACACTTGTGCTTCAGGCCTACACTTCCCCAGTCACTATGCATACACTCCAGCAAACACACTGTGACTGCTGTTGCAATCTTATAGTGACTCTTTCTGTACCACGTAGTAATCCACTCACTAATTATGAATTCACCCAGTGTCTCTCATTATAGTACTGTAATCATACAGTCAGTATGCATGTACGCATGCAGTGATCCAGGCTTTAGGTCATGAAGTGCTTCAAACTGGTATGCACTATGCATATAGTGGTCTAACCACCTTCACACTTGTGCTTCAGGCCTACAATTCCCCAGTCACTATCTATACATTCCAGAAAACAAACTGTGACTGCTGTTGCAAACCCATACTGACTCTTTCAGTACCATGTAGTAATCCATTCAGTAAAGTAAAACTCAACCAACTATGAATTCACCCAGTGTCTCTCTTTATAGTACTGTAATCATACAGTCAATATGCATGTACTCATGCAGTGAGCAGGGCTTTAGGACATGGAGTGCTTCAAACTGCTATGCACTATGCATGTAGTGGTCTAATCACCTTTACACTTGTGCTTCAGGCCTATAATTTCTCAGTCAGTATTTATATAAAATGTGTTTGTATAGTAATAGAAAAGTATAATTTATAAAGATATTAATATACATTTATTTATGATTAATTTTTACAGATACTGTTTATCACCATTAAAATAAAGTAAGCATGCCGGACAAAGTAGACATAAGAAAAGAACAGAAAAAGGACAGTTACTTGAAGAAAAATCAACCACAAGTATTGGATAAACAACAGAATGTGGCTAAAAAGAAAAAATCTTCTGGTAAGATCACAACGCAATTTATTAAAAATGTTTGTAGGACCAGAAAGAATGTACAGAATGCTGAAACCACTGAGAATGCTTAAACTAGAAAAAAAAAGATCAAATGGACAGTCAAAGGACACGAAGTATGGTAAAAGAAGACAAAATCAGTATAAAGAAATACGCAAAAAATTATTTTACAAGAGAGTAGTACATAATTTGCTGAAAGATACGAAGAAATATAAAAAGGGTGCTCTATTTTATAAAAAGAAGAAGCATATTGAAACAATTGTCGCAAAGGCTTTTGAAGTAAAAAGGAAACTATTCATTTTAGTATTAAACAGAATTCGATCACTAGATAAACCAATCCATTTAATGAAGGCCAAAAGTAAAAGGAAAAGAGTCATTAACAGAAGTAATTTTTGTGATGTTTTCTTAGGGGAATGGAAACATAGTTCAGGTTCTGAGCCTTTCTTTAATGAAGAGAGTTATTTTCAAACCAATGATTTGTTGCATGCAGTTGACATCAGTGGTCGAGCTTATGAGGTTAGAAATGGTTGTCCAATGACAAAGAGAAAATGGTTCCCAGAAATGCAGAAGAAGTGATAGCTGGTGAGGTTCTAGGGAGATGTCCTAAAGACCCAGTGTACACTTGGGATTGCAGTAGTATTTGTAGTGTACGACAAGAATCTATTGTTAAATTATGCGATTTCTTATGAGCATATAGTAAAAAAAGTGTTAAACAAAAGATTAAGGTGTTGCAAGGACTAGACCCTTGCAGAGTGAGAAAAATACTGGTTTGCAAGGTCATTCTCTGGCTTGTCTTTCTAGGAAAGTTTGTCAAAGTGTTTTTCACCATTTCAGGATGTTGGCAGTACATCATACTCAAATGCGGAAGTTAGTGAGAAGATTGTATAATGCAAAAAGTCCAGCACTAAAGTTAAATGAGTTGAACAGTGCTCTTTTGCGTGGGTCAGTATCAGATGTGAAGAAGGTTTGTGATGATATTGAGTTTTGTTACTTTGGTCCTCAACAAGAGAGTGCAGAAACTGACACATTAATAGAACAAAATGTTGAAGAAAATGTAGGACCCACGATTACAAAAAACTTTGAAGATCAAATCACAAAGTTTAAGGTGATTTCAGGTGAAAGACCAAATTTTTCTTGTATTTGTTGTCAGCAAACTCACTATAAAAATCAGACTAGGAGTGTCAATCTGTATTTAAAAAGTGAAACAGAAAATAATGATAAGTGGAAGGAATTTGCAACTTATTTGTTGGTAGAGAATTGTTTTGATTTGGGTTCTGACCAGCGTATTTGCAAATATTGTTATAACAAATTAGATAAGAATAAAATGCCTGCTAGAGCTGTTCATAATAACCTAGAGTTGGTTGCTATTCCTCCAGAGCTGATAGATTTAAATACCTATGAGTCTATTCTCATTCAATGTGTGCACCCGTTTCAGGCTATTGTTCGTATGGAGCCTAAAACAGGTAAATTGCCTCCATCAGATTTACAAAGAGGATTAAAAGAAAGAGTTGTGTATTTATCGTTAGATTTAAAGAAAAACATTGAAACTATTGGTGTAGACCATGTAGACAATGAACCACTAGTTATTCTAGTTAATGGTGTTCCTACTAAGAATAAGAAAATCTGGCAAGAGTTAGTGGATGTTAGAAAAGTGCAAAAGGCAACATTGTATCTGATAAAAAATAATGAGTACTATAGAAATGTGTTTGCAGGAGAAGAAGAAATAGATTTAGAAGAAGATACTGAGACGTCAAGTGGACACATTGAAAAAGTGGACATGTCCAGATGTGAAGAAATCTATGAACATTACAGTGTACATCCACTTCATTCCAAAGAATACGATTGAGTTATTCCAAATGAAACAAGCATTGGCATAGCCAATAGGTATCGCCTTTGGGACCTTATTAGTGTTTAACCATGCAACAGTTAATGTTGTTGTACCAAGGATATTGTGCTGTATAACTAAATACTTGTAAGGTCCCAAAAGTGAGACCTATTGGCTATGCCAATGCTTGTTGGATGTTCTTAATGGCCGGTGCCCACTCAGCTCATTGAATGGTCTGAGGCACTGTTACATACATACTCTGTCCTGTTGGACATTCTCGTATGCCAGTAGATTTTCTGCTTGTTGACAACTCTCGGGCACTGCTGCACATGCCTACCTGATGATTGAATACTGACTGATACCAGTATATTGAGTCCTCTCAGGCACTGCTACACACACCTGCCGATTGAATACTCTCAGATGCCAGTAGATTATTGAGCGCTCCCTGGCACTGCTACACACTCCTGCCGATTGAATACTCTCAGATGCCAGTAGATTATTGAGCGCTCCCTTTCCCTGCTACACACTCCTGCCGATTGAATACTCTCAGATGCCAGTAGATTATTGAGCGCTCCCTGGCCCTGCTACACACTCCTGCCAATTGAATTCTCTCAGATGCCAGTGGATTATTGAGCCCTCCTAAGCACTACTACACACTTCTGCTGATTGAATACTCTCAGATGGCAGTAGATTATTGAGCGTTCTCAGGCACTGCTACAGAGGCCTGCCCATTGAAAACTCACAGATAGCAGTAGATCATTGAGCGCTCTCAGGCCCTGCTACAAATGCCTGTCCATTGAATACACTTAGATGTCAGGAGATTATTGAGAGCTCTCGGGCACTGCTACATACTCCTGCCTATTGAATACACTTAGATGCCAGTAGATTATTGATCACTCCCAGGCACTGCTACACACGCCTGGCCATTGAGTACTCCCAGATGCCTTTTCACACTCCAACACATCGGCTACTCCCACGCCCATGTAAATGCTGCAAGCACCGGAAGTGGCTCTCCAGCTGTGGCAGCTGCTGCAGATTACTTGTCGAGGGCTTTTTCACAATGGGAACAAAAGTTTTTCTTTCAAATGGATCCTATGTTTCGACCACAAGCACATTTTATTTGCATGTTTTTGTCTTGATATCTGTCCCCAGTTCCCTTTGCATGTGACGTCAGTGCTGCAGGGAGTGGAGGGCCAGACTCCAGTCGTGGTCCTGGGCACTCAGTCTCCTGGAAACAGCACCCCGTGATTAACGGAGGGGTGGCCTTACTCGATCCACGGGCAGCAGTTGTGTTTAGCTCTTGTAGGGTGGCCAGTCTCCCTTAACCCTCCTTGTCCCAGGTAACACCTTTGTTTGAAGGCACAGCTCCTAGCAGAGTGCTCGGCTTGAATAACAGCCAATGAGAGGAGCATTGGTCAAGGGGCTCATAGGCCTGAGTTGCACAGCTATGATCCTCTCTTGTCCTCCCCACCCTGGGAGGGCAGCAACTGCAAGTGGGCAATGATTGGGAAGATAAATCTATCCAATTCTTTACCTACTCCTAGGTATTTCCAGACCAAGAAGGAGCAGTATTCTCTCGGTAGGGCTGCAGCAGTAGATGTTACACCTCAGAGTGTCATACAAAAGCTTGGTTTGGCAGCTGTCACACAGTGAGACACATTAGTTACTAGTGAATGAATTGAACTCTGAAACAGCCTAAATGGGGGCTTTACCGCCTGGCTCAGAGCTGATGGTTCTAAATGGGGGCTTTACCGCCTGGCTCAGAGCTGATGGTTCTAAATGGGGGCTTTACCGCCTGGCTCAGAGCTGATGGTTTTAAATGGGGGCTTTACCGCCTGGCTCAGAGAGGAAGGTTCTAAATGGGGGCTTTACCGCCTGGCTCAGAGATGATGGTTCTAAATGGGGGCTTTACCCCCTGGCTCAGAGCTGATGGTTCTAAATGGGGGCTTTACCACCTGGCTCAGATCTGATGGTTCTAAATGGGAGCTTCACCGCCTGGCTCAGAGCTGATGGTTCTAAATGGGGGCTTTTCCCATGGCTCAGAGCTGATCGTTTTAAATGGGGGCTTTACCCCCTGGCACAGAGCTGATGGTTCTAAAGGGGGGCTTTACCGCCTGGCTCAGAGCTGATGGTTCTAAATGGGGGCTTTACCGCCTGTCTCAAAGCTGATGGTTCTAAATCGGGGCTTTACCCCCTGGCTCAGAACTGATGGTTCTAAATGGGGGCTTTACCACCTGGCTCAGAGCTGATGGCTCTTACCAGTGGCTTTATCAACCTCCTTTTGGATGCATCCTCTATACAGGGGACCACGTAAAGCAGATGAGGGTTGGGTGGGTATCATCAGACATGCAGGAGCAAGGAGCGTTTTTCCCAAATGGATGCCCAGGATAGGATTAAATTACAGATACAATAATGCTGCTTATTGTCCCATTAGATATGAATTCCGACACACCTTTTACAGGATGAAACAGTGAGGGTATGCTAGGGTATAACAAGGTGACAACTGGATCTTTGCTTGTGGCTCGCGGCACAGGCAGTTGACCAGCAGTGATAGCCTGGGATCTTAGTCCGATGGAGTGCAATGGGCTGAGACCTCAGGCCATCACTGCTGGTCAACTGCGTGTGCAGCGAGCTTGCCCAGTTTAAAAAACAAGTTCCTCCTGCTTTGAACACTTTTTCCGTGCAGTCAATGTAATAGCAACAGTGTATGAAACAGGAGGAACATGTTTTTAAACTGGACAAGTGAGTACAAGTGAATGGATCTTACACAGTGTTCAAGTGAAATCTTAACCTCGAAACATGCATCCAAATTGGACCATATAGGACACAGGGGCGGCTCTATGTGGGCAGAGGAGTGTCGCCCCACTGCTTTCTCGCAGTGCAAGAAGCGAAAACATAAAATGGTATTATGAATACCATTTTATGTTTCTGCTTCTCGCACTGCGAGAAAGCAGAAGGGTTTGGTGGGGAAGGGCGAGTGGGCGGCCCTGGTACAGGTAGGAGAGAAGTGACTTGGCCATTGTTGTGGGCGCTGGGGCTGACCAAACCAGTCATAGGCACCCTCCCGTTTTCTCCATGTAGGCTGCATGCAGCCTGCATGTAGAAAACTGCCTCCCCATAGATGCCTGTGCTGTCGGCGTCCCAGCCAATCACAACGCTGACATTGCAGCATTGTGATTGGCTTAGGGGAGGAGAGGAAGGCTGCCTGCTTCCTGTGAGGAGCAGAGAGATAGTTTTAATTATAATTTTTTTTAATTAAACTGCAGGGGTGGACTGGCCTGCTGATGGTCCAGACCTTCTGGCCCTACCGTAGTGGCCCGAGGATGAACGATTCATTGGGTGTAGCTGGGTCAGCCACGGGTGCCTCAAGCAGGGACTTGTAAGTAAGTGATGCTGATATGTTACACATTGATATACTGTTGAAAGAATGTCAAATGTGGCAACGCGGACTTTAGTTGGCCCTCGGAACCTTCCCTGAGTGGATGTAAATATAAAACTGATGATGTCCTAAAGAATTCTGGAAAGATATGGCATGTAAACCCTACCATGATTGATGTTTGATTTCAAGCAAAGACAGCTACGGCCTGCTATGAATACCAACACTTTTTTGTTTGTCTTTTTTAGGGTATGTGTTTTGGGGTTTTTGATGTCAGCTGGGTACCGGAGTGAGCGCACTATGCACTCCTTCCTCTGCACTCATTCACTGTACATTTGAATGTGGTCACAATAGGGACATGCACCTTTCAGGCTTCTGTAGTTTACTCTCCTTTGTTCGCATTGCTGTTTTGTTGACTCTTTTCTTCTGTTAGTGAAGTTTTTTGTATGATCTGCTTTGTATAACTATTCTGGCTCAAAGTAATGTCAAGCCATTTGTGTTGAGCGCTCCGAAGAGGCGTCTGTTGCGTATCAGCGCTACATAAATAAATAGCAAACAAAAGACCAAGCAATGCTTGATGTCTCCCTGCCGAACGCGCGCCAAAGTGTGTGTTGATGGGCAGTGCAAACAGTTATCCCACGGGCTGGGCGCTCTCCAGAGTCCCACCTTGGTGTCCCCTTCAGGTTTAAAGTCCAGTAGAGCGCTTTTCACAGGGCGTGGCCTGGGCAGGGCATCCTCTGTGCAGAAACATTACGGAGGATGAAGCGAGTCTGAGATGTGGGAACAGGAAGTCGTTGTGCGTGTTGGAAACACTCTCAGAAAGCCTGCCAAGGATGTAGATCGCTTGTCACGGGGGAAACACTCAGCAGCTGAAGGAAAGCTGGGTCTCAGCTTCTTCTCACAACACTCGCGGTGTCACTCTATAACTACTGCAGCTGCTGCTGAGAAAAGAACGCGTCGTCCCACGTGCGCTCTGCTTTAAAAGCGCGTTGAAGCGACAAATGTGCTGTACGCTAGTTTCGAAAACCGGGAAGACATTTGTGTGGCAGAGAAGTTTGTGCTTTCCTGTAAGTGACGCTCCTGTGCTGTGCACCTTCTCTGTAGCCCATAATAGACGCGAACTTTCAGAGGTCTGGGGTGCTGGTCTGAAGGGAAGGGGGTGTCATCCTGACAGCAGCAGAGCTCTCAGGGTACTAGTTTCATGTGCAAGAGGTCATTCAAGGTAGTTGTTTTCCTTCCCAGTGTGGGATTTGTAGTGCTGCCTATCCCATTGTAGAGTCAGGACTGCAAGTCCCATAATGCAAAGAAAAAAACCTGCTCTAGATGAGCCACTCACGCATGGAACACGGAACTTGAAAGGTCTGTTGATTGGTCACTGCGTGGATTGTGGATGGTTTATATTAAGAACAGGGCACAAGTCCTTAACAAGCATTGGCATAGCCAATAGGTCTCGCCTTTGGGACCTTATAAGTGTTTAGCCATGCAACAGTTGCATAACTCAATACTTATAAAGTCCGAAAAGCGAGACCTATTGGCTATGCCAAGCGGCCGTGCGGCCGTGAAAGTGATCACGATCAAACATCAAAGCGGCCGTGCGGCCGAGAAAGTGAAAGCAATCTCGGTCAAGCGTGGCACGCGCGCCTGCGCACATGCACTGTAGCTCTAGGCTGGCCTGGTAGCACTTTTTGGAGCCCTCTCAAAAATTCTCGCCAGACCAGCGCATGCGCTGGGTCAGGCGAGACCTAAAAAGCAAAAGGAAGTCCCATGAGTGTATGGGAAGAGAGCTTGGAAGCTCGTTGTTTCCCACAGTTGTTTCCAACAGGAAAAGGTGGACGATATGATGAACATCCTGTGCAGATTCCTGCATCTGAATATCGTATAACAAGATTATATGCAGAAGATCCAAGATTTTGACAATGTATCCCTTATATGTTTCATCTTCTGTTTGAAAGTGACTTGTCTGGACTTTCATATGCAGTAAATCACATTTTAAAAACTGGAGTGCATCTGCAAAATGTACCTGCAAAGGATTTTATGGATAAAGCGCATCAGAGAGATGATCATTTAGAATCTCAGTTGATTAATCTGATGGCATGTCAGCGTGGGACTAATGAATATTGGAACCGTCGTCATGGAGAACTGAAATGTATGCTACGGAACTTAGGAACTCCTACATGGTTCCTTACCCTAAGCTGTGCTGAGTACGCTTGGGATGATTTACTTGAATTTCTTCGAGAGGCAAATTCCAATATAAGGGGGCGGAGGTAGATATGCCTCAATGAGCTGTGCCTCCTAGGTGTGTCAACATGTTTCGAAGCTCCCCAGGCTTCTTCGTCAGGACTAGAATGATCCCTATCTACACTCACGATTCTATGTGTACTGCAAAATTATGGTAATAGTCACAAGAATTATAGTGCATTTTGATTCCCAATGCACTGGTTGGATACCTGATTAAGTATCATGAATTAGTTCATCTGAAATAAAGAAAGGAGGGGGAGCTTCGAAACATGTTGACACACCTAGGAGGCACAGCTCATTGAGGCATATCTACCTCCGCCCCCTTATTTTTACTAATACCAGCTCACAGGTATGTTAAATATTTTTTCAAAACCGACGAGCCAGGTATTTTTTAATCTCACCTACCCATCCACTCCTGACCCTTGCACTCACTCCCTTACAAAACACATAGTCGTTTTTCACAAACCAAAAGGTGCTCCCACGTAGTCGTAGGTTGTAGCACGCCCTGTCCCGTAGAGGGGCGGGAACACCCCTATGATGAAGCATGACACCAAGGGCCCTTTTGGTGTGTGAGGGGTATTTTAACAACACTGTGTGTTCCTTTTCTACCATCGTAGAAAACACATATTACCCGGGAGGACATTTAAGATATTCTTTCAAAAACCTGTTCTGAGGGTGGATCTTTATGGTTTATAAGTTACTGAAGGAGGACGTATCCACCTCCACTACTGTTGTTAAGTAGTACCTCTCTACTCCCCTTTGGTTTGTTTCATTACGGTCCTTCCACAACATCTGGACATTACACTGCCTATCCAAAATGTGCCAAGGCTGGACACTTTGTAATGATGCTCAGTTGGTTTTCAAACAACGTTTGCCTAGCGAATTAGCAAATTCCTACCTAATATTTTTAAAGCCAAAGTTTTAGGAAGATAATTCAGCCTCTGAGGAATTTATTATTATAATTTAATAGGATTACCATTGGAAAATTTACATAAAAAGGAGTGCAAAAATACCATTTGGCCTCATGGAAAGATATATGTTTGAATTATGGACTTTTTCTTACACACTGTCTCAGTGTATATTTTTAAGCGACAACATTTACAGTGTTTATAAATTTAAGTTATAAAATTTTCTTAGCAGTAAGCATTTTATATATGTGTGATTTGTATTATCTGGTATTTTACTGAGGATAGATTGTTGTTTTTTTTTAAACAATCTTTTTCATTGTTTTTTTTTGCCCGCTGTTATGTGATGAGTACGATTGAAATCACTGTTTCTAGTGAAATTCAATATATTCTGAGAACAGCAAAAAAAGGCAAATAAATTACTTTGTAAAATCTTTAAATTATGCTGTGTTGTCAAAAATGTATTATTACATGTTATAACTATTTTTTCTTTTCTTTCACAGATCCTAATTCTAAAATAAGCAATTTACCACAATTTACATTATAAAAAACAACTGAATAAAATGTGTGGCGTTTTTTAAATGTTTTACTGCTGAGGTAAGTTTGAAAGATCTGAAATTCTATGCAGTGGAAGCCGTGGGAATACATCCCAGAGGAGGAGATCGAGAAAAAACTCTCAGACAAAAAGAATCCAAACACATCTTGAATTTCAGAACTCTGACTCCCTTCGGATTGAATCAGGATGAAGAACTCCATTACCATCTTTAATATTGCCATATATCACTCATAAAATGGTCATAACTGATACGGACACTGACATTGGCCTCTCCATTCACACAAATTTTAGGTTTATCACTTTTGTTTTGTTTTTTATAAATTTTCACGATTATTATGTGAGACAGTGCTTTTCCATCACAAATTGGAGAAGTAGGCCCACTGGAGGGCTAGACTCTATGGTTTGAAATGACTAATTATGTAAATTACAACTTACATTATAATATCTCCAGAAAGTAATATCATGGTCTATTGAATCAGTATATCACAGCGTGTTACATGGCTTCAGCATAATCTGGTGACTACAGAGAATTTAAGTGAGATGGTTGCATGTTGTGAATCTCAACCTACATTAGGTTATGCATTGGCATTATCAGAATGTTTACATAAATGACCGTAGAAAATGATGTTGGCTTATTACCTTATAAATCAATTGTAGCATTAATGCATTTCTACATGTGCAGATACATGAATTACGATTGCAATATCTCAACATTAAGCTCTATCACTCCTATTCTTTACAAACACGCTATGTTTCTCCATGATTTTAAAAAGAAATTAATTTAGGCACTACCAGTACCATAATGCCTAGCGGCACTGTCTCAGGAAGTGATGTCACGAATTATTTGAATGTATGTTTATAACATCCTGAATACCTTTGAGCTAATGCTAGACTCGTGAGCAAGGTCTCTGCTGAGACTGAAACGCGTAGAGTTGTTTTGATTACTGGCATGCTGAAAGTAAAGATATTGTAAGACACGATCACTTGTGAAGCCGTTTCTTTTCCTTGTGGGAGTGCGCGAGGAAGCCTTCTGGGCAAACGAAATGAAATGAGCAACGGCTTAACCCTGCCGTATCTTGAACGCACCGCCGTAGAGCGCCCATGATTCCTGAAGTGGGTTGTGTTGGAAGATATAGATATATATATATATATTCACTGAAAAAAACATAGGTTTTAGGGGTGTTATAGTTAGCTGGACATTTCACGCAAACAAAACCATTGAAATTCCTACGATATAGTTAGTTGTACTAACTACATCTCGCGCGCCCGCAATCCACTGCTGATGATGTCACATATTACATCACTCATGACATGGTCAGTGACATCACTGATGACATCACTGATGAAATCTCAAATGACATCACTGATGACATCATCCAGTGACTGTGTGTTTCTGTAAAGTTTAAATATGTTTAATATATATAGGGAAAGGCGTATTGAAGAATGAGTGGGTATATGAGTGTCTGAATGGATGATTTAGTAGGTACATAACTAACTCTATAAGTGAGTGAATTAACTTATCTTACTGAATGCATGGGTTAGTGAGTAAACTGTGTGAATGTCTGTATCCGTCTGTTGGTGTGTAAGCAGCTGCATGGGTTTGCGAATAGCTACATGAGTGTCTATATGGGTTATTGATTGGTTGTCTGAGTATCTGTATGGGTGCCTGAGTGTTTGTGTGGGTGGGGTATGTGTGACTCTGTACATAGATGTGTGAGTGGGTAATTCACTGGGTGCATGGTTTCAAGAGTGCATCTGTGATGGACTGTATGGGTGGGTGAGTGTGTGTATAGGTGTGTTAGTGAGTGAATGTATATCTCAGTTGTATATGTGTTAGTAACTACATATGTGAAAGGCATTATATATGTTTGTTGGAGTATATAAATGGCTATAAGTGAGAGTGTGTGATTGTGAGAGTGGCTGTATGGATGAGTCTGTGCTTGTATCAGTGATTGTATAAGAGCATAAGTATGTGCTTGTATTTGTATGAGTAAGTGAGCTGGTGTGTGTATAACTGTATAGGTGAGTAAATGGTAGTGTGATTAATTATTTGCATGACTCACTAGGTGTGTGAGTACCTCTATGGATGAGTGGTGGTGTGTGAGTTTCTATATAGGTTTATGAGTGCCTACATAGTCATGTACTGAGTGAATATAAGTATGAGTGACTGTACGGGTGAGTGAGTGGATGTGTGTGTAAACCTAAGAATCAGTGAGTGGGTATGTAGTTATTGGTGTTGGAGTGTCTATGGTTTTGAGAATGGCAGTCTGTAATTTAGAGTGGGTGTATCAAAGGTTATATTAGCGTGTGAGAAGATGCATCAATTTATCACATGAATGATGTCATCCTTGATGTCATCAGTGATGTCATTTGAGATGTCATCAGTGATGTCATCAGTGATGTCACTGACCATGTCATGAGTGATGTAATATGTGACGTCATCATCAGTGCATTGCGGGGGCGAGAGTTATAGTTAGCTGAACTAACTATAACAGGGGAATTTCTATGGTTTTGTACGAGTGAAATGTCCAACTAACTATAACTTTCCCTAAAACCTATGGTTTTTTCAATGAATTTCTAAGGTTTTTTAATTGCTAATTTCTAACTATAACGTGCCTGAAACCTATGGTTTTTTCAGTGAATTTCAAAGGTTTTTTAAATGCTAATTCATAAGTATAACATGTCTGAAACTTATGGTTTTTTCAGTGAATTTCAAAGGTTTTTTAAATGATATTTTTAAAATGTATTTCTTGTTCTAATTTTTTTTATTTTCTTTAACTACATGTTTTTTAATCTACTTATTTTTATATATATTTTTTAAATTACACAACACATATGTTTAAAAAATATTTTTTTTTAAATAAATAGATATATTTTGTTAATTATTTTATATTCTTTTAAATATACTTATATATTTTTTTAATTGTTTTTTTTCTTTTTTTTGGAGCCGCGCACCCAAAGCGCACCCTTCTCGTTTACTGCGCGGAACATGAACGTGTCTGCCATTTTAGGATTGATGTGTAGTATCCGCGTACGGTGTGCGACAAGTAACAGTGATTTCAATAGTACTCATCACATGACAGCGGGCAAAAAAAACCAATCAAAAAGATTGTTTAAAAAAAACAACAATCTATCCTCAGTAAAATACCAGATAATACAAATCACACATATATAAAATGCTTACTGCTAAGAAAATTTTATAATTTAAATTTATAAACATTGTAAATGTTGTCGCTTAAAAATATACACCGAGACAATGTGTAAGAAAAAGTCCATAATTCAAACATATACCTTTCCATGAGGCCAAATGGTATTTTTGCACTCCTTTTTATGTAAATTGTCCAATGGTAATCCTATTAAATTATAATAATAAATTCCACAGAGGGTGAATTATCTTCCTAAAATTGTGGCTTTAAAATTATTAGGTAGAAATTTGGTAATTCGCTAGGAATTGAAAACCAACTGAGCATCATTACAAAGTGTCCAGCCTTTGTCACATTTTAGATAGGCAGTGTAATGTCCAGATGTTGTGGAAGGACCATCATGGAAAATTATTGCTACTGCTACAAAAGTCCTTCCTGATATTGATAGTTGAGTTGCTACAAAATGTTTTATTAAAGTGTCCAATTTTCTTCCATCAGCTGTACAACGTTGCATCATTAAAATTATATATTGTCCATATCTTTGTAAAAATAATGTTGATAACATTTCTGATTTGCATTGGCTACACTCCATGTTTTGATTTGCAGCTTTAACTAATTTATGGAAAGACACTGATTTACAGTCCGGTAATGTTAGATATATAGATATCTTTCAGTGTCTACATTAGTGCTAGATGTATACATACAATTTTCACAATGATGTTCCCATTTATAACAAAGGTCAAAAATATTTTCTGTTTCTACACCTTCATTTTCTAAAACGGTAAGCATATACATTAGAAATTCCTGAGCATCTTGTTGGATATTTTGCGTAAATTGTGTAGAACCAGAACATACATCCAAAAGATTACGAACATTAGGAACGGTTTGTATTTTATTTGTATCAGTTCTCAATTTTTCATAAACAGAATGCATCAAGGAACAAAATCTTTTTTCCCGATTCTCCATAATTTGCTGTTGCAAACCGTCAAGAAAAAAACAACATTGACCACTACATTAGCATAGCAGTTGACACCTGAACTATTTTCAAACTGATAATCAACAATCTCTTCAACAGTGTCCTTTTTAGGTCTCGGGACCATCCGGTCTGCCGAAGAAATGAGAATAACCAACTGCAAAATGAATCCAAAAGCCTATTGCCTGAGACAATTACGTGCAATTTTTTTTAAGAGCTTAAACCAGATATGACTAACAGTCTAGCATCGAAATTTTATTTTTTGTGGGAAAATAAGGTTTTTTTGTATCGACGTGGCTGCTATTTCAATGTACAGAATGCACTCCGAAACGTTTTTTTCTGTGGTCATTTTTCATCACCGCTGCGTCTCATCTATAGGTCTCCTGTAGGTACCAGGTTTCTGAATGGAACATAGGTGCATTGTTTGCGAGCCTATTTATGTGGGTGTTTAGATAGCGCTATGTATCTCCTTGCAGCTGCTTCACGGCGCTTTCTCCTGATGGAAATGCAGTTAAGAGCGAGGATCAGGGCAGAGTCCCACAGAGTGTGAGGAGGGTCCGACTCCCCACACATCATTTGTCATGCACCGTTACACTTTAAAACAAATATACACTGAGAGCCGGCTGCAAGGCGCCATGAAGTGCGGTCAAATGCAATTCAATGTGAATTTATGCAAACGGTGTTTTTGAAGGAAACATCACTGGCGGCGCACGCAGTGATTCGACAAGCAACCAATATTTGTTGTTGTTGATTGAAATGCATTTAATTTCGCAACCGTGTTCTAAATAGGGTTTATTTGAAAAAAAATTATAATTTAGGAGCATTTAACGCGTACGATATGTTTTGCAAACACCGAATTCCAACTTGCTAAATGACTGTTCCACTGAATTTTTTTCGCACTTTGAAAACAATATACTCAAATACACAGGGTACTTTTGCTAAACTAGGTGTGCTTTGTCGTTTTGCCACACATTTGGGAATTTAATGTGCTACCTATGCGCTGAAAGTCTAGTTTCGTGGCGTTTTCTTCGGATTTTAGATCGTATTTAGTTGACAGCGCTTCCATGTTTCGGGGGGGGGGGCGTTTCTTCATCTAGTCGAATTTTCGTTTTATTATTTATTCTTTTCCGTCATTTTTTTTGTAATTTAAGCAGATTCCTGATTTACGGAACAACGGTCTGTGCATTTTGCAAGAACTGGACAGTTTAGGATTGAAGGACGGCCTGGCGGTGATTTATTTATACTCCTGTTTAAGTAATATTTATTTTAATGTTTACCCCTCCGAGTTGCACGTGAGTAGAACGCCTTTGCTCGAATGAACAAAAAAGCTGTTTGTAGCATCCTTTTACGAGCACTAACACATCGTGTGCACTTGTGGTTCGCGGGGTTAAACTCTGTCTCGCACAGAGTACTGGAGCCGGCAGCGCCCGTGGGGCGAGGGTACCCCAATAACGCCCCGGAGAGCCGAGGCTCAGGGGCTGACCACAAGCCCCTGCCTTAAACTCCAGTTTAGAGAGACACCGAACATCTTTCTGCCTTTCGAGACGTGTGAAGCGGTCTCAGCGTCCATGTAGAAATAATGAACTCAACTTTCATTGCAGAAACGAGCGCAGCGTCGGACTGGGACATAAAATAAAAGTGGCCACCGTTGGCGAACCAGAGAGCAAACCAGTGCCCACATATCCAAATCAGACCCGTTGTGAACTTGTAACAAGCATTTACAATGCAATGGTCTCGGCATTGGTAAAGTTAGAGCTATTGGCGTTGCTCATGACATTATTTTTGTTAATGTTTTTGTTTTTAAAACATTTAAAGAAACGGCATTGTCATGAGCAATGCCAATAGCTCTAACTTTAACAATGCCGAGACCGTTGCATTGTAAATGCTTGTTCTTTTTGCTTGCAATGACAACATTATCTTGTTTTTTTTCCTTCTCTACACCTTTAGTACAGATATTCTCATACCTTCTTTTTCGACCAACCATACGCTTTTCAAATACAGGATATTGACCTAAATTGGGAGCATACACTCTTCTTAACCTATTATACTCTTTTACACAGTTTGCATCTGCAGTAACCTTTGTGTCATCAAAATCAATCAAAAACAAAAACATATGCCATACCCTCTTTAAACACGGTGGATCCAATGTTCACCAATGCATTGTCTACACTTAATCCTTGAGATTTATGAATAGTCACTGCGTATGCCAGAGAAAATGGAAATTGTTTCCTACGGACATATAAATCTTTAACAAGCAAAAAACGAACTGAACAACGACCAATTTCTTTAACTTCTTCAATCTGATCAAATTTAATTTTTAAAAAATTCAATTGCATCTTTTTTCTGATAGTTAACAAAATCCACAACTTTACCCATTGCTCCATTAACTAAACCTTTTTCTACATCCAAATTACGCCTTAAAATTACCGGACAGTTTATACATGCATATAGATTCTTTTCTAAACCAGCTGTTTTAGATATCTTTTTTTCTGAAGAATCCAATTTTGTTTTCAATTTTCCCGTCAAAATAATAGTGATTCCTTTATGCTCTATTTTATCGATGGCTTCCATTTTTATAATTTCTTCATTTTCCAGTTTCAAAAGTTGTTCGTTGAATATAGAACACTTGCGCAGTGTTGGCATTAGGCAGATTACAGATTTATTTTCTGTAATTTTCTTGTACGTTTTCTCAGGAACTACATTTTCATTTGGAAACAAATTAGAAAGTAATCGACTCTGCAAAGCTTGTTTGCCATGTTCTGTCAGTAGTCCAATTCTTATATCTTGAAGAATACTTCCATATTCATTATCATTTGCCTGTCGCATATTTTTCGTCAGTTCTTTGTATTCAAAATATGACCAAATGTTCACGTTTCCAACACTACCCAGAGACTTTCTGGTGTCTTCATGCGCAAGTGTTTTAAATACTGGTTGTCCTTTTACAGGAGTCAGTTGCAGTAGATCTCCAAAAACTATGACGTGTTTTCCTCCAAATAACACGTCATACTCTGTTTTAAGAACTTGCTGCATTCTTAAATGCACAAAGGCAATCATTAAGTTTGAAACCATGCTTACCTCATCGATAATGAAAAGTTTCATTTTTGTCAGGACTCGAAACTTCACAACAAGCTTCTCCAGATAGCTTGTGGTATTCCAATTTGTTCTCATGCTCTACTGGTAGCATTAGTAAACAATGTAAAGTAATTCCTTTAATGTTATGTGCTGCCAACCCAGTTGGAGCAGTGACAACACAAGACAAATGCGACTTAGTTGTTTTCTGTAGATAACTTGTAATTACTTTAATTAAGAAACTTTTTCCTGTTCCAGCTTGTCCACTCACATACATTCGGATAGGTTGAAATGATGTGCATGAGCACTCTTTCTTTTCATGAAGTAATCCATGGTCAATCTGTTGTCTCACTTGCTGATATATTTGTTTCTGTTCAACATTTAGTTGTTCTTCCAAGTTTGCTAAGTCCATTACATCTTCTTGAGCTTGATGCATTGCTGTTTCCACCACATTCATGGCAATTGCTGCTTCATTTTGAACAATTGATTGTCCTAGTGGATCTTGACTCAGTGCAGCAGTACTTTGACTGTCTTGAGAACTGTCTCTAGCAATCTCAGCTGCAATTGTAGCTTCTTGATCAATTTCATCTTTCAACATTTTCCCATAATTTGCAAAAGCACTGCATTGTATGCTATCTTCTCAAGCATTAAATTAATCTTCATAGCTCTGAAAATCTCCAAGTAATTCCAGTTCTGAACGCCACGGTTTGAACAGTTGCAAAAGGGCTAAATAGTAAAATTCCCTTTTATCAGCAGTGACGCAACTCAGCTTCCTGTGATTAATCAAATTTCCTTTCCTTTGTTTCACCAAACATCCTTCGTAACCAATGACTTCATACTTTCCATCATTGATGTTCTGTGTAGTATTCCGTTTAAAAGTGTAGTTTTGCAGCACTTCAGAGAGACACATGTTCTCAAGATGATGACTTCTGTTTGGGTATTATGTGTCCAACATATTCGTTTTCAAAATATCTGTACTTTCTGGTTCTTTTTCTGCTAAATATTCAATTTCTTGAACAGATTTCAGTACCCGATTTCACATTGCTGCAAGACCTAGTAAACCCAAATGATTCTTCTAGTTTTGGAGTATAGATTTGCATATGATAACCGATCTGAGCATTCATATGCTCCAATTTCTCGATGCGATAACATCTTCAAACTGAAACTGTATAATTTCTTACTTAGAGTCTTCTCGTTAGAAATCTCTTCCCACATTTCTTTCAATTCCGTCTTTTCTGATTTAGTAATGTAGAACGTTACATATCGAGCAACAGCAATGGAATTGTTCGCAACGTACTGAATATCCATGTTAGCATTCCACATGGAAAAATAACTGGATTGTAGTCATTTATGTATTTTGACTCTTCGCTTCTTCTTAAGTTGTAGGTATTTTTCGGAGACTTTCTTGTTATGGTATGTCGCATAGCTGACATAAAACTCTTCACTCTTCCTTTGGATAATACAGGACGTGGAAATGCAAAACGACATTTGGTATAGAACTTATCCTTAGACTTGTACTTTCGTCGACAGTATTTTCCACATCGATGGCTTTGGAGTCGTAAGACTTGTTGTCTTAAGTTTTTATCTTCTGTGCTTTTGGGTACAGCACATGTGGCATATTCTTCAATAAAAGACAAAACAGTATCATCTGAATCTATTCCAAATTTGGGGGCGTCCTTGATCCATAACAACATATGTATATGAGGAGCACCTCTTGCTTGATACTCCTTTCTCCAAAAGAAATCCACAACTTCTCCAAGAGGAGGATTTTATTTTATTGCAGATAAAAGACATCAAAGCTTCAAATCTATGATTGAAATATCTGCATACATTAACAGGATCCAAAGAGCACAATTCTCCAGGTGTCTTGTATTCAATATTTTTTATATTGGAATTTGCCTCTCGAAGAAATTCACGTAAATCATCCCAAGCGTACTCAGCACAGCTTAGGGTAAGGATCCATGTAGGAGTTCCTAAGTTCCGGAGCATACATTTCAGTTCTCCATGACGACGGTACCAATATTCATTAGTCCCACGCTGACATGCCATCAGATTAATCAACTGAGATTCTAAATGATCATCTCTCTGATGCACTTTATCCATAAAATCCTTTGCAGATACATTTTGCAGATGCACTCCAGTTTTTAAAATGTGATTTACTGCATATGAAAGTCCAGACAAGTCACTTTCAAACAGAAGATGAAACATATAAGGGATACATTGTTGAAATCTTGGATCTTCTGCATATAATCTTGTTGTCCGATATTCAGATGCAGGAATCTGCACAGGACGTTCATCATATCGTCCACCTTTTCCTGTTGGAAACAACTGCGGGAAACAACGAGCTTCCAAGCTCTTTTCTCATACACTCATGGGACTTCCTTTTGCTTTTTTCATTTGGAATAACTAAATTGTATTCCCCATCACTTCTTTGGAATGAAGTGGATGTACACTGTAATGTTCATAGATTTCTTCACATCTGGACATGTCCACTTTTTCAATTTGTCCACTTGACTTTTCAGTATCTTCTGCTAAATCTATTTCTTCTTCTCCTACAAACACATTTCTATAGTACTCATTATTTTTTATCAGATACAATGTTGCCTTTTGCACTTTTCTAACATCCACTAACTCTTGCCAGATTTTCTTATTCTTAGTAGGAACACCATTAACTAGAATAACTAGTGGTTCATTTTCTACATGTGGTTTCATTTTCTACATGGTCTACACCAATAGTTTCAATGTTTTTCTTTAAATCTAACGGTAAATGCACAACTCTTCCTTTGTAAATCTGATGGAGGCAATTTACCTGTTTTAGGCTCCATACGAACACTAGCCTGAAACGGGTGCACACATTGAATGAGAATAGACTCATAGGTATTTAAATCTATCAGCTCTGGAGGAATAGCAACCAACTCTAGATTATTATGAACAGCTCTAGCAGGCATTTTATTCTCATCTAATTTGTTATAACAATATTTGCAAATACGCTGGTCAGAACCTAAAGCAAAACAATTCTCTACCAACAAATAGGTTGCAAATTCCTTCCACTTATCATTATTTTCTGTTTCACTTTTTAAATACAGATTGGCACTCCTAGTCTGAATTTAATAGTGAGTTCGCCGACAACAAATACGAGAAAAATTTGGTCTTTCACCTGAAATCACCTTAAACTTTGTGATTTGATCTTCAAAAATGTTTGTAATCGTGGGTTCTACATTGTCTTCAACATTTTGTTCAATTAATGTGTCCGTTTCTGCACTCTCCTGTTGAGGACCAAAGTAACAAAACTCAATATCATCACAAACCTTCTTCACATCTGATACTGACCCATGACCCATTTAACTTTAGTGCTGGGCTTTTTGCATAATACAATCTTCTCACTAACTTCCGCATTTGAGTATGATGTACTGCCAACATCCTGAAATGGTGAAAAACACTTTGACAAACTTTCCTAGAAAGACAAGCCAGAGAATGACCTTGCAAACCAGTATTTTTCTCACTCTGCAAGGGTCTAGTCCTTGCAACACCTTAATCTTTTGTTTAACACTTTTTTTACTATATGCTCATAAGAAATCGCATAATTTAACAATAGATTCTTGTCGTACACTACAAATACTACTGCAATCCCAAGTGTACACTGGGTCTTTAGGACGTCTCCCTAGAACCTCATCAGCTATCACTTCTTCTGCATTTCTGGGAACCATTTTCTCTTTGTCAATTGGACAACCATTTCAAACCTCATAAGCTTGACCACTGGTGTCAACTGCATGCAACAAATCATTGGTTTGAAAATAACTCGGTTCATTAAAAAAAGGCTCAGAACTTGAACTATGTTTCCATTTCCCTAAGAAAACATCACAAAAATTACTTTTGTTAATTTCTCTTTTCCTTTTACTTTTGGCCTTCATTAAATGGATTGGTTTATCTAGTGATCGAATTCTGTTTAATACTAAAATGAATAGTTTCCTTTTTACTTCAAAAGCCTTTTCAACAATGGTTTCAATATGCGTCTTCTTTTTATAAAATAGAGCTCTCTTTTGATAGTTCTTCGTATCTTTCAGCAAATTATGTACTACACTCTTGTAAAATATTTTTTTGCGTATTTCTTTATACTGATTTTGTCTTCTTTTACCATACTTCGTGTCCTTTGACGGTCCATTTTCTTTTTTGCTTTTCCTCTTATTTTGTTTATTTTTTCTAGTTGAAGCATTCTCAGTGGTTTCAGCATTCTGTACATTCTTTCTGGTCCTACAAACATTTTTAATAAATTGCTTTGTGATCTTACCAGAAGATTTTTTCTTTTTAGCCACATTATGTTGTTTATCCAATACTTGTGGTTGATTTTTCTTCAAGTAACTGTCCTTTTTCTGTTCTTTTCTTTTTCTTACTTTGTCCGGCATGATTCATCCAGGCACTCTCCTTGCAGTACTCTAATGATTCATCAGTACCCAGGTACTCATGCAGTGAACTAGGCCTTAGCACATGGACTGCTTCAAACGTCTATCCACTATGCATGCAGGCCTCTAACCACCTACACACTTGTCTTTCACACCTTCAATACCCCAGTCAGTATTCATACAGTTCCCGCAAACACCCTGTCACTCCCCTTACACTTCTCCAGTGACCTATTCAGCACCATGTACTAATCCATTCACTGCGCCAAAACCCACCCACTTATAAATTCACCGAGGCACTCTCCTTGCAGTACTCTAATGATTCAGTCAGTACCCAGGTACTCATGCAGTGACCCAGGCCTTAGCACATGCACTGCTTCAAACGTCTATCCACTATGCATGCAGTCCTGTAACCACCTACACACTTGTCTTTCACACCTTCAATTCCCCTGTCAGTATCTATACACTCCAATAAACACCCTGTCACTCCCCTTACACTCCTCCAGTGACCCATTCAGCACCATGTACTAATCCATTCACTGCGCCAAAACCCAACCACTTATAAATTCATCGAGGCACTCGCCTTGCCCTACTCTAATCATTCACTCAGTACCCAAGTACTCATGCAGTGAACCAGGCCTTTGCACAAGGACTGCTTCAAATGTCTATGCAGTATGCATGCAGGCCACTAACCACCTACACACTTGTCTTTCACACCTTCAATACCC
Organism: Triturus cristatus; assembly: GCF_964204655.1. Taxonomy (NCBI): domain Eukaryota; kingdom Metazoa; phylum Chordata; class Amphibia; order Caudata; family Salamandridae; genus Triturus; species Triturus cristatus. Next base: position 752,484,915 of record NC_140593.1, on the reverse strand, counting down.
CAGTCAGTATTCATACAGTTCCCGTAAACACCGTGTCACTCCCCTTACACTCCTCCAGTGACCCATTCAGCACCATATAGTAATCCATTCACTGCGCCAAAACCCAAACACTTATAAATTCACCCAGGCACTCTCCTTGCAATACTCTAATCATTCAGTCAGTACCCAAGTACTCATGGAGTGAGCCAGGCCTTAGCACATGGATTGATTAAAACACCTATCCACTATGCATGCAGGCCTCTAACCACCTAAACAATTGTCTTTCCCACCTTCAATTGCCCAGTCAGTATCTATATACTCCAATAAACACCCTGTCACTCCCCTTGCACACCTCCAGTGACTCATCCAGCACCATGTACTAATCTATTCACTGCGCCAAAACCCAAACCCTTAAAAGATTCATCCAGTCACTCTCCTTGCAGTACTCTAATCGTTCAGTCAGTACCGAGGTACTCATGCAGTGAACCAGGCCTTAGCACATGGACTGCTTCAAACGTCTATCCACTATGCATGCAGGCCTCTAACCACCTACACACTTGTATTTCACACCTTCAATACCCCAGTCAGTATCTATACACTTCCAGCAAACACCCTGTCACTCCCCTTGTACTCTTCTAGTGACACATTCAGCACCATGTACTAATCTATTCACTGTTCCAAAACCCAAACTATTAAAATATTCATCCAGGCATTCTCCTTGCAGTACTCTAATGTTTCAGTCAGTACCCAGGTACTCATGCAGTGAACCATGCCTTTGCACAAGGACCAGTTCAAATACCTATCCACTATGCATGTAGTGGTCTAACCACCTTCACACTTGTGCTTCAGGCCTACAATTCCCCAGTCACTATGCATACACTCCAGCAAACACACTGTGACTGCTGTTGCAAACCCAAAGTGACTCTTTCAGTACCATGTAGTAATCCATTCAGTAAAGTAAAACTCAACCAACTATGAATTCACCCAGTGTCTCTCCTTATAGTACTGTAATCATTCAGTCAGTAAGCATGTACTCATGCAGTGAGGCAGGCTTTAGGGCATGAACTGCTTCAAACTAGTAGGCACTATGCATGTAGTGGTGTAACCAATGTCACACTTGTGCTTCAGGCCTACCATTCCCCAGTCACTATACATACACTCCAGCAAACACAGTGTGACTGCTGTTGCAATCCCATAGTGACTCTTTCAGTACCATGTAGTAATACATTCACTAAAGTAAAACTCAACCAATTATGAATTCACCCAATGTCTCTCCTTATAGTACTGTCATTATTCAGTCAGTAAGCATGTACTCATGCAGTGAGCCAGGCTTTAGGGTATGGAGTGATTCAAACGATTATGCACTATGCATGTAGTTGTCTAACCACCTTCACACTAGTGCTTCAGGCCTACAATTCCCCAGTCACTATGCATACACTCCAGCAAACACACTGTGATTGCTGTTGCAATCCCATAGTGACTCTTTCTGTACCATGTAGTAATACACTCACTAAAGTAAAACTCAACCAATTATGAATTCACCCAGTGTCTCTCCTTATAGTACTGTAATCATTCAGTCAGTAAGCATGTACTCATGTAGTGAGCCAGGCTTTAGGGCATCGAGTACTTCAAACAGCTATGCACTATGTATGTAGTGGTCTAACCACCTTCACACTTGTGCTTCAGGCCTACACTTCCCCAGTCACTATGCATACACTCCAGCAAACACACTGTGACTGCTGTTGCAATCTTATAGTGACTCTTTCTGTACCATGTAGTAATCCACTCACTAATTATGAATTCACCCAGTGTCTCTCATTATAGTACTGTAATCATACAGTCAGTATGCATGTACGCATGCAGTGATCCAGGCTTTAGGTCATGAAGTGCTTCAAACTGGTATGCACTATGCATATAGTGGTCTAACCACCTTCACACTTGTGCTTCAGGCCTACAATTCCCCAGTCACTATCTATACATTCCAGAAAACACACTGTGACTGCTGTTGCAAACCCATACTGACTCTTTCAGTACCATGTAGTAATCCATTCAGTAAAGTAAAACTCAACCAACTATGAATTCACCCAGTGTCTCTCTTTATAGTACTGTAATCATACAGTCAATATGCATGTACTCATGCAGTGAGCAGGGCTTTAGGACATGGAGTGCTTCAAACTGCTATGCACTATGCATGTAGTGGTCTAATCACCTTTACACTTGTGCTTCAGGCCTATAATTTCTCAGTCAGTATTTATATAAAATGTGTTTGTATAGTAATAGAAAAGTATAATTTATAAAGATATTAATATACATTTATTTATGATTAATTTTTACAGATACTGTTTATCACCATTAAAATAAAGTAAGCATGCCGGACAAAGTAGACATAAGAAAAGAACAGAAAAAGGACAGTTACTTGAAGAAAAATCAACCACAAGTATTGGATAAACAACAGAATGTGGCTAAAAAGAAAAAATCTTCTGGTAAGATCACAACGCAATTTATTAAAAATGTTTGTAGGACCAGAAAGAATGTACAGAATGCTGAAACCACTGAGAATGCTTAAACTAGAAAAAAAAAGATCAAATGGACAGTCAAAGGACACGAAGTATGGTAAAAGAAGACAAAATCAGTATAAAGAAATACGCAAAAAATTATTTTACAAGAGAGTAGTACATAATTTGCTGAAAGATACGAAGAAATATAAAAAGGGTGCTCTATTTTATAAAAAGAAGAAGCATATTGAAACAATTGTCGCAAAGGCTTTTGAAGTAAAAAGGAAACTATTCATTTTAGTATTAAACAGAATTCGATCACTAGATAAACCAATCCATTTAATGAAGGCCAAAAGTAAAAGGAAAAGAGTCATTAACAGAAGTAATTTTTGTGATGTTTTCTTAGGGGAATGGAAACATAGTTCAGGTTCTGAGCCTTTCTTTAATGAAGAGAGTTATTTTCAAACCAATGATTTGTTGCATGCAGTTGACATCAGTGGTCGAGCTTATGAGGTTAGAAATGGTTGTCCAATGACAAAGAGAAAATGGTTCCCAGAAATGCAGAAGAAGTGATAGCTGGTGAGGTTCTAGGGAGATGTCCTAAAGACCCAGTGTACACTTGGGATTGCAGTAGTATTTGTAGTGTACGACAAGAATCTATTGTTAAATTATGCGATTTCTTATGAGCATATAGTAAAAAAAGTGTTAAACAAAAGATTAAGGTGTTGCAAGGACTAGACCCTTGCAGAGTGAGAAAAATACTGGTTTGCAAGGTCATTCTCTGGCTTGTCTTTCTAGGAAAGTTTGTCAAAGTGTTTTTCACCATTTCAGGATGTTGGCAGTACATCATACTCAAATGCGGAAGTTAGTGAGAAGATTGTATAATGCAAAAAGTCCAGCACTAAAGTTAAATGAGTTGAACAGTGCTCTTTTGCGTGGGTCAGTATCAGATGTGAAGAAGGTTTGTGATGATATTGAGTTTTGTTACTTTGGTCCTCAACAAGAGAGTGCAGAAACTGACACATTAATAGAACAAAATGTTGAAGACAATGTAGGACCCACGATTACAAAAAACTTTGAAGATCAAATCACAAAGTTTAAGGTGATTTCAGGTGAAAGACCAAATTTTTCTTGTATTTGTTGTCAGCAAACTCACTATAAAAATCAGACTAGGAGTGTCAATCTGTATTTAAAAAGTGAAACAGAAAATAATGATAAGTGGAAGGAATTTGCAACTTATTTGTTGGTAGAGAATTGTTTTGATTTGGGTTCTGACCAGCGTATTTGCAAATATTGTTATAACAAATTAGATAAGAATAAAATGCCTACTAGAGCGGTTCATAATAACCTAGAGTTGGTAGCTATTCCTCCAGAGCTGATAGATTTAAATACCTATGAGTCTATTCTCATTCAATGTGTGCACCCGTTTCAGGCTATTGTTCGTATGGAGCCTAAAACAGGTAAATTGCCTCCATCAGATTTACAAAGAGGATTAAAAGAAAGAGTTGTGTATTTATCGTTAGATTTAAAGAAAAACATTGAAACTATTGGTGTAGACCATGTAGACAATGAACCACTAGTTATTCTAGTTAATGGTGTTCCTACTAAGAATAAGAAAATCTGGCAAGAGTTAGTGGATGTTAGAAAAGTGCAAAAGGCAACATTGTATCTGATAAAAAATAATGAGTACTATAGAAATGTGTTTGCAGGAGAAGAAGAAATAGATTTAGAAGAAGATACTGAGACGTCAAGTGGACACATTGAAAAAGTGGACATGTTCAGATGTGAAGAAATCTATGAACATTACAGTGTACATCCACTTCATTCCAAAGAAGTGATGGTGAATACGATTGAGTTATTCCAAATGAAACAAGCATTGGCATAGCCAATAGGTATCGCCTTTGGGACCTTATTAGTGTTTAACCATGCAACAGTTAATGTTGTTGTACCAAGGATATTGTGCTGTATAACTAAATACTTGTAAGGTCCCAAAAGTGAGACCTATTGGCTATGCCAATGCTTGTTGGATGTTCTTAATGGCCGGTGCCCACTCAGCTCATTGAATGGTCTGAGGCACTGTTACATACATACTCTGTCCTGTTGGACATTCTCGTATGCCAGTAGATTTTCTGCTTGTTGACAACTCTCGGGCACTGCTGCACATGCCTACCTGATGATTGAATACTGACTGATACCAGTATATTGAGTCCTCTCAGGCACTGCTACACACACCTGCCGATTGAATACTCTCAGATGCCAGTAGATTATTGAGCGCTCCCTGGCACTGCTACACACTCCTGCCGATTGAATACTCTCAGATGCCAGTAGATTATTGAGCGCTCCCTTTCCCTGCTACACACTCCTGCCGATTGAATACTCTCAGATGCCAGTAGATTATTGAGCGCTCCCTGGCCCTGCTACACACTCCTGCCAATTGAATTCTCTCAGATGCCAGTGGATTATTGAGCCCTCCTAAGCACTACTACACACTTCTGCTGATTGAATACTCTCAGATGGCAGTAGATTATTGAGCGTTCTCAGGCACTGCTACAGAGGCCTGCCCATTGAAAACTCACAGATAGCAGTAGATCATTGAGCGCTCTCAGGCCCTGCTACAAATGCCTGTCCATTGAATACACTTAGATGTCAGGAGATTATTGAGAGCTCTCGGGCACTGCTACATACTCCTGCCTATTGAATACACTTAGATGCCAGTAGATTATTGATCACTCCCAGGCACTGCTACACACGCCTGGCCATTGAGTACTCCCAGATGCCTTTTCACACTCCAACACATCGGCTACTCCCACGCCCATGTAAATGCTGCAAGCACCGGAAGTGGCTCTCCAGCTGTGGCAGCTGCTGCAGATTACTTGTCGAGGGCTTTTTCACAATGGGAACAAAAGTTTTTCTTTCAAATGGATCCTATGTTTCGACCACAAGCACATTTTATTTGCATGTTTTTGTCTTGATATCTGTCCCCAGTTCCCTTTGCATGTGACGTCAGTGCTGCAGGGAGTGGAGGGCCAGACTCCAGTCGTGGTCCTGGGCACTCAGTCTCCTGGAAACAGCACCCCGTGATTAACGGAGGGGTGGCCTTACTCGATCCACGGGCAGCAGTTGTGTTTAGCTCTTGTAGGGTGGCCAGTCTCCCTTAACCCTCCTTGTCCCAGGTAACACCTTTGTTTGAAGGCACAGCTCCTAGCAGAGTGCTCGGCTTGAATAACAGCCAATGAGAGGAGCATTGGTCAAGGGGCTCATAGGCCTGAGTTGCACAGCTATGATCCTCTCTTGTCCTCCCCACACTGGGAGGGCAGCAACTGCAAGTGGGCAATGATTGGGAAGATAAATCTATCCAATTCTTTACCTACTCCTAGGTATTTCCAGACCAAGAAGGAGCAGTATTCTCTCGGTAGGGCTGCAGCAGTAGATGTTACACCTCAGAGTGTCATACAAAAGCTTGGTTTGGCAGCTGTCACACAGTGAGACACATTAGTTACTAGTGAATGAATTGAACTCTGAAACAGCCTAAATGGGGGCTTTACCGCCTGGCTCAGAGCTGATGGTTCTAAATGGGGGCTTTACCGCCTGGCTCAGAGCTGATGGTTCTAAATGGGGGCTTTACCGCCTGGCTCAGAGCTGATGGTTTTAAATGGGGGCTTTACCGCCTGGCTCAGAGATGAAGGTTCTAAATGGGGGCTTTACCGCCTGGCTCAGAGATGATGGTTCTAAATGGGAGCTTTACCCCCTGGCTCAGAGCTGATGGTTCTAAATGGGGGCTTTACCACCTGGCTCAGATCTGATGGTTCTAAATGGGAGCTTCACCGCCTGGCTCAGAGCTGATGGTTCTAAATGGGGGCTTTTCCCATGGCTCAGAGCTGATCGTTTTAAATGGGGGCTTTACCCCCTGGCACAGAGCTGATGGTTCTAAAGGGGGGCTTTACCGCCTGGCTCAGAGCTGATGGTTCTAAATGGGGGCTTTACCGCCTGGCTCAAAGCTGATGGTTCTAAATCGGGGCTTTACCCCCTGGCTCAGAACTGATGGTTCTAAATGGGGGCTTTACCACCTGGCTCAGAGCTGATGGCTCTTACCAGTGGCTTTATCAACCTCCTTTTGGATGCATCCTCTATACAGGGGACCACGTAAAGCAGATGAGGGTTGGGTGGGTATCATCAGACATGCAGGAGCAAGGAGCGTTTTTCCCAAATGGATGCCCAGGATAGGATTAAATTACAGATACAATAATGCTGCTTATTGTCCCATTAGATATGAATTCCGACACACCTTTTACAGGATGAAACAGTGAGGGTATGCTAGGGTATAACAAGGTGACAACTGGATCTTTGCTTGTGGCTCGCGGCACAGGCAGTTGACCAGCAGTGATAGCCTGGGATCTTAGTCCGATGGAGTGCAATGGGCTGAGACCTCAGGCCATCACTGCTGGTCAACTGCGTGTGCAGCGAGCTTGCCCAGTTTAAAAAACAAGTTCCTCCTGCTTTGAACACTTTTTCCGTGCAGTCAATGTAATAGCAACAGTGTATGAAACAGGAGGAACATGTTTTTAAACTGGACAAGTGAGTACAAGTGAATGGATCTTACACAGTGTTCAAGTGAAATCTTAACCTCGAAACATGCATCCAAATTGGACCATATAGGACACAGGGGCGGCTCTATGTGGGCAGAGGAGTGTCGCCCCACTGCTTTCTCGCAGTGCAAGAAGCGAAAACATAAAATGGTATTATGAATACCATTTTATGTTTCTGCTTCTCGCACTGCGAGAAAGCAGAAGGGTTTGGTGGGGAAGGGTGAGTGGGCGGCCCTGGTACAGGTAGGAGAGAAGTGACTTGGCCATTGTTGTGGGCGCTGGGGCTGACCAAACCAGTCATAGGCACCCTCCCGTTTTCTCCATGTAGGCTGCATGCAGCCTGCATGTAGAAAACTGCCTCCCCATAGATGCCTGTGCTGTCGGCGTCCCAGCCAATCACAACGCTGACATTGCAGCATTGTGATTGGCTTAGGGGAGGAGAGGAAGGCTGCCTGCTTCCTGTGAGGAGCAGAGAGATAGTTTTAATTATAATTTTTTTTAATTAAACTGCAGGGGTGGACTGGCCTGCTGATGGTCCAGACCTTCTGGCCCTACCGTAGTGGCCCGAGGATGAACGATTCATTGGGTGTAGCTGGGTCAGCCACGGGTGCCTCAAGCAGGGACTTGTAAGTAAGTGATGCTGATATGTTACACATTGATATACTGTTGAAAGAATGTCAAATGTGGCAACGCGGACTTTAGTTGGCCCTCGGAACCTTCCCTGAGTGGATGTAAATATAAAACTGATGATGTCCTAAAGAATTCTGGAAAGATATGGCATGTAAACCCTACCATGATTGATGTTTGATTTCAAGCAAAGACAGCTACGGCCTGCTATGAATACCAACACTTTTTTGTTTGTCTTTTTTAGGGTATGTGTTTTGGGGTTTTTGATGTCAGCTGGGTACCGGAGTGAGCGCACTATGCACTCCTTCCTCTGCACTCATTCACTGTACATTTGAATGTGGTCACAATAGGGACATGCACCTTTCAGGCTTCTGTAGTTTACTCTCCTTTGTTCGCATTGCTGTTTTGTTGACTCTTTTCTTCTGTTAGTGAAGTTTTTTGTATGATCTGCTTTGTATAACTATTCTGGCTCAAAGTAATGTCAAGCCATTTGTGTTGAGCGCTCCGAAGAGGCGTCTGTTGCGTATCAGCGCTACATAAATAAATAGCAAACAAAAGACCAAGCAATGCTTGATGTCTCCCTGCCGAACGCGCGCCAAAGTGTGTGTTGACGGGCAGTGCAAACAGTTATCCCACGGGCTGGGCGCTCTCCAGAGTCCCACCTTGGTGTCCCCTTCAGGTTTAAAGTCCAGTAGAGCGCTTTTCACAGGGCGAGGCCTGGGCAGGGCATCCTCTGTGCAGAAACATTACGGAGGATGAAGCGAGTCTGAGATGTGGGAACAGGAAGTCGTTGTGCGTGTTGGAAACACTCTCAGAAAGCCTGCCAAGGATGTAGATCGCTTGTCACGGGGGAAACACTCAGCAGCTGAAGGAAAGCTGGGTCTCAGCTTCTTCTCACAACACTCGCGGTGTCACTCTATAACTACTGCAGCTGCTGCTGAGAAAAGAACGCGTCGTCCCACGTGCGCTCTGCTTTAAAAGCGCGTTGAAGCGACAAATGTGCTGTACGCTAGTTTCGAAAACCGGGAAGACATTTGTGTGGCAGAGAAGTTTGTGCTTTCCTGTAAGTGACGCTCCTGTGCTGTGCACCTTCTCTGTAGCCCATAATAGACGCGAACTTTCAGAGGTCTGGGGTGCTGGTCTGAAGGGAAGGGGGTGTCATCCTGACAGCAGCAGAGCTCTCAGGGTACTAGTTTCATGCGCAAGAGGTCATTCAAGGTAGTTGTTTTCCTTCCCAGTGTGGGATTTGTAGTGCTGCCTATCCCATTGTAGAGTCAGGACTGCAAGTCCCATAATGCAAAGAAAAAAACCTGCTCTAGATGAGCCACTCACGCATGGAACACGGAACTTGAAAGGTCTGTTGATTGGTCACTGCGTGGATTGTGGATGGTTTATATTAAGAACAGGGCACAAGTCCTTAACAAGCATTGGCATAGCCAATAGGTCTCGCCTTTGGGACCTTATAAGTGTTTAGCCATGCAACAGTTGCATAACTCAATACTTATAAAGTCCGAAAAGCGAGACCTATTGGCTATGCCAAGCGGCCGTGCGGCCGTGAAAGTGATCACGATCAAACATCAAAGCGGCCGTGCGGCCGAGAAAGTGAAAGCAATCTCGGTCAAGCGTGGCACGCGCGCCTGCGCACATGCACTGTAGCTCTAGGCTGGCCTGGTAGCACTTTTTGGAGCCCTCTCAAAAATTCTCGCCAGACCAGCGCATGCGCTGGGTCAGGCGAGACCTAAAAAGCAAAAGGAAGTCCCATGAGTGTATGGGAAGAGAGCTTGGAAGCTCGTTGTTTCCCACAGTTGTTTCCAACAGGAAAAGGTGGACGATATGATGAACATCCTGTGCAGATTCCTGCATCTAAATATCGTATAACAAGATTATATGCAGAAGATCCAAGATTTTGACAATGTATCCCTTATATGTTTCATCTTCTGTTTGAAAGTGACTTGTCTGGACTTTCATATGCAGTAAATCACATTTTAAAAACTGGAGTGCATCTGCAAAATGTACCTGCAAAGGATTTTATGGATAAAGCGCATCAGAGAGATGATCATTTAGAATCTCAGTTGATTAATCTGATGGCATGTCAGCGTGGGACTAATGAATATTGGTACCGTCGTCATGGAGAACTGAAATGTATGCTACGGAACTTAGGAACTCCTACATGGTTCCTTACCCTAAGCTGTGCTGAGTACGCTTGGGATGATTTACTTGAATTTCTTCGAGAGGCAAATTCCAATATAAGGGGGCGGAGGTAGATATGCCTCAATGAGCTGTGCCTCCTAGGTGTGTCAACATGTTTCGAAGCTCCCCAGGCTTCTTCGTCAGGACTAGAATGATCCCTATCTACACTCACGATTCTATGTGTACTGCAAAATTATGGTAATAGTCACAAGAATTATAGTGCATTTTGATTCCCAATGCACTGGTTGGATACCTGATTAAGTATCATGAATTAGTTCATCTGAAATAAAGAAAGGAGGGGGAGCTTCGAAACATGTTGACACACCTAGGAGGCACAGCTCATTGAGGCATATCTACCTCCGCCCCCTTATTTTTACTAATACCAGCTCACAGGTATGTTAAATATTTTTTCAAAACCGACGAGCCAGGTATTTTTTAATCTCACCTACCCATCCACTCCTGACCCTTGCACTCACTCCCTTACAAAACACATAGTCGTTTTTCACAAACCAAAAGGTGCTCCCACGTAGTCATAGGTTGTAGCACGCCCTGTCCCGTAGAGGGGCGGGAACACCCCTATGATGAAGCATGACACCAAGGGCCCTTTTGGTGTGTGAGGGGTATTTTAACAACACTGTGTGTTCCTTTTCTACCATCGTAGAAAACACATATTACCCGGGAGGACATTTAAGATATTCTTTCTAAAACCTGTTCTGAGGGTGGATCTTTATGGTTTATAAGTTACTGAAGGAGGACGTATCCACCTCCACTACTGTTGTTAAGTAGTACCTCTCTACTCCCCTTTGGTTTGTTTCATTACGGTCCTTCCACAACATCTGGACATTACACTGCCTATCCAAAATGTGCCAAGGCTGGACACTTTGTAATGATGCTCAGTTGGTTTTCAAACAACGTTTGCCTAGCGAATTAGCAAATTCCTACCTAATATTTTTAAAGCCAAAGTTTTAGGAAGATAATTCAGCCTCTGAGGAATTTATTATTATAATTTAATAGGATTACCATTGGAAAATTTACATAAAAAGGAGTGCAAAAATACCATTTGGCCTCATGGAAAGATATATGTTTGAATTATGGACTTTTTCTTACACACTGTCTCAGTGTATATTTTTAAGCGACAACATTTACAGTGTTTATAAATTTAAGTTATAAAATTTTCTTAGCAGTAAGCATTTTATATATGTGTGATTTGTATTATCTGGTATTTTACTGAGGATAGATTGTTGTTTTTTTTAAACAATCTTTTTCATTGTTTTTTTTTGCCCGCTGTTATGTGATGAGTACGATTGAAATCACTGTTTCTAGTGAAATTCAATATATTCTGAGAACAGCAAAAAAAGGCAAATAAATTACTTTGTAAAATCTTTAAATTATGCTGTGTTGTCAAAAATGTATTATTACATGTTATAACTATTTTTTCTTTTCTTTCACAGATCCTAATTCTAAAATAAGCAATTTACCACAATTTACATTATAAAAAACAACTGAATAAAATGTGTGGCGTTTTTTAAATGTTTTTTTCTGCTGAGGTAAGTTTGAAAGATCTGAAATTCTATGCAGTGGAAGCCGTGGGAATACATCCCAGAGGAGGAGATCGAGAAAAAACTCTCAGACAAAAAGAATCCAAACACATCTTGAATTTCAGAACTCTGACTCCCTTCGGATTGAATCAGGATGAAGAACTCCATTACCATCTTTAATATTGCCATATATCACTCATAAAACGGTCATAACTGATACGGACACTGACATTGGCCTCTCCATTCACACAAATTTTAGGTTTATCACTTTTGTTTTGTTTTTTATAAATTTTCACGATTATTATGTGAGACAGTGCTTTTCCATCACAAATTGGAGAAGTAGGCCCACTGGAGGGCTAGACTCTATGGTTTGAAATGACTAATTATGTAAATTACAACTTACATTATAATATCTCCAGAAAGTAATATCATGGTCTATTGAATCAGTATATCACAGCGTGTTACATGGCTTCAGCATAATCTGGTGACTACAGAGAATTTAAGTGAGATGGTTGCATGTTGTGAATCTCAACCTACATTAGGTTATGCATTGGCATTATCAGAATGTTTACATAAATGACCGTAGAAAATGATGTTGGCTTATTACCTTATAAATCAATTGTAGCATTAATGCATTTCTACATGTGCAGATACATGAATTACGATTGCAATATCTCAACATTAAGCTCTATCACTCCTATTCTTTACAAACACGCTATGTTTCTCCATGATTTTAAAAAGAAATTAATTTAGGCACTACCAGTACCATAATGCCTAGCGGCACTGTCTCAGGAAGTGATGTCACGAATTATTTGAATGTATGTTTATAACATCCTGAATACCTTTGAGCTAATGCTAGACTCGTGAGCAAGGTCTCTGCTGAGACTGAAACGCGTAGAGTTGTTTTGATTACTGGCATGCTGAAAGTAAAGATATTGTAAGACACGATCACTTGTGAAGCCTTTCTTTTCCTTGTGGGAGTGCGCGAGGAAGCCTTCTGGGCAAACGAAATGAAATGAGCAACGGCTTAACCCTGCCGTATCTTGAACGCACCGCCGTAGAGCGCCCATGATTCCTGAAGTGGGTTGTGTTGGAAGATATAGATATATATATATATATTCACTGAAAAAAACATAGGTTTTAGGGGTGTTATAGTTAGCTGGACATTTCACGCAAACAAAACCATTGAAATTCCTACGATATAGTTAGTTGTACTAACTACATCTCGCGCGCCCGCAATCCACTGCTGATGATGTCACATATTACATCACTCATGACATGGTCAGTGACATCACTGATGACATCACTGATGAAATCTCAAATGACATCACTGATGACATCATCCAGTGACTGTGTGTTTCTGTAAAGTTTAAATATGTTTAATATATATAGGGAAAGGCGTATTGAAGAATGAGTGGGTATATGAGTGTCTGAATGGATGATTTAGTAGGTACATAACTAACTCTATAAGTGAGTGAATTAACTTATCTTACTGAATGCATGGGTTAGTGAGTAAACTGTGTGAATGTCTGTATCCGTCTGTTGGTGTGTAAGCAGCTGCATGGGTTTGCGAATAGCTACATGAGTGTCTATATGGGTTATTGATTGGTTGTCTGAGTATCTGTATGGGTGCCTGAGTGTTTGTGTGGGTGGGGTATGTGTGACTCTGTACATAGATGTGTGAGTGGGTAATTCACTGGGTGCATGGTTTCAAGAGTGCATCTGTGATGGACTGTATGGGTGGGTGAGTGTGTGTATAGGTGTGTTAGTGAGTGAATGTATATCTCAGTTGTATATGTGTTAGTAACTACATATGTGAAAGGCATTATATATGTTTGTTGGAGTATATAAATGGCTATAAGTGAGAGTGTGTGATTGTGAGAGTGGCTGTATGGATGAGTCTGTGCTTGTATCAGTGATTGTATAAGAGCATAAGTATGTGCTTGTATTTGTATGAGTAAGTGAGCTGGTGTGTGTATAACTGTATAGGTGAGTAAATGGTAGTGTGATTAATTATTTGCATGACTCACTAGGTGTGTGAGTACCTCTATGGATGAGTGGTGGTGTGTGAGTTTCTATATAGGTTTATGAGTGCCTACATAGTCATGTACTGAGTGAATATAAGTATGAGTGACTGTACGGGTGAGTGAGTGGATGTGTGTGTAAACCTAAGAATCAGTGAGTGGGTATGTAGTTATTGGTGTTGGAGTGTCTATGGTTTTGAGAATGGCAGTCTGTAATTTAGAGTGGGTGTATCAAAGGTTATATTAGCGTGTGAGAAGATGCATCAATTTATCACATGAATGATGTCATCCTTGATGTCATCAGTGATGTCATTTGAGATGTCATCAGTGATGTCATCAGTGATGTCACTGACCATGTCATGAGTGATGTAATATGTGACGTCATCATCAGTGCATTGCGGGGGCGAGAGTTATAGTTAGCTGAACTAACTATAACAGGGGAATTTCTATGGTTTTGTACGAGTGAAATGTCCAACTAACTATAACTTTCCCTAAAACCTATGGTTTTTTCAATGAATTTCTAAGGTTTTTTAATTGCTAATTTCTAACTATAACGTGCCTGAAACCTATGGTTTTTTCAGTGAATTTCAAAGGTTTTTTAAATGCTAATTCATAAGTATAACATGTCTGAAACTTATGGTTTTTTCAGTGAATTTCAAAGGTTTTTTAAATGATATTTTTAAAATGTATTTCTTGTTCTAATTTTTTTTATTTTCTTTAACTACATGTTTTTTAATCTACTTATTTTTATATATATTTTTTAAATTACACAACACATATGTTTAAAAAATATTTTTTTTAAATAAATAGATATATTTTGTTAATTATTTTATATTCTTTTAAATATACTTATATATTTTTTTAATTGTGTTTTTTCTTTTTTTTGGAGCCGCGCACCCAAAGCGCACCCTTCTCGTTCACTGCGCGGAACATGAACGTTTCTGCCATTTTAGGATTGATGTGTAGTATCCGCGTACGGTGTGCGACAAGTAACAGTGATTTCAATAGCACTCATCACATGACAGCGGGCAAAAAAAACCAATCAAAAAGATTGTTTACAAAAAACAACAATCTATCCTCAGTAAAATACCAGATAATACAAATCACACATATATAAAATGCTTACTGCTAAGAAAATTTTATAATTTAAATTTATAAACATTGTAAATGTTGTCGCTTAAAAATATACACCGAGACAATGTGTAAGAAAAAGTCCATAATTCAAACATATACCTTTCCATGAGGCCAAATGGTATTTTTGCACTCCTTTTTATGTAAATTGTCCAATGGTAATCCTATTAAATTATAATAATAAATTCCACAGAGGGTGAATTATCTTCCTAAAATTGTGGCTTTAAAATTATTAGGTAGAAATTTGGTAATTCGCTAGGAATTGAAAACCAACTGAGCATCATTACAAAGTGTCCAGCCTTTGTCACATTTTAGATAGGCAGTGTAATGTCCAGATGTTGTGGAAGGACCATCATGGAAAATTATTGCTACTGCTACAAAAGTCCTTCCTGATATTGATAGTTGAGTTGCTACAAAATGTTTTATTAAAGTGTCCAATTTTCTTCCATCAGCTGTACAACGTTGCATCATTAAAATTATATATTGTCCATATCTTTGTAAAAATAATGTTGATAACATTTCTGATTTGCATTGGCTACACTCCATGTTTTGATTTGCAGCTTTAACTAATTTATGGAAAGACACTGATTTACAGTCCGGTAATGTTAGATATATAGATATCTTTCAGTGTCTACATTAGTGCTAGATGTATACATACAATTTTCACAATGATGTTCCCATTTATAACAAAGGTCAAAAATATTTTCTGTTTCTACACCTTCATTTTCTAAAACGGTAAGCATATACATTAGAAATTCCTGAGCATCTTGTTGGATATTTTGCGTAAATTGTGTAGAACCAGAACATACATCCAAAAGATTACGAACATTAGGAACGGTTTGTATTTTATTTGTATCAGTTCTCAATTTTTCATAAACAGAATGCATCAAGGAACAAAATCTTTTTTCCCGATTCTCCATAATTTGCTGTTGCAAACCGTCAAGAAAAAAACAACATTGACCACTACATTAGCATAGCAGTTGACACCTGAACTATTTTCAAACTGATAATCAACAATCTCTTCAACAGTGTCCTTTTTAGGTCTCGGGACCATCCGGTCTGCCGAAGAAATGAGAATAACCAACTGCAAAATGAATCCAAAAGCCTATTGCCTGAGACAATTACGTGCAATTTTTTTTAAGAGCTTAAACCAGATATGACTAACAGTCTAGCATCGAAATTTTATTTTTTGTGGGAAAATAAGGTTTTTTTGTATCGACGTGGCTGCTATTTCAATGTACAGAATGCACTCCGAAACGTTTTTTTCTGTGGTCATTTTTCATCACCGCTGCGTCTCATCTATAGGTCTCCTGTAGGTACCAGGTTTCTGAATGGAACATAGGTGCATTGTTTGCGAGCCTATTTATGTGGGTGTTTAGATAGCGCTATGTATCTCCTTGCAGCTGCTTCACGGCGCTTTCTCCTGATGGAAATGCAGTTAAGAGCGAGGATCAGGGCAGAGTCCCACAGAGTGTGTGGAGGGTCCGACTCCCCACACATCATTTGTCATGCACCGTTACACTTTAAAACAAATATACACTGAGAGCCGGCTGCAAGGCGCCATGAAGTGCGGTCAAATGCAATTCAATGTGAATTTATGCAAACGGCGTTTTTGAAGGAAACATCACTGGCGGCGCACGCAGTGATTCGACAAGCAACCAATATTTGTTGTTGTTGATTGAAATGCATTTAATTTCGCAACCGTGTTCTAAATAGGGTTTATTTGAAAAAAAATTATAATTTAGGAGCATTTAACGCGTACGATATGTTTTGCAAACACCGAATTCCAACTTGCTAAATGACTGTTCCACTGAATTTTTTTCGCACTTTGAAAACAATATACTCAAATACACAGGGTACTTTTGCTAAACTAGGTGTGCTTTGTCGTTTTGCCACACATTTGGGAATTTAATGTGCTACCTATGCGCTGAAAGTCTAGTTTCGTGGCGTTTTCTTCGGATTTTAGATCGTATTTAGTTGACAGCGCTTCCATGTTTCGGGGGGGGGGGGCGTTTCTTCATCTAGTCGAATTTTCGTTTTATTATTTATTCTTTTCCGTCATTTTTTTTGTAAATTAAGCAGATTCCTGATTTACGGAACAACGGTCTGTGCATTTTGCAAGAACTGGACAGTTTAGGATTGCAGGACGGCCTGGCGGTGATTTATTTATACTCCTGTTTAAGTAATATTTATTTTAATGTTTACCCCTCCGAGTTGCACGTGAGTAGAACGCCTTTGCTCGAATGAACAAAAAAGCTGTTTGTAGCATCCTTTTACGAGCACTAACACATCGTGTGCACTTGTGGTTCGCGGGGTTAAACTCTGTCTCGCACAGAGTACTGGAGCCGGCAGCGCCCGTGGGGCGAGGGTACCCCAATAACGCCCCGGAGAGCCGAGGCTCAGGGGCTGACCACAAGCCCCTGCCTTAAACTCCAGTTTAGAGAGACACCGAACATCTTTCTGCCTTTCGAGACGTGTGAAGCGGTCTCAGCGTCCATGTAGAAATAATGAACTCAACTTTCATTGCAGAAACGAGCGCAGCGTCGGACTGGGACATAAAATAAAAGTGGCCACCGTTGGCGAACCAGAGAGCAAACCAGTGCCCACATATCCAAATCAGACCCGTTGTGAACTTGTAACAAGCATTTACAATGCAATGGTCTCGGCATTGGTAAAGTTAGAGCTATTGGCGTTGCTCATGACATTATTTTTGTTAATGTTTTTGTTTTTAAAACATTTAAAGAAACGGCATTGTCATGAGCAATGCCAATAGCTCTAACTTTAACAATGCCGAGACCGTTGCATTGTAAATGCTTGTTCTTTTTGCTTGCAATGACAACATTATCTTGTTTTTTTTCCTTCTCTACACCTTTAGTACAGATATTCTCATACCTTCTTTTTCGACCAACCATACGCTTTTCAAATACAGGATATTGACCTAAATTGGGAGCATACACTCTTCTTAACCTATTATACTCTTTTACACAGTTTGCATCTGCAGTAACCTTTGTGTCATCAAAATCAATCAAAAACAAAAACATATGCCATACCCTCTTTAAACACGGTGGATCCAATGTTCACCAATGCAGTGTCTACACTTAATCCTTGAGATTTATGAATAGTCACTGCGTATGCCAGAGAAAATGGAAATTGTTTCCTACGGACATATAAATCTTTAACAAGCAAAAAACGAACTGAACAACGACCAATTTCTTTAACTTCTTCAATCTGATCAAATTTAATTTTTAAAAAATTCAATTGCATCTTTTTTCTGATAGTTAACAAAATCCACAACTTTACCCATTGCTCCATTAACTAAACCTTTTTCTACATCCAAATTACGCCTTAAAATTACCGGACAGTTTATACATGCATATAGATTCTTTTCTAAACCAGCTGTTTTAGATATCTTTTTTTCTGAAGAATCCAATTTTGTTTTCAATTTTCCCGTCAAAATAATAGTGATTCCTTTATGCTCTATTTTATCGATGGCTTCCATTTTTATAATTTCTTCATTTTCCAGTTTCAAAAGTTGTTCGTTGAATATAGAACACTTGCGCAGTGTTGGCATTAGGCAGATTACAGATTTATTTTCTGTAATTTTCTTGTACGTTTTCTCAGGAACTACATTTTCATTTGGAAACAAATTAGAAAGTAATCGACTCTGCAAAGCTTGTTTGCCATGTTCTGTCAGTAGTCCAATTCTTATATCTTGAAGAATACTTCCATATTCATTATCATTTGCCTGTCGCATATTTTTCGTCAGTTCTTTGTATTCAAAATATGACCAAATGTTCACGTTTCCAACACTACCCAGAGACTTTCTGGTGTCTTCATGCGCAAGTGTTTTAAATACTGGTTGTCCTTTTACAGGAGTCAGTTGCAGTAGATCTCCAAAAACTATGACGTGTTTTCCTCCAAATAACACGTCATACTCTGTTTTAAGAACTTGCTGCATTCTTAAATGCACAAAGGCAATCATTAAGTTTGAAACCATGCTTACCTCATCGATAATGAAAAGTTTCATTTTTGTCAGGACTCGAAACTTCACAACAAGCTTCTCCAGATAGCTTGTGGTATTCCAATTTGTTCTCATGCTCTACTGGTAGCATTAGTAAACAATGTAAAGTAATTCCTTTAATGTTATGTGCTGCCAACCCAGTTGGAGCAGTGACAACACAAGACAAATGCGACTTAGTTGTTTTCTGTAGATAACTTGTAATTACTTTAATTAAGAAACTTTTTCCTGTTCCAGCTTGTCCACTCACATACATTCGGATAGGTTGAAATGATGTGCATGAGCACTCTTTCTTTTCATGAAGTAATCCATGGTCAATCTGTTGTCTCACTTGCTGATATATTTGTTTCTGTTCAACATTTAGTTGTTCTTCCAAGTTTGCTAAGTCCATTACATCTTCTTGAGCTTGATGCATTGCTGTTTCCACCACATTCATGGCAATTGCTGCTTCATTTTGAACAATTGATTGTCCTAGTGGATCTTGACTCAGTGCAGCAGTACTTTGACTGTCTTGAGAACTGTCTCTAGCAATCTCAGCTGCAATTGTAGCTTCTTGATCAATTTCATCTTTCAACATTTTCCCATAATTTGCAAAAGCACTGCATTGTATGCTATCTTCTCAAGCATTAAATTAATCTTCATAGCTCTGAAAATCTCCAAGTAATTCCAGTTCTGAACGCCACGGTTTGAACAGTTGCAAAAGGGCTAAATAGTAAAATTCCCTTTTATCAGCAGTGACGCAACTCAGCTTCCTGTGATTAATCAAATTTCCTTTCCTTTGTTTCACCAAACATCCTTCGTAACCAATGACTTCATACTTTCCATCATTGATGTTCTCTGTAGTATTCCGTTTAAAAGTGTAGTTTTGCAGCACTTCAGAGAGACACATGTTCTCAAGATGATGACTTCTGTTTGGGTATTATGTGTCCAACATATTCGTTTTCAAAATATCTGTACTTTCTGGTTCTTTTTCTGCTAAATATTCAATTTCTTGAACAGATTTCAGTACCCGATTTCACATTGCTGCAAGACCTAGTAAACCCAAATGATTCTTCTAGTTTTGGAGTATAGATTTGCATATGATAACCGATCTGAGCATTCATATGCTCCAATTTCTCGATGCGATAACATCTTCAAACTGAAACTGTATAATTTCTTACTTAGAGTCTTCTCGTTAGAAATCTCTTCCCACATTTCTTTCAATTCCGTCTTTTCTGATTTAGTAATGTAGAACGTTACATATCGAGCAACAGCAATGGAATTGTTCGCAACGTACTGAATATCCATGTTAGCATTCCACATGGAAAAATAACTGGATTGTAGTCATTTATGTATTTTGACTCTTCGCTTCTTCTTAAGTTGTAGGTATTTTTCGGAGACTTTCTTGTTATGGTATGTCGCATAGCTGACATAAAACTCTTCACTCTTCCTTTGGATAATACAGGACGTGGAAATGCAAAACGACATTTGGTATAGAACTTATCCTTAGACTTGTACTTTTGTCGACAGTATTTTCCACATCGATGGCTTTGGAGTCGTAAGACTTGTTGTCTTAAGTTTTTATCTTCTGTGCTTTTGGGTACAGCACATGTGGCATATTCTTCAATAAAAGACAAAACAGTATCATCTGAATCTATTCCAAATTTGGGGGCGTCCTTGATCCATAACAACATATGTATATGAGGAGCACCTCTTGCTTGATACTCCTTTCTCCAAAAGAAATCCACAACTTCTCCAAGAGGAGGATTTTATTTTATTGCAGATAAAAGACATCAAAGCTTCAAATCTATGATTGAAATATCTGCATACATTAACAGGATCCAAAGAGCACAATTCTCCAGGTGTCTTGTATTCAATATTTTTTATATTGGAATTTGCCTCTCGAAGAAATTCACGTAAATCATCCCAAGCGTACTCAGCACAGCTTAGGGTAAGGATCCATGTAGGAGTTCCTAAGTTCCGGAGCATACATTTCAGTTCTCCATGACGACGGTACCAATATTCATTAGTCCCACGCTGACATGCCATCAGATTAATCAACTGAGATTCTAAATGATCATCTCTCTGATGCACTTTATCCATAAAATCCTTTGCAGATACATTTTGCAGATGCACTCCAGTTTTTAAAATGTGATTTACTGCATATGAAAGTCCAGACAAGTCACTTTCAAACAGAAGATGAAACATATAAGGGATACATTGTTGAAATCTTGGATCTTCTGCATATAATCTTGTTGTCCGATATTCAGATGCAGGAATCTGCACAGGACGTTCATCATATCGTCCACCTTTTCCTGTTGGAAACAACTGCGGGAAACAACGAGCTTCCAAGCTCTTTTCTCATACACTCATGGGACTTCCTTTTGCTTTTTTCATTTGGAATAACTAAATTGTATTCCCCATCACTTCTTTGGAATGAAGTGGATGTACACTGTAATGTTCATAGATTTCTTCACATCTGGACATGTCCACTTTTTCAATTTGTCCACTTGACTTTTCAGTATCTTCTGCTAAATCTATTTCTTCTTCTCCTACAAACACATTTCTATAGTACTCATTATTTTTTATCAGATACAATGTTGCCTTTTGCACTTTTCTAACATCCACTAACTCTTGCCAGATTTTCTTATTCTTAGTAGGAACACCATTAACTAGAATAACTAGTGGTTCATTTTCTACATGTGGTTTCATTTTCTACATGGTCTACACCAATAGTTTCAATGTTTTTCTTTAAATCTAACGGTAAATGCACAACTCTTCCTTTGTAAATCTGATGGAGGCAATTTACCTGTTTTAGGCTCCATACGAACACTAGCCTGAAACGGGTGCACACATTGAATGAGAATAGACTCATAGGTATTTAAATCTATCAGCTCTGGAGGAATAGCAACCAACTCTAGATTATTATGAACAGCTCTAGCAGGCATTTTATTCTCATCTAATTTGTTATAACAATATTTGCAAATACGCTGGTCAGAACCTAAAGCAAAACAATTCTCTACCAACAAATAGGTTGCAAATTCCTTCCACTTATCATTATTTTCTGTTTCACTTTTTAAATACAGATTGGCACTCCTAGTCTGAATTTAATAGTGAGTTCGCCGACAACAAATACGAGAAAAATTTGGTCTTTCACCTGAAATCACCTTAAACTTTGTGATTTGATCTTCAAAAATGTTTGTAATCGTGGGTTCTACATTGTCTTCAACATTTTGTTCAATTAATGTGTCAGTTTCTGCACTCTCCTGTTGAGGACCAAAGTAACAAAACTCAATATCATCACAAACCTTCTTCACATCTGATACTGACCCATGACCCATTTAACTTTAGTGCTGGGCTTTTTGCATAATACAATCTTCTCACTAACTTCCGCATTTGAGTATGATGTACTGCCAACATCCTGAAATGGTGAAAAACACTTTGACAAACTTTCCTAGAAAGACAAGCCAGAGAATGACCTTGCAAACCAGTATTTTCTCACTCTGCAAGGGTCTAGTCCTTGCAACACCTTAATCTTTTGTTTAACACTTTTTTTACTATATGCTCACAAGAAATCGCATCATTTAACAATAGATTCTTGTCGTACACTACAAATACTACTGCAATCCCAAGTGTACACTGGGTCTTTAGGACGTCTCCCTAGAACCTCATCAGCTATCACTTCTTCTGCATTTCTGGGAACCATTTTCTCTTTGTCAATTGGACAACCATTTCAAACCTCATAAGCTTGACCACTGGTGTCAACTGCATGCAACAAATCATTGGTTTGAAAATAACTCGGTTCATTAAAAAAAGGCTCAGAACTTGAACTATGTTTCCATTTCCCTAAGAAAACATCACAAAAATTACTTTTGTTAATTTCTCTTTTCCTTTTACTTTTGGCCTTCATTCAATGGATTGGTTTATCTAGTGATCGAATTCTGTTTAATACTAAAATGAATAGTTTCCTTTTTACTTCAAAAGCCTTTTCAACAATGGTTTCAATATGCGTCTTCTTTTTATAAAATAGAGCTCTCTTTTGATAGTTCTTCTTATCTTTCAGCAAATTATGTACTACACTCTTGTAAAATATTTTTTTGCGTATTTCTTTATACTGATTTTGTCTTCTTTTACCATACTTCGTGTCCTTTGACGGTCCATTTTCTTTTTTGCTTTTCCTCTTATTTTGTTTATTTTTTCTAGTTGAAGCATTCTCAGTGGTTTCAGCATTCTGTACATTCTTTCTGGTCCTACAAACATTTTTAATAAATTGCTTTGTGATCTTACCAGAAGATTTTTTCTTTTTAGCCACATTATGTTGTTTATCCAATACTTGTGGTTGATTTTTCTTCAAGTAACTGTCCTTTTTCTGTTCTTTTCTTTTTCTTACTTTGTCCGGCATGATTACTTTATTTTAATGGTGATAAACAGTATCTGTAAACATTAATCATAAATAAACATATATTACTATCTTTATAAATTATACTTTTCTATTACTATACAAACACATTTTATATAAATACTGACTAAGAAATTATAGGCCTGAAGCACAAGTGTAAGGGTGATTAGACCACTACATGCATAGTGCATGGCAGTTTGAAGCACTCCATGTCCGAAAGCCTGGCTCACTACATGAGTACATGCATATTGACTGTATGATTACAGTACTATAAGGAGAGACCCTAGGTGAATTCAATTCATAGTTGGTTGAGTTTTACTTTACTGAATGGATTACTACATGGTACTGAAAGAGTCACTATGGGTTTGCAACAGCAGTCACAGTGTGTTTTTTTGGAATGTATAGATAGTGATTGGGGAATTGTAGCCCTGAAGCACAAGTGTGAAGGTGGTTAGACCACTACATGCATAGTGCATACCAGTTTGAAGCACTTCATGATGTAAAGCCTGGCTCACTGCATGAGTACATGCATACTGACTGTATGATTACAGTACTATAATCAGAGACACTGGGTGAATTCATAATTAGTTGAGTTTTACTTTAGTGAATGGATTACTACATGGTACTGAAAGAGTCACTATGGGTTTGCAACAGCAGTCACAGTGTGTTTGCTGGAGTGTATAGATAGTGACTGTGGAATTGTAGGCCTGAAGCACAAGTGTGAAGGTGGTTAGACCACTACATGCATAGTGCATAGCTGTTTGAAGTACTCCATGCCCTAAAGCCTGTCTCACTACATGAGTACATGCTTACTGACTGAATGATTACAGTACTATAAGGAGAGACACTGGGTGAATTCATAATTGGTTGAGTTTTACTTTAGTGAATGTATTACTACATGGTACAGAGAGAGTCACTATGGGTTTACAGCAGCAGTCACAGTGTGTTTGCTGGAGTGTATGCATAGTGACTGGGGAATTGTAGGCCTGAAGCACAAGTGTGAAGGTGGTTAGACCACTACATGCATAGTGCATAGCTGTTTGAAGTACTCCATACCCTAAAGCCTGGCTCACTACATGAGTACATGCTTACTGACTGAATGATTACAGTACTATAAGGAGAGACACTGGGTGAATTCATAATTGGTTGAGTTTTACTTTAGTGCATTACTACATGGTGCAGAAAGAGTCACTGTGGGTTTGCAACAGCAGTCACAGTGTGTTTGCTGGAGTGTATGCATAGTGACTGGGGAATTGTAGGCCTGAAGAACAAGTGTGAAGGTGGTTAGACCACTACACGCAAAGTGCATAACCGTTTGAAGTACTCCATACCCTAAAGCCTGGGTCACTGCATGAGTACATGCTTTCTGACTGAATAATTACAGTACTATAAGGAGAGACACTGGGTGAATTCATAATTGGTTGAGTTTTACTTTAGTGAATGTATTACTACATGGTACAGAGAGAGTCACTATGGGATTGCAACAGCAGTCACACTGTGTTTGCTGAAGTGTATGTATAGTGACTGGGGAATTATAGGCCTGAAGCACAAGTGTGACATTGGTTACACCACTACATGCATAGTGCATACTAGTTTGAAGCAGTTCATGCCCTAAAGCCTGCCTCACTGCATGAGTACATGCTTACTGACTAAATGATTACAGTACTATAAGGAGAGACACTGGGTGAATTCATAGTTGGTTGAGTTTTACTTTACTGAATGGATTCCTACATGGTACTGAAAGAGTCACTATGGGTTTGTAACAGCAGTCACAGTGTGTTTGCTAGAGTGTATGCATAGTGACTGGGTAATTGTAGGCCTGAAGCACAAGTGTGAAGGTGGTTAGACCACTACATACATAGTGGATAGGTATTTGAAGCAGTCCTTGTGCAAAGGCATGGTTCACTGCATGAGTGCCTGGGTACTGACTGAAACATTAGAGTACTGCAAGGAGAATGCCTGGATGAATCTTCTAATAGTTTGGGTTTTGGCGCAGTGAATAGATTAGTACATGGTGCTGAATGGGTCACTAGAAGAGTACAAGAGGAGTGACAGGGTGTTTGCTGGAAGTGTATGGATACTGACTGGGCAATTGAAGGTGTGAAAGACAATTGTAAGAACTTTGGGATGATTGTATCCTGGTAGGAATGGCGCTCACTAAGTGCAGTAATAATATAGTGGTATAAATAATAGTGTAGGTGCCCAGGGAAGAGGCAATCATCAAACACCTCACAAATACGATCAAAAGATCTGTCCACAGTTTTGAGTTATGCCCCGGCACACATAAATATTCATCAAGACAAGTCAGACTTGCATATTAATATGAATACATAAACAACATGAATGATTTAATGCATTTCTTGTAAAGATCCAGCCAACACGTGTTTCGTATCGTCATACGGAGGTACCGGGAGTCGGATTCAGGCTCTTGTGCTGTAATTTACAGCTCATCGGGGTTCGTTCTAATATTGAAGCCCTCACTGTGTCACGAGTTTACTTCTTTTCGTGCAAGTCCTGACACATGTGAAAATTTGGATCGTACATGAGATTTCATGCTCTGCCCAGCCATAATCAGGCTGGGACGGAATTATAACCAGTCAGAAGGCGCATAGACGTTTGCACTATTTTGGAAGCCCTGAGGAAGTCGCGGGTTTCTTGTCCCGAGCGACGAAACACGTGTTGGCTGGATCTTTACAAGAAATGCATTAAATCATTCATGTTGTTTATGTATTCATATTAATATTCAAGTCTGACTTGTCTTGATGATTATTTATGTGTGCCGGGGCATAACTCAAAACTGAAAAACAATTGTGTAGGTGGTTAGAGGCCTGCATGCATAGTGGATAGGCGTTTGAATCAATCCATTAGCTAAGACCTGGCTCACTACATGAGTACTTGGGTACTGACTGAATGATTAGAGTATTGCAAGGAGAGTGCCTGGGTGAATTTATAAGTGTTTGGGTTTTGGCTCAGTGAATGGATTACTACATGGTGCTGAATGGGTCACTGGAGGAGTGTAAGGGGAGTGACACGGTGTTTGCGGGAACTGTATGAATACTGACTGGGGTATTGAAGGTGTGAAAGACAAGTGTGTAGGTGGTTAGAGGCCTGCATACATAGTGGATAGGCATTTGAAGCAGTCCTTGTGCAAAGGCCTGGCTCACTGCTTGAGTACTTGGGTACTGAGTGAATGATTAGAGTACGCCAAGGGGAGTGCCTCGATACATTTGTTGGGTTTTGGTGCAGTGAATGGATTAGTACATGGTGCTGAATGGGTCACTGGAGGAGTGTAAGGGGAGTGACAGGGTGTTTATTGGAGTGTACAGATACTGACTGGGGAATTTAAGATGTGAAAGACAAGTGTGTACGTGGTTACAGGACTGCATGCATTGTGGATAGTCGTTTGAAGCAGTCCATATGCTAACGCCTGGTTCACTGCATGAGTACCTGGGTACTGACTGAATCATTAGAGTACTGCAAGGAGAGTGCCTGGATGAATCTTTTAAGGGTTCGGGTTTTGGCACAGTGAATAGATTAGTACATGGTGCTGGATGAGTCACTGGAGGTGTGCAAGGGGAGTGACAGGTGTTTATTGGAGTATATAGATACTGACTGGGCAATTGAAGGTGTGAAAGACAATTGTGTAGGTGGTTAGAGGCCTGCATGCATAGTGGATAGGCTTTTAAATCAATCCATGTGCTAAGGCCTGGCTCACTCCATGAGTACTTGGGTACTGACTGAATGATTAGAGTATTGCAAGGAGAGTGCCTGGGTGAATTTATAAGTGTTTGGGTTTTGGCGCAGTGAATGGATTACTACATGGTGCTGAATGGGTCACTGGAGGAGTGTAAGGAGAGTGACACTGTGTTTGCGGGAAATGTATGAATACTGACTGGGGTATTGAAGGTGTGAAAGACAAGTATGTAGGAGGCTAGAGTGTATAGATACTGACTGGGGAATTGAAGGTGTGAAAGACAAGTGTGATAACAGGATAGGTTTTAAAGCTGTTATGTGTCTGCCAACACATGAAATACCCAAATGCTTCTCTCACAATGGTTCCCAAATGCACACAAACTCACAGTGTGATTCTAGACAAGCAACACTATCCCTTGCATTTTACCACAACACATTTACTAGTCTACAAGGGGTAAAGTGAGTGCACACATTCCACATATTTTAGCACTGCATTTTAGTGTAGAAGCCTGACTCATTTTGCAAATACATAAACAATAAATGGTTTCTATTTCTACCAAAAACATGAAATACCCAAATGCTTCTCTCACATTGGTTCCCAAATGCACAGACTCACAGTGTGATTCTAGACAAACAACACTATTCCTTGTACTTTACCAAAACACATTCACTAGTCTGGAAGGGGTAAAGTGACTGCACAGATTCTACCTATTTCAATACTGCACACTACTGTGAAAGCCTGACTCATTTTCTGAATGCATAAGCAATGACTGGCTTCTAATGCTACTGAAATTTGACAACATGACCGATTTTAAAACAGTTACCTCTCAGCAAATACCCGATGTAACCAAATGCTTCCCTCACAATGGTTGCCCAAATGCACACAGACTCACAGTGTGATTCTAGACAAGCAACACTATCCCTTGCATTTTACCAAAACACATTTAGTAGTCTACAAGATGTAAGGTGACTGCACACATACCACAAAATGTTCTACTACACATTAGTACCAAAATATTTCTCTCAAAATGATTCCTAAATGCACACAGACTCACTGTGTGATTCTAGACAAACAACACTATCCTTTGCATTTTACCAAAACACATTTCATAATCTAGAAGGAGTACTGCATTTTAGTGTAGAAACGTGACTCATTTTGCAAAAACATAAACAATGACTGGTTTCTAATTCTACCAAAACATGAAAACAGCACGGTTATCTGTCTGCAAACACATGTAAAACACAAATGCTTATCTCAGAATGGTTTCTAAATGCACCCACCTGACAATAAGATTCTAGACAAAAAAAAGTACTCCCTGCACTTTAGCAGGAGAAGCACATTAGTCTGATTAAAATCAAAATGGACGACATACATCCCCTCTCAATTAAATAACTCACCTTTCAAATTGTTTTGTAGATTAAGAAGCATGTCAGTCACACACCATATTTTCTTATACAGAATCTCTGCACTGTGCACCTGTCAGCCAAACCAAAGAATGGCAAAGTTTCCCTCTAATTTTGCAAACATATACATGTAAACATCAAATCACATTGCTTCCCACATTAATTCAAAAGCAAACACACATTTCTATTGGTTACACATTTCAACCCTTTCCAAATGACATAAATTTGAACCCTACCCCCAATCCGCCTTCTGCCTGTTACCATAGAAACAGTTCATGGAACACTTAACTGAGCACACAGGTCACAAGTTCAGCACTCAATGTTGCTAATCAAAACAGCAAGTGTGCTTGACTTTTCAGCATATCAGCTTATCCTATATAATGTTCCTTTCAATCAGTTTTTGTTAACCATTAAGAATCATGCATTTAAAAAACAGAAACATGCACCCTAGTTTTCAGTGTAGAATGTTGTCAAACAACCAATCATTTCTTTTCTTTTTTCAAAACTACACCTTATCCACCATTTTAGAAAAATCTTAATTTTCAAACTGCCATTTCATTTACAGAGACCATCTGAGTGCATCCAGACCTTCCTTCAAGATGCTTAGAGTGTGGATTGTGGGACACAGCTATATTTTCTGGAGCCAAAGGTATGCAGAAAACAAAGGCATTCACCAAGACCTAGGTTTGCCAAATGTAGACAT
This sequence comes from Triturus cristatus, assembly GCF_964204655.1. NCBI lineage: Eukaryota > Metazoa > Chordata > Amphibia > Caudata > Salamandridae > Triturus > Triturus cristatus. The sequence goes on along the minus strand of NC_140593.1, from coordinate 752,456,149 downwards.
TTAATGGAATGGACAGAGAGGGTTAAAGTGGCACCAAGTGATGCCATTGGTAAAATCCTTTTTGCATCTCCAAAACCCTGACCTCATAATTGTGCACTGTGGTGGCAATGACCTAGGCACTTTGACTGGGGTAGGTCTGGAAATGCTTATCAAGGACACCTGTGCAGAATTGATGTCACTTTTCCCCCAAACTGCCTTTGTCTATTCTAACATATGCCAAAGGCAGAAATGGAACTGGTCCAATAATTTTTGTCCACAGATTGAGAAAGCTAGGAAACATGTGAATAAATCTGTTTCTGATTTTCTCAGAGACTATAGAATGGGGTCCATTTACAACAACAATCTGCATTTTAATATGCAAGGCATCTATAGGAGAGATGTGTACATTTTACTGATGAGGGTAACAGAGTCCTCCTCAACAACTTTAGACTCTGTATAGGTACTTACTTATAAGTACCAAAATCTGTCAATGAACCCAACGGCTCTTTTTAGAGCCACTCAAGATCGAAACACATAAGCTTGATGTTTATCTAAAAAATATTTCATTTTTTTGGGAGTCGCGCACCCAACGCGTTAGGGATCCTGCACCCTACGCGAGAGCAATCGTGCACCCAACGCGTACACACCAGGGACTGCAAGCGGAATCGTGCACCCAACGCGATAGGAGTCGTGAACCCAATGCGTGACTCCTAATTTTACCGTAAAAAAAATAGCACCTATCACTAATTTCTATTATCCCCAGGGACCCCATCCCCCAGGGCTTATAAAATACGTTGTGGACAGTGGGGGGAGCCCCAATGCTCCCACGGTCCCAGCCGGCTCCCCGCGTCCTTCGGGAGCCGGCATTGCTTTTCCACATGGGGAGCTGCTAACATGCAGCTCCCCGTGTGGAAAAGCAATATGGTTTGGATTTTAAAAGAGAGAGCAGGTTTCCCAGCTCTCTCTTTCAAAATCCAAACGAAGTTTGCTATGGGAGGGCGGGAGACTCCCTCCCTCTCTAATAGCAAACAACAGTGTACCTGGGGGTGGGCACCCCAGGACACTGCAGGAGCCGGCCCTGGGGGGTGGCAGTCCCCAGGGCCCTCAAGGGCTCCAGGAGGGGGGCCACGCAGCCCCCCTCCCTCAATACAAATGCCCCGGGGTGGTGGTCCTCGGGGCTTGGGGGGCCGTTGAGCCCCCCCCACAAATTATACTGGGAGGGGCTTTCGAGCCCCTCCCAATTTATATTGTAGCCCCGGGGGGTGGCGGTCTACGGGGCTGGGGAGCCCCTCTGGCCCCCCTTTAAATTTAAATTTTAAAAGCAGGGGGCTAATTATAAACAAAGCTCCATTTTATTTATTTATTTATTTATTTACGTCAGGATCCGCGCACCCTTCGCGCACTTTGTGGTTTAAAAAAAAATGTGGGGTCCCTGGGAGTCCTTCTGGGACTCCCTAAGGAGGTCTAAAGGGTCAGGGTATTTCTACCCTGCCCCCTTTATAGGTTTTGCACACTTATTCCACAGACTTCTTCAGCCTCGCTTCTACCGAGGCACAAAATGGCTGCCAACAGTTCCTGGTTTCGAATGTTGACAGCCAATTAGCATTCAGCATGTGATCGGGAGGGTGCACTCAGGGTGCACACAGGGTGCGCTCAGGGTGCGCGGATCCACTGCGCCCATAGATATATATGTACTTTTAACTGTAATTTTCTCAGGAACTACTGAACAGATTGACACCATTTAAGCACAAGGCACGAGTCTGAACTGAGGACTACCTTTTTGCCAAATTTGGTGTAATTCCGTTTAGCAGTTCGGGTTGTAGCTGCGGCTAAAGGTTCTATGGGAAATCGCATGGGGAAAACACGTTTTGGGAGCCCCCTTTTTTCTCGGCCCCCACTACACGAATCATCCCGAGACTTTCAGGATAGGAGCAGACCGGAGCTGGCCAAAAGTTTTGAAAATTTCGCTTAGATTCGTCAATCGGCGCCAAAGTTATTGGGAATAGAATGTTGCGAATTTCCTATTGAAAATGGGTCCTAACTATAACTACCTACTGGCGACCGCCAGTAGGTAATATATATATATATATATATATATATATATATATATATATATATATATATATATATATATATATATATATATATATTCAAACTGATACAGACGGACGTATTCTGATGTGTGTCTTTAAATTAAGCATTTTATCCAGGTGACTTCTTTTAGCCAATATTTATGACCCTGTTATCTATCCCCGTTTGTACTCAGTTATAGCCATTATTTTTGGTTTTAACTGGTGTTATGGGAGTTTTAGAAAACATGGTTTTTAATTGGATTTTAAGAGGTTCACATTTTGGATGACATGTATATATTTGGGAATTGTGCACACATTTATATTTATATCTATATTGATGTTACGACTAGTGTCTTAATTATTTTTTATTATTTTTTACTATACATGTTGCCTTATGAGCTTATTTTGCACATTCGTACACCTGATTCAACCATGTATTATCTATAGCCCTTATGTGCTGCTACTTCCTGGCACTTTATCTGCGTATTTGCACAAAGGTTTCATTGAGTGCTGCTACTTCTGGATACTCTATTTGCACATTTGCACAAGGTCTTTTTCAGTTGAAATCTAATCTTGACTTTCTTTTAGCGACTATTATATACACACATTCTTTTTTATATAGAATATTTTGTAACTAGGCTTAGTTACATCCATTAGTTGCATAGTTGGTCATGATTTCCTGTATTTTGCATTTTCCATTTCTATTTCTAGTTTTACTCTACAGTATTCGATTCAGATTTGCAACTTATATATTTCTTGGCATACCGTTAATCAGCTGCCCAAATCCTGTCTCATTGAAACTATATTACTGCACGAGTCACGCACAGCACTTTATATTGCACTTGCACTTTGTCTATGTTTTCACTTCTACTCATGATGATGTATTGACTACATTTTTGCTAAATCAGTGATGCAATGATTCCTGACCGCGCAATGCGCCCATTAATTTTTGGCCACTTGGCCACACTTAATAAGATTTAAAAAGACATAAAAAGATATATTAAGACATCAATTGTATTGTACATTGATATCTATAGTTGGGTGCTGATTGTTTGTATTTACATTTGCTTATTACTTTATAATGCATTTGGTTACAATCAATGTGTTCTCTATGTCTATCAATTTTGGAGGAGTGGCTTTCGTGTATAGCACTACTTAAGACACGGCATTTGTAATGCACATCATGTGATCAAGACCGGTGCGACCTGGTCGAAACGCGTCATGCAGTGGATGTCATTGAAACAATAAAGCACTAAATCCACCAAGCCGATTGTGGTCCGTACCTGTTTATTCCGCCCGTGAGGGGAATTGGATTCTGGCAACAGGAGGCGTTTGCTCATTGAATCGGGACGAAGCACGGCTGTCTTCATCCATTACGGACCCTCTCTTCGCAAGCAGGCTGTCTGGTTTCAGTCGACATCGCGGGAGCGATTCTTTCAATGACCCGAAAGGAGTTTTTCCCGGACAGTCCCCTGTCAGCTACACAGTTTGAGAGTATTGCATCGGTCGTTGCTGCAGAAGTCCCGGTGGTTCCACGGAGTCGGAGAACGCCGAAGGAGGCAGGTGGGCTTCATTGCGGTAAGCCGTGTGTGCTCGTGAACGGGGTATTATTGACGGGTGGAGAGATTAAGCTTTGGACTTACAGGCTAACTGGCATCTCAAATTATTAACACTCCGCCAGTTAGCTAACAGTGCATACCATTATTGTTACACGCAAACATGACGTCCACAGCGGACGTGCTCCGTGACAGGGAGGCAGCTGCTGATGCCATGTTTTCAAACTTGCCGGATGTCAGTGTAAATCCCAATGACAACGAAATCAACACTGGAACGAGTATAAGAAATGATGCAAAAACACTACTTAAACAGTTAGAAAAACTCCTACGCAGTGAGCTCACCAAGTGGGGGGAACATAAGTCACTGGAGAAGTATGTAGAAGCAGACAGGGTGCCTCGAGGTTTAAGAGTGCTCATCGCACCATCATTTGAAAACCTGAATCCATCAATGCTCAAAGATTGGGCTTCAAACAACTTAGAAGCCTCCATGAACATGGTGAAAATACTCGTAAAATAAGCTGTCATTGATAGAGCAGAGAGTCTAAAACAAATAGAATCGTTAAATGAAAAGCTGGAGGCACATGATCAGCCAGAGGCGATAAAAAAAGGCAGAGAAGAGATAGAAGCCCGCCTTAAAAAACACGAGGAAACGATCAAAACAAGAAAAATATGCAAGTTTGCCAGAGATAAACAAGACTATGAAACTGCAAGGGTTTTCACATTCTCTCGCAAGTTTGACACAGTAAAAAGAAAAGCTATGACACCTCAAACAGAACAATCTGCTCCAGCAAGCAATTTGAATTTGAATCAAGATGGCTCTTTGACAGATCTCAGCTCAGTTCCTAGCAGTTCAGACTCTGATGACATTGGTCCAATAACCATGCAATCTCTAGTTGTAACCAAATATACATCGTCTGAAGAACTCGGTTTTTTAATAGAAGACCGCCGCCAGACACTGCGGCCAAGACCACTCCAGAAGAAACCAGAAGAAGGAGAAACAAATGCCACAAACAAAGGCGCAAAATCAGGAGGCAACAAGAAAGACAAGAAAGGCAAAGCCTACCTAAGGAGATAAGCAATAGCACTTTATTAACTACACAAGCTACAGACAATACAGTTATCAATCTATCTGATATCAATCTGGACACTGCAGAATTACAGTTACTATCTTTCGGTCCATCGTACAGTCCGAACAACAGGTTAAAATATGCTCAGACGCGTATTGATGTTTTCAAGTTTATCAGCAAACTTAAACTTATGAAGTATTTTAAACTCAATAAAGCTGCAGAATCCGCATCCACCATTGTAAATGCCAACCAGCCCAGCACGAAATTACAAGTATCTGACATTCCTAATCTTAGATCCTTTCACTCTCTCAGCTCCGAACCAGATGACCTTACACACAGCACGCAGACAGATCTCCAGGAAATGGGTATCTCTTGCAGTGGAGCCATAAGCAGTCCGTTCCATCCACCTTCAACCTTTGTCCCTTTGATGCTCAAAGACTGCATAGATACTTTTAATGATATTGTGACCAATGAATTGATAACTCTTAACAAGAAAATCTACAGTAAGAACAAACATAAGAACTATTCTGAGATTCAATACTTTAACCTCATGCGTAAACTCAAGAAAGCGGATAATGTCATTATTAACAATGCGGACAAAGGAGGTAACATTGTTTTATGGCCAAGACAAAAATATATGCAAGAAGCAGAATGCCACCTAACTGACACAGACTGTTATATCAAAGTAACACATCAAGCCATCACTAACACAAAAGAACTGGTCCATGGACTCTTAACGCAGTGGAAAAGGGAAGGGTTGCTCAGTAAGAACGAATACAAATTTCTGAAAAATTACCATCCGATTACCCCGGTGTTCTACCTGATCCCGAAGATCCACAAAAAAGAAATCCCGGTACCTGGACGCCCGATAATTTCTGCACAGAATAGTGTGCTTGTTGCAACATCTAAATATGTTGATTTCTTTTTACAGAATTTTGTGGAAAATGTACCTTCATATATCAAGGACACCGGCCATTTTCTCACTAAACTGCGAATAGTAACGTGGAAAAAAGATTATCTTTTAATAGTGATGGACATTTGTTCATTGTATACCAGTATTCGGCATAGTGATGGACTTACAGCTGTTAAGCACTATCTCGATTCTAGAGACATACAATGTTATAAGCACAATGCTATTATATTACAAATGATTGAACTGTGCTTGAAAAACAATCTGTTCCTATTCAATAAGGAGGTGTACCATCAACTGCGCGGGGTGGCCATGGGGGCATGCTTTTCTCCCAGCTATGCATGTCTCCATGTTGGCTGTTGGGAGGAGCATGTCCTCAGGCACACTCATAAACTGTTTGATGCACACGTTATTTAATGGTGGCGTTTCATGGATGACATCTGTGTAGTCTGGCAAGGTACCATCCAATCGGCTGAGAGTTTTGTTAATGCCATCAACATCAATAACTCTAATTTACAATTCACAGTGCACATTAGTGATCAAAGCGTACAATTTTTAGATGTTGATATCAGCAGACCAAACTACATAGGAAGACCACGGCAGGTAACTCTATTTTACATGCCCATAGGGCCCACCCAAGACATCTTATCAGTAGTATTCCCTATGGGGAGTTCCTCAGAATGCAGAGAATTTGCAGCACTGAAGCTGATCGCAGAACCTGTCAGGCAGAAGCATTCCAAAGATTCTTGCTGAGAGGGTACACCAGTAAGGCTCTACTTGCTGCTCTAACAAAGGCTAATGCAAATGAGACACCATTAGTCACAACTAATCATATTGAGTCGGTAAAAAAAATTGCAAATCCAGCTGAACCCAACACGATAAGACTCATAACTACTTTTAGTGATCAGGAACACCAAGTAAGAAAAATCATACTCAACAACTGGCACATTGTCAAAACTGACCTGACCCTTTCACGCATACTCCCTGACTCCCTCTCCATTACATTTCGTAGAGCTCCTTCTATGAGGGACACTCTAGTGAGAACCAGTCCTGAAGTCATGACGGCACCTACCACCTGGCTTTCCCTTAAAACAGGCTTTTACAAATGCAACAATTGCAGAGCCTGCAAATTCGGTATTAACAAACAAGAATACACCTATGCTTTTGATCCCGAACCTATTCAAATTAAGGGTCATTACACATGCCGCACCGACTTTGCGGTTTACATACTTGAGTGCACTTGCCATCTAAAATATGTGGAGAGTACCAAATTGCAGGTATTTAACCGTATCCTGCAACATTTGCGTGCCATTGTCAACACGGATCACAACTACCCTGTTGCCCGAGTCTCGTTGCCAGAATATATATATTTCTCTTGTTGCCAGAATCCAATTCCTCTCACGGGCGGAATAAACAGGTACGGACCACAATCGGCTTGGTGGATTTAGTGCTTTATTGTTTCAATGACATCCACTGCATGACGCGTTTCGACCAGGTCGCCCCGGTCTTGATCACGTGACGTGCATTACAAATGGCGTGTCTTAAGTAGTGCTATACACGAAAGCCACTCCTCCAAAAATGATAGACATAGAAAACACATTAATATATATTACCTACTGGTAGTCGCCAGTAGGTAGTTATAGTTACAACCTAGTTTCCATAGGAAAATATTTTTTGATTTGCTAATAGCTTTGGCGTTGTTTGAAGAATCTTCGCGAAATTCTCCAAAACAAAAGTCTATCTAGGTCAGCTCCTATCCTGAAAGTTTGGGGGTGATTCATCAAGCGGGGGCTGAGAAAAAAGGGGTGGTTTCAAAACGCATTTTCCCCATGTTAATTTCTATAGGAAATTTTGCGACGAGCTACAGCCCGAACTGCTGAACGGAATTACCCCAAATTTGACAGAAAGGTAGAGCTTGGTTGAGAAAGCGACCTTTTTTAAATGGTGTAAATCCGTTCAGTAGTTTTTGAGAAATTCAAAGAATAAGAGTCAAAAAATCAATTTCCTCTAGGAAACTTTGTGCAAGGCAGAAGCCGAAACTACTGAACGGAATTACCCCAAATTTGGCAAAAAGGTAGTGCTTGGATCAGAAAGCGACCTTTTTTAAATGGTGTAAATCCGTGCAGTAGTTGCTGAGAAATTAGAAAAATAAAAGTTTCGATATCTGGCCGGAGCCTAAGTCCCGTGCATGAGCCTGACTGTGATTGGCTGTCAACACACCAAACCAGGAAGTGTTGGCAGCCATCTTGTGACTCGGTAGAAGTGAGTCACCAGAAAACAGAGAAACAAAAGTATACAACAAGAGAAGGGGCAGTGTAGAAACACCCTGACCCCCTAGGCCTTGTCCCTAGTCCCAGAAGGACCCTCAGGGCCAAAGAAAGCATTAAAAAAAAAATTATCGGCGCAATGGGGTAGCGGGTTCCCGTGTTTTATTTTAATGAGACCCCGGGGTGAGCTAGGTCCCTGGAACATTTCTTAAAAATTAATAGCGGGGGCTCGCTGGGGCTTCGGGGGCCAGCTGGGGTCCCCGCAGTCCCGGGGCTTCACTCATGTTGGGAGGGGGGTTGCGCAGCCCCCCTCCTGGAGTCCTCCATGTGCTTATAACTTTGGCGTCCTTTGACGAACCTTTACTAAATTTTCCCAAAAGTTTCTCTTTTTTGATCAGCTCCTATCTTGAAAGTTTTGTATTGAGGACGTACAAGGTTGGTTGTTGATTGAAAGCAAGTTTATTGCGAGATATTTGCACCCACGACCGGAGCCATCCAGCTGCAAAGACATATTACAGGGTGATTGGTCAAGGGGGGCTGAGAAAAATGGGTATATATATTGTTAGAAATGGGATTTCTGGTTGGCTAGGGCTTGCGCCAAAGCCAGGCAGAAACCACCACTCTAGTCAGGGCTGGGGAGTTACACGCCAAAGATAACCACTGCTCACCCCCTTGGTAGCTTGGCACGAGCAGTCAGGCTTATCTTGGAGGCGATGTGTAAAGCGTTTGCGTGCGCACCCAGCAACAATACCCAAGGCCCACCACAAAGGAAACTCCACACAATGTATTATATAAAAATAGCCTTTGTATTACAGGGGACATGTACAAGACAGGGCCACCTGGACCACTGTCAGGAATAAGCACTTTTGGAACGAGCACGTTGTAGAAATATCACTTTAGAACATAGCACATATAATCACTGTAGCACCAATTAGAAAATGTAGCGCACAACCAGTAACCACTGGTAACAGGTAAGTACCACCTACGGAACTCTAACCACCTTAGGAAAATATTGTGCCGGGAACCAGGACCTCACTAGCACCACCTGTACTAGGAGAAAAACAACCACCTAAGTATCACAATACCTGTAGGGGTATAAGCACATTACACATGATGCATCACAACACATTCAGAGGTGTAGGGAAGGAAAACACATGATGCATAACATACATTCAGCGGTGTAAAACAAGGCTCATGACGCATAAAAACACATTCAGAGGTGCAGGAAAACACAATTGCGCCCAACTCACATAAGTCACCACTTGTGACTGTCCATAGGCCAACTGGCCTTGTTGGGGCTAGGATGCCCTGTCCTAGCAGAGTCAGGGCAAGACTGCGCATGCAGTCTAGGCAAAGTGCAAAGGCCACAATCTAAACGTTGCAGCTGCCCACGAAGTGCTGGGCAGCTGGAGAAATGTGCCTTTTTAAAACATATCACACACGTTGGAGCCTCCCTGGGCTCTCAAAGAAATGGGGGGGGCCAGAAGTTGGAGCCTCACAGGGCTCTAAAACAAGTATGCCTCCTTTGGAATCCCTCTGGACTCTGAACAATGTTGCCCCCAACGTTGGAGCCTCGCAGGCTCTACACAACACTGTGCCCTGCTTGGGAGCGACCTCGCGCTCTTAACAAACGCTGCCCCTTCGTTGGAGCCTTCTCGGGGCTCAGGAAACGACTGATGCCGCGTTGGAGCCTTCTCGGCTCTTAAACAATTAGGCACCATTGGTGGAGTCCCTCTGGACTCTTAAGTACCAATGCCCCCAATCGTTGGAGTGCACTTGCGCTTTTAAGCAACAATGCCGTTGGAGCGCAACAGTGCTCGAAGAAAGCAATGTGGGCCCCGTTGGAGCCTCACTCGGCTCTTACAATCCTGCCCCCCCGTTGGAGCGTCCTCGCGCTCACACAACCAGGCGGCCCCGTGGTGGGGGCTGCCTCTGCTGGCCGAGCAGCAGGAAGAAGCACTGGGCGCTGCAGAGGAGGGACCCCCAGGGACGCCCGCTCTCACCTTTGGTTAGAGAGGCGGCGTCTCCTCACTTGGGGGTCTCCTCTGCGGCGTGGATCTTCGTTCACCCGGGCCCCCTCCTGGGACCCGGGACTTGGGAGCGGAGCCTGCCGGGCTCCGGTCTTCGTGATTCCCTTTCCGCCTTGCAGCGCAGGAGCGCGGGGTAGGCTCCCGTCGCTTCCTGCTTGAAGTCCCGCCCACGTCCCAACGAAGGCTGCCTGACTTCCGGCTGAAGCCCGGCTGCGGCGGTGATTCTCACAGCGGAAATGAGGGATAGGCTCCCTCTTTAGTCACACAGTGCGGGGTGGGCACCCGCGACAGCACCAGTATGCGGGGTGGGCTCCCGCTATAAAAATAATTAAATAAGCGGGGTAGGCACCCGCGAGGATCCCCACAGAACAACGGCAAGGTCCCTGGTGGGGTGGGCACCCGCTAGGGATATTAATTCCCTAATAAAGCGGGGTAGGCTCCAGCTCGGAAAGTAGCAAAAAGCGGGGGAATCCCTACGTCGGGATTCCCTTACAACGGATCGCCGTCCAGCACTGTTCAGCTCACGAAGGCGCTCCTCAGGGCGGCGAACACCAAGTCAGGAAAGTGATCAGGTGGAGAGCTTCCCCACCAGCCAGGCAAGGCACATTGAAAGTCTTTCAGCAGGCAGGGGGGCAAGGACTGGGCCCAGGGGCCAGCTCACAGGGCCCTCCAGCAGGGAGGCAGTCCCCAGTGGTGGTCTCTCCTGGCGCCCAGCAGCAGCCCCCCTAGTTAGGATCAGCAAAAGAGAACCTTTTACATGGGGTCACAACCCCTTCTTATACACAGGTTTACCTTTGTCTCAAGGTGCAGGGGAGGGGCGAACCAGTTACAACTGGTTCCTGAGCACTTTGTTTTGCTCAGCCCCTCTCCCTATTCACAGAGCAGGCCAGGGTCATCAGTCCCACCACAGGGGGCGGAGCCAGCATTGTGTGGGGAAAGCCCAGCCCTATTCAGGTCCTAGGTGTACTCCTCCCACCCATCTGGCTGCTGATCTCCCTATTCACCACTGGGTGACTCCTCCTGACTCTGGGGATTCCCTAGCCCAACACATGACCTCAGCCAGCCAATCACGTGACAGGCAGTCACTGCACATTTATGCCAGCGTCTAGAAGTGGCACTTCCATACTAGCTACATGGACACCGCACACATCATCGCGCAGCATTTAATCTCACGAGTCTGCACATACCAAACTCGCACCTGCACTCCCTACGCATCAGGAACTACCAGGGACACATACATTCCCCCATGCATTCCTATGGGAGGGCAGGCCAACCTCACTACACGCATGCACTTTACACTGGGACACAGCGGTAAAGTGCGCAGAAACCAAAAATCACTACACCAGGTCACCATACAAAGCAAAAAAGTTTTAGGGGTGAACCTGCCAGAAGGGCCAAGTCCAACACAACCCCCTTCCAGCCAAAACGCAGGGTAGACCAATCACCACCGTGATGGTCTTCCCTGCTTGGGGCGATAAAACACAGACGCAGGCCCGCAACGGCAGGGACACTCTCCGGTTTTACGCCACTCTGAACTCACATGGTTTCCTCTGAAAAAACTCGGCGGACCAACTGGGCTACCCCACTGGTACTCCTCAGCTGTCCGTGGCCAGGACCAGGCCCTAGGCCACCCAGATACCACTGGTCTTTGCCTAACCACAGAGTGGGGGGTAGTAACCCCTGGCACATAGCAACCATTCTCCACTCTACCCCTCATCAGGGCAGTTCTAAACTGCCACTGATCCTCCAGCCTAGGGTCTGTACCCTCAAGCTGCCCAAAAGTCACGGGAGAGGCTCTCCTCCCCCTACCTCTTCTTCTAGGGTTCCGCCCTCTCTTCCTCTGAGAGGTGACCCCGTAATGCAATTCACCTACCAGCTCGGGACCTCTCCCTGAGAACTGGTCTCCCAACCTAGTGTTTAACCGCTCAGGTTGCACCGGGGTCAGAGGTGGGCTCTCCCACCCTCTGCACCCCCTTCCAGAGTCCTGCTCCCTACCAACTGGGGCAGAACCTCTGGAAGAAGAACCGGTCAGGACACTGGTTACAGTCGTCCTACCCTTCAGGTCAGGCTGATCCTGAACCTGGCCTCCCAACCTCTGGTCTAGAACCTTTGGTGGAATAATTGTCTGCCACTCCAGGCCTTCTGGCGACTTACACACCATCCCCCGAGAGTAACATATGCCTCATATGTTGCGTGACAGTCTGCCTGGCACAGCTCTCCCGTCCCCTGTCCACCTGACAGTGCGCGAAGATCCCCCAGGACAGACGTGTGGTCACCATGGTCACCTCTAGGAGACTCAGCCCTCCCGGCTGGTCCCTGACCCACTGGCTCCTCCACCGGGGAACACAGCCCCATGCCACTCCTCTCGCTGGACTTCTGTACCTCCCTACTGGAGCGGTACTGCCAGACATCAGAACCACTGGAGCTCTATTTACAGATGCTCCAGGTCCTCCATACACTAGGTGATCCTCCTCAAATGGACTCACAGGACAGCCTAGGCCCCCAACCTGGTGTTCCCTGAAGAAACCATCCAGGTTCTGAGACTGGGTTTCGGGCCTCTGGGGACTCGAAGTCACCCACTCACTCCTACTCCACTGAGATAGGACGTGAGCCCCTACACCCCCCTCACTACTCTGGGACCTAGCTGCTCTTTGATAACCAGATCATACAGTCCGTCAAAATCCAGTTTCGTGTTAACCTTTATCCAATCACACAGTGCATCATCACATTCATCCACAAACTCCTTCCAGGACTGGTGAGACAGCTTCCTACTCTCCCTGAATTTCAACCTTAACTCCTCCTCCTGGGAAACAGGTACCAGACTGGGGGAACTGGGACTGGGATTTCCTACACTGAAATCTATATAGCTGCCACCACTGGACTCAACCCTCCCCGGGGAATCCAGAAAACTACCACTGCGCTCAGGGGACAACTTACCCTCCAGAGCTAGTTTCTCTCTGGCAAAGGCCCTCTCAGCCTCTGCCATCTGCTTCTGAGCTAAGACCCTCTCTGTCTCCAGCTTGGCATGCTCTATCCTGAGCTTCTCCATGGCCAGCTGATGCTCCCTTTCTTCCCTCCTATCTACCCACTCCTCTGGGGACAGGGAAAGGGATGGGGTGCTGCTCCTGACACTGGACCCAGCAAGGGACTCCCTATCTATGGGGTCTTCACTACCGACTGGCGTCCCTGTCAGGTCACTTTCTTCCTCCTCTTCAGATTCCTCAGGGCTCCCCTCAGACCCACCACCCTCTTGGCGTGCGGCCCGGGCCCTATCTTCCTCACTGCGCTCACATTCCCATTCATCCTTTTGCCATAGGATCAGGTTGTCCCTCAGTTTGGACTGGGTATCTGACTCACCCACCTCTATGTCTCTCTCTTCACAGAACCTAACCAACTCTAACATACTGTATCTAAACAGACCACAGAAATTAAAAGCTGGCTCCATTTTGGCGGACGTTCTTGAGAAAAGATTACACAGGGAACCTGGGGGTCTGAGCTTAACACAGGAGTACACAATTCACAAAGGATTCAGCAAGCTCTCTATCCCAGAGAACTCACACTCACTTGTCTAGTGCCACACACCATTCATCCACACACAACCCTCCCCTCGGACTGGTAAGGCAGTTTCTACCACCCCTGATTCCTCAACCTGACCACAAGTGACACAGGTACCAACTCTGGGCGCAGGGCGGGGGACAAATGTACTGGACACAATTACACAATGATATCTTCAGGAGAAGAAATAATGGAACTTCAAAAACAATAATCCCCTAAATGTGATTATCTAAATGCAGAGTTTTGTAGTGCAGCCAGTTGCTGCTGCGGTACAGCGCAAACGCAAGTCCTAATCCCACCGCTGATCACCAATGTTAGAAATGGGATTTCTGGTTGGCTAGGGCTTGCGCCAAAGCCAGGCAGAAACCACCACTCTAGTCAGGGCTGGGGAGTTACACGCCAAAGATAACCACTGCTCACCCCCTTGGTAGCTTGGCACGAGCAGTCAAGCTTATCTCGGAGGCGATGTGTAAAGCGTTTGCGCGCGCACCCAGCAACAATACCCAAGGCCCACCACAAAGGAAACTCCACACAATGTATTATATAAAAATAGCCTTTGTATTATACCAAAACACATTAGATAAAAACACACACTTTACAATGTGCCACCAGGCACGGGCAGAATTTACAGGGGACATGTACAAGACAGGGCCACCTGGACCACTGTCAGGAATAAGCACTTTTGGAACGAGCACGTTGTAGAAATATCACTTTAGAACATAGCACATATAATCACTGTAGCACCAATTAGAAAATGTAGCGCACAACCAGTAACCACTGGTAACAGGTAAGTACCACCTACGGAACCCTAACCACCTTAGGAAAATATTGTGCCGGGAACCAGGACCTCACTAGCACCACCTGTACTAGGAGAAAAACAACCACCTAAGTATCACAATACCTGTAGGGGTATAAGCACATTACACATGATGCATCACAACACATTCAGAGGTGTAGGGAAGGAAAACACATGATGCATAACATACATTCAGCGGTGTAAAACAAGGCTCATGACGCATAAAAACACATTCAGAGGTGCAGGAAAACACAATTGCGCCCAACTCACATAAGTCACCACTTGTGACTGTCCATAGGCCAACTGGCCTTGTTGGGGCTAGGACGCCCTGTCCTAGCAGAGTCAGGGCAAGACTGCGCATGCAGTCTAGGCAAAGCGCAAAGGCCACAATCTAAACGTTGCAGCTGCCCACGAAGTGCTGGGCAGCTGGAGAAATGTGCCTTTTTAAAACATATCACACACGTTGGAACCTCCCTGGGCTCTCAAAGAAATGGGGGGGGGGCAGAAGTTGGAGCCTCACAGGGCTCTAAAACAAGTATGCCTCCTTTGGAATCCCACTGGACTCTGAACAATGTTGCCCCCAACGTTGGAGCCTCGCAGGCTCTACACAACACTGTGCCCTGCTTGGGAGCGACCTCGCGCTCTTAACAAACGCTGCCCCTACGTTGGAGCCTTCTCGGGGCTCAGGAAACGACTGATGCTGCGTTGGAGCCTTCTCGGCTCTTAAACAATTAGGCACCGTTGGTGGAGTCCCTCTGGACTCTTAAGTACCAATGCCCCCAATCGTTGGAGTGCACTCGCGCTTTTAAGCAACAATGCCGTTGGAGCGCAACAGTGCTCGAAGAAAGCAATGTGGGCCCCGTTGGAGCCTCACTCGGCTCTTACAATCCTGCCCCCCCGTTGGAGCGTCCTCGCGCTCACACAACCAGGCGGCCCCGTGGTGGGGGCTGCCTCTGCTGGCCGAGCAGCAGGAAGAAGCACTGGGCGCTGCAGAGGAGGGACCCCCAGGGACGCCCGCACTCACCTTTGGTTAGAGAGGCGGCGTCTCCTCACTTGGGGGTCTCCTCTGCGGCGTGGATCTTCGTTCACCCGGGCCCCCTCCTGGGACCCGGGACTTGGGAGCGGAGCCTGCCGGGCTCCGGTCTTCGTGATTCCCTTTCCGCCTTGCAGCGCAGGAGCGCGGGGTAGGCTCCCGTCGCTTCCTGCTTGAAGTCCCGCCCACGTCCCAACGAAGGCTGCCTGACTTCCGGCTGAAGCCCGGCTGCGGCGGTGATTCTCACAGCGGAAATGAGGGGTAGGCTCCCTCTTTAGTCACACAGTGCGGGGTGGGCCCCCGCGACAGCACCAGTATGTGGGGTGGGCTCCCGCTATAAAAATAATTAAATAAGCGGGGTAGGCACCCGCGAGGATCCCCACAGAACAACGGCAAGGCCCCTGGCGGGGTGGGCACCCACTAGGGATATTAATTCCCTAATAAAGCGGGGTAGGCTCCAGCTCGGAAAGTAGCAAAAAGCGGGGGAATCCCTACGTCGGGATTCCCTTACAACGGATCGCCGTCCAGCACTGTTCAGCTCACGAAGGCGCTCCTCAGGGCGGCGAACACCAAGTCAGGAAAGTGATCAGGTGGAGAGCTTCCCCACCAGCCAGGCAAGGCACATGGAAAGTCTTTCAGCAGGCAGGGGGGCAAGGACTGGGCCCAGGGGCCAGTTCACAGGGCCCTCCAGCAGGGAGGCAGTCCCCATTGGTGGTCTCTCCTGGCGCCCAGCAGCAGCCCCCCTAGTTAGGATCAGCAAAAGAGAACCTTTTACATGGGGTCACAACCCCTTCTTATGCACAGGTTTACCTTTGTCTCAAGGTGCAGGGGAGGGGCGAACCAGTTACAACTGGTTCCTGAGCACTTTGTTTTGCTCAGCCCCTCTCCCTATTCACAGAGCAGGCCAGGGTCATCAGTCCCACCACAGGGGGCGGAGCCAGCATTGTGTGGGGAAAGCCCAGCCCTATTCAGGTCCTAGGTGTACTCCTCCCACCCATCTGGCTGCTGATCTCCCTATTCACCACTGGGTGACTCCTCCTGACTCTGGGGATTCCCTAGCCCAACACATGACCTCAGCCAGCCAATCACGTGACAGGCAGTCACTGCACATTTATGCCAGCGTCTAGAAGTGGCACTTCCATACTAGCTACATGGACACCGCACACATCATCGCGCAGCATTTAATCGCACGAGTCTGCACATACCAAACTCGCACCTGCACTCCCTACGCATCAGGAGCTACCAGGGACACATACATTCCCCCATGCATTCCTATGGGAGGGCAGGCCAACCTCACTACACGCATGCACTTTACCCTGGGACACAGCGGTAAAGTGCGCAGAAACCAAAAATCACTACACCAGGTCACCATACAAAGCAAAAAAGTTTTAGGGGTGAACCTGCCAGAAGGGCCAAGTCCAACACAACCCCCTTCCAGCCAAAACGCAGGGTAGACCAATCACCACCGTGATGGTCTTCCCTGCTTGGGGCGATAAAACACAGACGCAGGCCCGCAACGGCAGGGACACTCTCCGGTTTTACGCCACTCTGAACTCACATGGTTTCCTCTGAAAAAACTCGGCGGACCAACTGGGCTACCCCACTGGTACTCCTCAGCTGTCCGTGGCCAGGACCAGGCCCTAGGCCACCCAGATACCACTGGTCCTTGCCTAACCACAGAGTGGGGGGTAGTAACCCCTGGCACATAGCAACCATTCTCCACTCTACCCCTCATCAGGGCAGTTCTAAACTGCCACTGATCCTCCAGCCTAGGGTCTGTACCCTCAAGCTGCCCAAAAGTCACGGGAGAGGCTCTCCTCCCCCTACCTCTTCTTCTAGGGTTCCGCCCTCTCTTCCTCTGAGAGGTGACCCCGTAATGCAATTCACCTACCAGCTCAGGACCTCTCCCTGAGAACTGGTCTCCCAACCTAGTGTTTAACCCCTCAGGTTGCACCGGGGTCAGAGGTGGGCTCTCCCACCCTCTGCACCCCCTTCAAGAGTCCTGCTCCCTACCAACTGGGGCAGAACCTCTGGAAGAAGAACCGGTCAGGACACTGGTTACAGTCGTCCTACCCTTCAGGTCAGGCTGATCCTGAACCTGGCCTCCCAACCTCTGGTCTAGAACCTTTGGTGGAATAATTGTCTGCCACTCCAGGCCTTCTGGCGACTTACACACCATCCCCAGAGAGTAACATATGCCTCATATGTTGCGTGACAGTCTGCCTGGCGCAGATCTCCCGTCCCCTGTCCACCTGACAGTGCGCGAAGATCCCCCAGGACAGACGTGTGGTCACCATGGTCACCTCTAGGAGACTCAGCCCTCCCGTCTGGTCCCTGACCCACTGGCTCCTCCACCGGGGAACACAGCCCCATGCCACTCCTCTCGCTGGACTTCTGTACCCTCCCTACTGGAGCGGTACTGCCAGACATCAGAACCACTGGAGCTCTATTTACAGATGCTCCAGGTCCTCCATACACTAGGTGATCCTCCTCAAATGGACTCACAGGACAGCCTAGGCCCCCAACCTGGTGTTCCCTGAAGAAACCATCCAGGTTCTGAGACTGGGTTTCGGGCCTCTGGGGACTCGAAGTCACCCACTCACTCCTACTCCACTGAGATAGGACGTGAGCCCCTACACCCCCCTCACTACTCTGGGACCTAGCTGCTCTTTGATAACCATATCATACAGTCCGTCAAAATCCAGTTTCGTGTTAACCTTTATCCAATCACACAATGCATCATCACATTCATCCACAAACTCCTTCCAGGACTGGTGAGACAGCTTCCTACTCTCCCTGAATTTCAACCTTAACTCCTCCTCCTGGGAAACAGGTACCAGACTGGGGGAACTGGGACTGGGATTTCCTACACTGAAATCTATATAGCTGCCACCACTGGACTCAACCCTCCCCGGGGAATCCAGAAAACTACCACTGCGCTCAGGGGACAACTTACCCTCCAGAGCTAGTTTCTCTCTGGCAAAGGCCCTCTCAGCCTCTGCCATCTGCTTCTGAGCTAAGACCCTCTCTGTCTCCAGCTTGGCATGCTCTATCCTGAGCTTCTCCATGGCCAGCTGATGCTCCCTTTCTTCCCTCCTATCTACCCACTCCTCTGGGGACAGGGAAAGGGATGGGGTGCTGCTCCTGACACTGGACCCAGCAAGGGACTCCCTATCTATGGGGTCTTCACTACCTACTGGCGTCCCTGTCAGGTCACTTTCTTCCTCCTCTTCAGATTCCTCAGGGCTCCCCTCAGACCCACCACCCTCTTGGCGTGCGGCCCGGGCCCTATCTTCCTCACTGCGCTCACATTCCCATTCATTCTTTTGCCATAGGATCAGGTTGTCCCTCAGTTTGGACTGGGTATCTGACTCACCCACCTCTATGTCTCTCTCTTCACAGAACCTAACCAACTCTAACATACTGTATCTAAACAGACCACAGAAATTAAAAGCTGGCTCCATTTTGGCGGACGTTCTTGAGAAAAGATTACACAGGGAACCTAGGGGTCTGAGCTTAACACAGGAGTACACAATTCACAAAGGATTCAGCAAGCTCTCTATCCCAGAGAACTCACACTCACTTGTCTAGTGCCACACACCATTCATCCACACACAACCCTCCCCTCGGACTGGTAAGGCAGTTTCTACCACCCCTGATTCCTCAACCTGACCACAAGTGACACAGGTACCAACTCTGGGCGCAGGGCGGGGGACAAATGTACTGGACACAATTACACAATGATATCTTCAGGAGAAGAAATAATGGAACTTCAAAAACAATAATCCCCTAAATGTGATTATCTAAATGCAGAGTTTTGTAGTGCAGCCAGTTGCTGCTGCGGTACAGCGCAAACGCAAGTCCTAATCCCACCGCTGATCACCAATGTTAGAAATGGGATTTCTGGTTGGCTAGGGCTTGCGCCAAAGCCAGGCAGAAACCACCACTCTAGTCAGGGCTGGGGAGTTACACGCCAAAGATAACCCCTGCTCACCCCCTTGGTAGCTTGGCACGAGCAGTCAGGCTTATCTCGGAGGCAATGTGTAAAGCGTTTGCGCGTGCACCCAGCAACAACACCCAAGGCCTACCACAAAGGAAACTCCACACAAGGTATTATATAAAAATAGCCTTTGTATTATACCAAAACACATTAGATAAAAACACACACTTTACAATGTGCCACCAGGCAAGGGCAGAATTTACAGGGGATATGTACAAGACAGGGCCACCTGGACCACTGTCAGGAATAAGCACTTTTGGAACTAGCACGCTGTAGAAATATCACTTTAGAACATAGCACATATAATCACTGTAGCACCAATTAGAAAATGTAGCGCACAACCAGTAACCACTGGTAACAGGTAAGTACCACCTATGCAACCCTAACCACCTTAGGAAAATATTGCGCCGGGAACCAGGACCTCATTAGCACCACCTGTACTAGGAGAAAAACAACCACCTAAGTATCACAATACCTGTAGGGGTATAAGCACATTACACATGATGCATCACAACACATTCAGAGGTGTAGGGAAGGAAAACACATGATGCATAACATACATTCAGCGGTGTAAAACAAGGCACATGACGCATAAAAACACATTCAGAGGTGCAGGAAAACACAATTGCGCCCAACTCACATAAGTCACCACCTGTGACTGTCCATAGGCCAACTGGCCTTGTTGGGGCTAGGACGCCCTGTCCTAGCAGAGTCAGGGCAAGACTGCGCACGCAGTCTAGGCAAAGCGCAAAGGCCACAATCTAAACGTTGCAGCTGCCCACGAAGTGCTGGGCAGCTAGAGAAATGAGCCTGAGCACCACTGTGCCTTTTTAAAACATATCACACACGTTGGAGCCTCCCTGGGCTCTCAAAGAAATTAAGGGGGGCCAGACGTTGGAGCCTCACAGGACTCTAAAACAAGTATGCCTCCTTTGGAATCCCTCTGGACTCTGAACAATGTTGCCCCCAACGTTGGAGCCTCGCAGGCTCTACACAACACTGTGCCCTGCTTGTGAGCGACCTCGCGCTCTTAACAAACGCTGCCCCTTCGTTGGAGCCTTCTCGGGGCTCAGGAAACGACTGATGCCGCGTTGGAGCCTTCTCGGCTCTTAAACAATTAGGCCCCGTTGGTGGAGTCCCTCTGGACTCTTAAGTACCAATGCCCCCAATCGTTGGAGCGCACTCGCGCTTTTAAGCAACAATGCCGTTGGAGCGCACCAGTGCTCGAAGAAAGCAATGCGGGCCCCGTTGGAGCCTCACTCGGCTCTTACAATCCTGCCCCCGCATTGGAGCGTACTCGCGCTCACACAACCAGGCGGCCCCGTGGTGGGGGCTGCCTCTGCGGGCCGAGCAGCAGGAAGAAGCACTGGGCGCTGCAGAGGAGGGACGCCCGCACTCACCTTTGGTTAGAGAGGCGGCGTCTCCTCACTCAGGGGTCTCCTCTGCGGCGCGGATCTTCGTTCACCCGGGCCCCCTCCTGGGACCCGGGACTTGGGAGGGAGCCTGCCGGGCTCCGGTCTTCGTGATTCCCTTTCTGCCTTGCAGCGCAGGAGCGCGGCGTAGGCTCCCGTCGCTTCCTGCTTGAAGTCCCGCGCACGTCCCAACGAAGGCTGACTGACTTCCGGCTGAAGCCCGGCTGCGGCGGTGATTCTCACAGCGGCAATGAGGGGTAGGCTCCCTCTTTAGTCACACAGTGCGGGGTGGGCACCCGCGACAGCACCAGTATGCGGGGTGGGCTCCCGCTATAAAAATAATTGCACAAGCGGGGTAGGCACCCGCGAGGATCCCCACAGAACAACGGCAAGGTCCCTGGCGTGGTGGGCATCCGCTAGGGATATTAATTCCCTAATAAAGCGGGGTAGGCTCCCGCTCAGAAAGTAGCAAAAAGCGGGGGAATCCCTACGTCGGGATTCCCTTACAAAGGATCGCCATCCAGCGCTGTTCTGCTCACGAAGGCGCTCCTCAGGGCGGCGAACACCAAGTCAGGAAAGTGATCAGGTGGAGAGCTTCCCCACCAGCCAGGCAAGGCACATGGAAAGTCTTTCAGCAGGCAGGGGGGCAAGGACTGGGCCCAGGGGCCAGCTCACAGTGCCCTCCAGCAGGGAGGCAGTCCCAAGTGGCGGTCTCTCCTGGCACCCAGCAGCAGCAGCAGCCCCCCTAGTTAGGATCAGCAAAAGAGAACCTTTTACATGGGGTCACAGCCCCTTCTTATACACAGGTTTACCTTTGTCTCAAGGTGCAGGGAAGGGGCGAACCAGTTACAACTGGTTCCTGAGCACTTTGTTTTTCTCAGCCCCTCTCCCTATTCACAGAGCAGGCCAGGGTCATCAGTCGCACCACAGGGGGTGGAGCCAGCATTGTGTGGGGAAAGCCCAGCCCTATTCAGGTCCTAGGTGTACTCCTCTCACCCATCTGGCTGCTGATATCCCTATTCACCACTGGGTGACTCCTCCTGACTCTGGGGATTCCCTAGCCCATCACATGACCTCAGCCAGCCAATCACGCGACAGGCAGTCACTGCACATTTATGCCAGCGTCTAGAAGTGGCACTTCCATACTAGCTACATGGACACCGCACACATCATCGTGCAGCATTTAATCTCACGAGTCTGCACATACCAAGCTTGCACCTGCACTCCCCACGCATCAGGAACTACCAGGGACACATACATTCCCCCATGCATTCCTATGGGAGGGCAGGCCAACCTCACTACACTCACGCACTTTACCCTGGGACACAGCGGTAAAGTGCGCAGAAACCAAAAATCACTACACCAGGTCACCATACAAAGCAAAAAAGTTTTAGGGGTGAACCTGCCAGAAGGGCCAAGTCCAACACATATATATATATCTGGACGGTGCCTAACTCCTGAGCACAAGCTTGCCTCTGATTGGCTGTTAACACTTCAAACCAGGAAGTGTTCTCTGATTGGCTGCTAACACTTCAAACCAGGAAGTGTTAGCAGTCATCTTGTACCTTGAACGAGTGAAAATATAAAAGAAAGGTCCTGGGGGCAATTTAATATACTGGAGCTCTGTCTGTGCGAGATGCCCCTTTCACGCTGCGTCTCCCTACATCAGCAGGTAACGCACCCTTTTCCCCCATCAACAGCATACCTCCAACAACATTCTTGGGCCCGCAAGTCTCCCTCTGCGAACCACTTGTCAGCTCAAAGCTCTTCAGGTGCAAGTTCTTGGGCCCACAGTTGTATCTGTGAAGCCAAGACTGAAAATATATTGCAGGTCTCTCTCTGCGAGATACGCTCTTCACGGTCCCTCTCACGCTCTTCACGGTCCCTCTCCCCACATCACTGTTCCACAGCTATCCTTTTGGAAGCCGATGGCCCGCACCTTTCCCTATACCAGTCGGCCCGCAGGTGTTCCTCTGCGAGCTGGCCCACAGCTCTCCCTCTGCGAACTGATGGGCCGCGGTTCTCCCTCTATGAGCCTGCCATTCGGCTCGCAGCTCTTCATCTACGAGCCAGCATGCCGGCTAGTAAGTCTCTGAGAACAGATGCAATGGAGGCAACGATCATGCAGGTCGGACACCCAACACTGCTCCGACATCCCCCAGCAGGAGCTCCTTGTCCGCCATCCTCCCTTACCCCCACCCCCCACAAACAAATGTGACAGCCACGTTAGGGAATCCGGAACGTAAAAAATTGGGTAATGTGGTTTAATTATTAATAAGAAGATGCTTGTGAGGTTGGACAAATAAGAATCTTAGTCATGTACGGATTTACATATAAAATATTCTATTAAAACCAAACAACAACAAATAAAACTATGTACAGCCATGTTGTGTCATCGCTGGACCATTTGTGAATCACAGCCTGCAAGACAAAAAGAAAGATAAGATGGTGCGTCATGCGTCCAGCAAAGGAGAAAGTGAAAGAGAGAAAGAGTGAGGGAGAGAGAGAGAAACAAAGAAACAGTGAGAGAGAGAGGAAGACAAAGAAAGAAAGAAAGAGTGATAGAGAGAAAGAGAGAAAGAGTGAGATACAAGGAAGAGAGAAACAGTGTGAGAGAGAGGAAGAGAGAGAGTGAAAGAGTGAGAGAGAGGAAGAGAGGAAGAGAGACAGAAAGAGTGAGAGAGAGCGGAAGACAGAGAAAGAAAAAAGAGTGAGAGAGAGAAAGAGAAAGAGAAAAAGTGTAAGATACAAGAAAAAGAGAGAGAGAGAAACAGTGTGAAAGAGAGGAAGAGAAAGAGAGAAAGAGTGAGAGAGAGGAAGAGAGAAATAAAAAATGAGAGAGAGGAAGAGACAGTGAAAGTGTGAGAGAGAGAAAGGAAGAGATGGAGAGGGAGAGGGAGTGTTGACACTGGAGAAAATCTTCGCAGCACACCTTTCTGCCACCGGTATGTCTCCAACCATTTAGTCATCGGAAAGATAGTATAGAATTTGTAATTGCAGAGTACATACAACTGCACACGCCTAATTCTCTGTTTCGCCAATGTGCACTCAGGCTGCTACAGCCCATCCACTCCCACTACTCTGAGGTGTCTGTGCGCTCATGTGCGCCCAGGCTGCTGCACACTATCCACTCCCACCGCCCAGAGGTGACTGCCCGCTGCTGCGGAAAGAAGCCTCTCTGCTCACCTTCCACCACCGGCGTGTTGGTAAGATGGTCCACCACGTGCCAAAGCAACTTTCTCGGGTGTTGTCAAGATGGACACGCATCATCGCAGGTTCTACACACGTTCAGCTGTGGTGGTGTTGGGGGAAACGTCAATTAGTGAATCACAGCTTGTTAGATAAAAAGCAAGATAAGATTGTGCATCATGCGTCCATCAAAGGAGAGAGAAAGAGAGAGAGAAAGAAAGAGTGAGAGGAAGACAGAAAAGAAAGAAAGAGTGAGAGGAAGACAGAGAGAAACAGTGGGAGTGAGAGGAAGAGAGAGAGAGAGGAAAAGAAATAAAGAGTGAGAGGAAGACAGAGAGAAACAGTGAGAGAGACGAAGAGAGAGAAACAGTGAGAGAGAAGAAGAGAGAGAGAGAAAGAGTGAGAGAGAGGAAGAGAGAGAGAAAGAGTGAGAGAGAGAAAGAGTGAGAGTGAGAGAAAGGAAGAGAGATAGAGAGACAGAGTGAGATATAAGGAAGAGAGAAGGAGAGAAACAGTGTAATAGAGGAAGAGAGAGAGAAGCCATGTGAGAGAGAGGAAGAGAGAGAGAAAGAGTGAGAGAAAGGATGAGAGAGAAAGAAAGAATGAGAGAGAGAGGAAGAGACAGAGAAAGAGAGAAAGAGTGTGAGAGAGAGAAAGGAAGAGATAGTGAGTGAGAGAGACAAAGAGTATGAGTGACAGAAAGGAAGAGATGGAGAGGGAGAGTGAGTGTTGACACTGTGGAGAAAATCCTCACAGCTCACCTTTCTGCCACCCGTGTGTCTCCAACCATGTGCCGGGATATAGGGAAGCCCTCAAGCTTAGTTATCTGAAACATAGTATGGAATCAGTAATGGATGAGTACATACAACTGTGCACACCTAAATCTCTGTCCCGCCGTTCTGTATCCAGGCTAGGGTACCCCATCCACTTCCACTGCCCAGAGGTGTCTACCCGCTGTTGTACACCCAGGCTGCTGCACCCCATCCACTCCCACTGCCAGAGGTGTATGACAGCCGCTGCGCACCCAGTCTTCTGCACCCCATGCACTCCCACTGCCCAGATGTGACTGCCTCCCGCTGCACACCCAGGCTGCTGCACCCCATCCACTCCCACTGCCGGGAGGTGACTGCCCGCCGCTGCGCAAACAAGCATCTCTGCTCAACTTCTGCCACCGGTGTGTGTCGAAGAGGGTCCACCAAGTGCCGAAGAAATCTCCTCACCCATTGTGTACACGCGGTGAAGCCGAGCTCACAATTCAGGTTGAGTGTTGATTGCAGGATGGCCACGCATTATCGCAGGCCTGCTAGACAAAAAGCAAGATAAAATTGTGCGTCATGCATCCATCAAAGGAGAGAGAAAGAGCGATAGAGAGAGAAAGAAAGAGTGAGAGGAATACAGAGAGAAAGAGAGAAACAGTGAGAGTGAGAGGAAGAGAGAGAGAAAAAGAAAGAAAGAGTGAGAGGAAGACAGAGCGAAAGAGAGAAAGAGTGAGAGTGACAAAGAGAGAGAGAAACAGTGAGATAGAGGAATAGAGAGAGATAAAGAGTGTGAGAAAGAGGAAGAGAGAGAGAAAGCGAGAAACAGTGTGAGAGGAAGAGAGAGAGAAAGAGTGTGAAGGAGAGAAAGGAAGAGATGAAGAAGGACAGTGATTGCCCATACTGTGGACAAAACCCTCGCAGCTCACCTTTACGCCACCGCTGTGTCTCCAACCACGTGCCGGGAGCTAGTGGAGCCCTCAGGCTCCCACATCTGAAACATAGTACAGAATTAGCAATGGCAGAGTATATACGACTGCGTACGCCTAAATCGCTGTGCCGCCTTTGTGCATCCAGGCTGCTGCACTCCATCCATTCCCGCCGCCCAGACGTATTTTCCCACCACTATGCACCCAGACCTCACTGCTCACCTTTTGGCAGATGGGCACCCTCCACATCATGCAGCTGCGCTCCGCAAGCCTACAAGTCTTACATTTGGTGCTGCGTCTTGATTTTTCCATGGCAGAGGCCATACTAGAGTACCTAATAGTCATCGCAGGTTGCACACCCACTCAGTCCTTGCGGTGCCACTAACTCAGTGACCAGTGAGGACACGCACGTGGTGGTAGGCCTCCCTGTTTGATTGCTCAGGGCTACATGAGGTGTCCGGACCACCGGGACGGGCCATCACAGTGCATGCGGTGGGAGTAACTCTAAAATGGCATAGAGCACGTGCACCCCGTCTTTTTTATTGGTAGGGTCACGTGTCCTGTGACGCCTGTGCTGGATGGGTGTGGTGTGGGTGTATACCAGCCGGAAGGGAGTGGCTGTGGCATACTGACAACTAGACCTGTGACCAGCAGATCACTATAATGAAATTCTGGGCCATGTAGCATTGTTGCCCTTCCCTGTAAGCGTAAGCAGAGTGGGCTCGGCTGGCGTATGCCTGTCCTGCGTGAGGCTGTGAAGAATGACTCTGAAGCTATGGGCGTGGCTCCATCGTGAGCTGTATGAGGAATCAACTGTTGCGAAAAATCTGGCAACACATGTGGGTGTTCTTGCTGTAGTGCTGTCGTCACCCGGGTCGCAAGCGTCAATAAGTCACTCTGTGAGCCAAGTCCCACAACATGGCTAACATGGAAGGTACGGGGAATCACTGACCCTTCATTCATCCATAGTTCCACACAAGAAAGATGGTAGACATGACACATCTGTGTAGATGTGAATGCTTATTGCACATTTAGTGGAGTATTGCAGCTGTAGCAATACAGGGCCATGCAAAGTCCAAATTTCAGTTTTTGGGACATGGATGGCAGCCAATTAGAGACAAGCTTGTTGTCGGAGTTAGGCTGTGCCAACATATGTACTACTACAATCACTCCACCAATCCCCACGCACTTATAAATTCACTATACACTCTCCTTGCAGTACTCTACTCATCCAGTCTCTACATACATACTTGTACAATGACCGAGACAAAGTTACATAACCAAAGTTTTCTCCCACTGTCAAAGATAAGTTGGTTGCAAACGCTGTCCAGAGCACAATGTAATGTGGTAGGGCCCAGGGGCAGCATGTTGCATACATAATGAACACACGGACACAGATAGATAGTGGAACTGGGTATGGGCACGTGCGCTTGACTCCTTTTTATTACCATGGTCACATGTCCAGTGACGTCTGTGCTGGATGCGTGTGGTATGAGTGTAAGCCAGCCCTCCGGGAATGGTAGGTGCTGGCAACAAGTACAACAGTAATCATTGGATCAGACTCAGAGATTCAATCGTAAAGGGTCAATGATTTGTGCTGCACTAAGGTAGGGTCACCAGATGTGAAATAATACACAAAAGATTCTATCGTAAAGGGTCCATGACTTGTGGTACACTGAGGTAGAGGCACCAGATGTGAATTTATATACAATATATTGTATCATAAAGGGTCCATGAGTTGTGCTTCACTGAAATAGGGGCATTAGAAGCATTCAGCGTGTGCGCAGCCAGCGATGATGCGTGGTCCGGGCGGGCCGCACTGGAAGCAATATCTCTTGCCTACTGGACTGCGTCATCTACAATTGCGACTCGATGTGAATTGTGAGCCCTGCTATCCGCAATGTAGATGGAAGGCAATAGTCAGCACAGACATCGAGGAATGCTTTTTGTCACTTCCTCTTGACAAAATCCGAGGACATAGAGTACAATTCTGTCTGCAATTAATAAATCATGTCTCAATGTAAATTGTGAGCTCTGCTGACCACAGTGTAGGTAACAAAAGATGAAATATGTATGGAATACATTGTCGAAATGTGTAGGTTTGGGGGACGTTATAGTTAGTTGCCTACTGGACTCTGAGATTAATTAATCAAGACTGAACTCGAACTGTGAGTTCTGCTGCCAGCAGTGTAGACTGCCGTTCAGTGTTCCTTTGGACTTGCAAGATTAATTTTGGTGATTGCACTAAAGCTATAATTGATATCAAAAAAGTTCTTGAAGCAAGGATACTAAAAGGATATCATTTACGTTTTGAAGACGTTGTAGTTAGTTGCCTACTGGACTCTGTAATTAATTAATCAAGACTCAATTTTAATTGTGAGCCATGCTGACCGCAGTGTAGGCCAGAAGCAGCGGTCAGCAAGGGCCCACAGCCACGTGGCGTTCAGTTGAGCTGCACAGTTAGTGGCATCAGAAGAATTGAGCGTGTGCGGAGCCTGCGATGATGCGTGGTCCGGGCGGGCCGCACTGGTAGCAATGTCTTTTGTCTAATGAATTCTGCCTTAATAAGGCTACTTGGCGATGACTTGTGGTGCAGTGAATTTGTGGCACCTGAAGCAACCAGCGTGTGTGCACCCTGCAATGATGCGTGGTCCCGGACTGGCCGCACTGGTAGCAATGTTTTTTGTCTAATGAATTCTGCCTTAATAAGGCTACTTGACGATTACTTGTGGTGCAGTGAATTTGTGGCACCTGAAGCAACCAGCGTGTTCACACCCTGTGATGATGCGTGATCCGGACGGGCCGCACTGGTAGCAATGTCTTTTGTCAAATGAATTCTGCCTCAGTAAGGGCACGTGGTGGTGACTTGTGGTGTACTGAGTTAGTAGCACCTGAAGCACTCAACGTGTGCATACCCTGCGATGATGCGTGGTCCGGGCGGGCCACACTGGTAACAATGTCTTTTGTCTAATTAATTCTGCCTCAGTAAGGCCACGTGGTGGTGACTTGTGGTGCACTGAGTAAACAGCACCTGAAGCACTCAGCGTGAGCGCACCCTGCGATGATGCGTGGTCCGGGCGGGCCGCACTGGTAGCAATGTCTTGTGTCTAATGATTTCTGCCTTAATAACGCCACGTGGCGTTGTCTTGTGGTGCACTGAGTTAGTGGTACCTCTGGCGCTCAGCGTGTACACAGCCTGTGATGATGCGTGGTCTGGGCGGGCCGCACTGGGAGCAATGTGTCTTGCCTACTGGACTGCGTCCTCTGCAATCGCGACTCCATCTAAATTGTGAGCCCTGCCGTCCGCAGTGTAGATCGAAGGTAGTAGTGTGTACAGACGTAACTCTGCGGTGCTGTGCCACTGTGTTCGCAGGGGGCCTGTGTCGAGGAGGCCCGCGGTCAGGGCGGCAGCCACGTGGCAGGGTGAGGGTCGCAGCTCTGGCAGACGCATTGTACGCTGTTGTGGCGTATATTGTACCAGCCCACTGCGCTTCCGCTTACAGGGGACAACAATACATGTACATGTCAGGTTGTCAGTAGCACAAGAAAGATCAAACACGCCACTAACCTCTGCCTAGCAGCCAGCGGGAACGATGGTGTGTAGAGAAGCCTCCCTCCTCACCTGAGCGCAACTCCCCACAGTGTAGTAAACACAGCTATGGAAAATAGCACCCCGGGGAAAAGGGAAGGGGACAAAATAACAAAAGGTACTGCCGGGAATTCTTGCTTCCTAGGTCTGGTCTAGGTTTCTGAATGATCTCCCTTGTATGTTAAGACACTGCAGGGTAAACAAAAGAAAACAAGAGACAAGCGTGAAATGCAACACAAACAACCACATACAGATTCAGTCGATACGTTTTCAATATTTTGTCTTTCACTCACAAAGAGCCCGGTAGTGATTCTCCTATAAGTACCTTGACACCAATCCTCCAGACACCATGACTCATGGTACCACACACGGAATACACGGAATACCAGGAGTCTTGTAGTTTCCTGTCAAACAATGGTCTGTGCCACAGCGATAGTTTTAAATGTGAACAGAAGCAAAAAGTTAAAAAGATGAAGTTACTCCAGTGCTGTTCAAATCACAGCGTGTAATAGCAAACTCCTGAAAGGTTCCAGGTGCTGTTTACCAGGCACAGCGGAAATGTCAGGAACAGCACCCCCACCTTTCTATA
The DNA here is from genome assembly GCF_964204655.1 of Triturus cristatus. NCBI lineage: Eukaryota > Metazoa > Chordata > Amphibia > Caudata > Salamandridae > Triturus > Triturus cristatus. The sequence goes on along the minus strand of NC_140593.1, from coordinate 752,426,421 downwards.
AACCACTGGAGGGTCTGCCAGGAGAACGCGCAAAAATCGCTCAATGCGCGAAACCAAAAATCAGCCAAAAATAAGGAAGGGGAAAAAAGAGAAGCGCTCCGGCGTTTCTCGTACTCGGGAACACGATACCTGGAAAGGCTCCTCTGCGGGAGACGGGCCGTCATTCAGGCAAGTTTCAAAGACGCACACGAGTGCTTCATGGAGATTCTGAATCCTCGGAACGCACTCCATTGTGAAAAGCTGCAACCAATTCCTCCAGCGGGGAAGAACCGTCCACTCTCGTTGAGAAGGCTCAGGGCAAAATTGTCAGGCACCTTCTTGCTGCAAAGGAAGTGCTTATATGGGAGGCGTTTCTATGTGCAGCAGTTCTGTTTGCCTCTGATAGGCCCAGCTGCCTTCTGGGTGATGTAGTGCCGCGGGCTCCCGTACCTTTTATACCGCTGCCCATGCATATATACCTGCCTCATCTTTCTAGACTGTAGGATCATGACAGAACCCCCTCTCAAGGATCGCCGACTCGGCGGTCATCCAGGCTTTCCTGGATTGTTCGCATGGAAGCATTCTACGAGGTAAGGGCAGTGGAGATTCTGTACTGGTTCCCAGGTCCTTTTCTCAACCTCAAAACCCTTCCACTCCACTAGATACTATACACGCCCCCTTACCAGACAGGAATCTAAGAGTTTGTGCACTTCGTACTCATCCTGCCCATCGATCTCCATAGGGAGAGGTCGTTTTGGTAGTCTCATGCTAACAGAGCAGTGTTGGAGTAGTGACACGTGAAACACTGGGTGGATGCGCCATGACTGGGGTAAGGACAACCTCATGGCTATGGGGTTGATGGTTACTTCGATACTGTAGGGGCCAATGTATTTGGGTTTTAGCTTATCTATTCCCTTAAGGTGCATATTTTTTGTAGTTAGCCAAACCTTATTCCCCACCTGGTAAACAGGTTCTTCTGTTCTTTTCCGGTCCGCGAAGCGTTTCTGCGCCGATTGCGCTGTGACGAGGTGTTGTTTAGCATCAAGCAACACAGCCCTAAGATGAGCGTGATGTTCGTGAATGCTCGGGAGTCTGGATTCGACGGGCCACTCGAAAGGGAGCATGTTGGGATGGTGACCATAAAGACAAAAGAAAGGAGAACACCCAAGTGTGGAGTGTTCAGCGTTGTTGTAGGCAAACTCAGCCATCTACAGCAGTGTGACCCAGTCCGTGGTGTTTTGTAGCGTAAAACAGCGAAGATAGTGCTCCAATGTCTGGTTTAGGCGTTCCGTCTTCCCATCCGTTTGCGGATGATAGCTGGTGGAAAGCCTGGCGTCGACGTCCATCGTTTTACATAACGCCCTCCAAAATCGAGAGGTGAACTGTGTTCCTCGGTCCGTAATGAAGACACTAGGTATTCTGTGGGCTCTAACCACATGTTGAAGGAAAACGAGGGCTTGTTCAGAGGACGTAGGCAAACCCTCCAAAGGTATGAAGTGTCCCATTTTGGTTAAGTGATCCACAATCACCAAAACGACGGTGTACCCCTTACAGGGGGGCATTTCAACGATAAAATCCATAGACACAGTATGCCAGGGTCGAGGAGGGACAGGTAAGGATTTCAGCAGACCGGTTGGTTTGGAATGGCCGGCTTTTCCCTGCGCACACACATAGCAGTTACTAAGATATTCCTTGGTATCCTTCCTCAAAGAAGGCCACCAAAAGGAACGCTCGATACAGTCAATAGTCTTGTATATTCCCATGTGTCCTCCCAACATAGAATCATGAGCCCATGTCAGCATTGTAACTGCAAATCATTGGTTGACACATGTAAAGCATGATAGTGATACAACAGGTCATTGTTTTCCGCTCGATGTTCAGGATCTTCCTGGAGCCACGCCAGGACATCTATGTTAGCCAAGGATAATCTGACATCCTCTAGAAAATCCTTTGAGGTGAGCAGTGCGATGGTTCGGTTCTGGAAAGCCCCCTCAGCGGGGATCAAAGGTGGATCTGGGTTCTCTGATAACAGGCCATCCTCTGGGTCTTTGATGCAAGTTAGGGCATCCGCTTTCCCGTTCTGTGGTCCCGGTCGGTACTTGATAATGAAATCGTAATCGGAAAAGAAAAGAGTCCATCGTAGCTGCTGAGGTGTGAGGGCCTTGGCAGTTTTTAGAAACAATAGGTTTCGGTGGTCTTTGTAGATCTCAACGGTGTGATGTGCACCCAGGAGGTAGTGCCGTCATTCCTCAGAAGCACTTTTAATCGCCAGTAATTCCTTGTCGAAAATAGAATAGTTCACTTCACTGGGGGTGAGTTTCTTAGAGGAATATGCCACAGGGTATAGCTGTCCTGTTTTGGGGTGTCGCTGTGACAATACACCTCCTATGGCATACTGAGAAGCGTCTGTTTCAACAATGAAAGGGAGTTGAGGGTCTGGATGCCGCAAGATGGGGGCTTGTGTAAATCTTCTTTTTAGGACCTGGAAAGACTGTTCGGCCTCCTCCCCCCAAACAAAGGGAGTGTTTTTCCTCAATAAGCAGGAGATGGGATGTATAATCCTAGAAAAGTCTTTTATAAAACGCCTGTAATAGTTGGCAAATCCCAAAAAACTCTGTACGGATTTCACATGATGTGGGGTTTTCCACTGAGGGATTGCCTCGACTTTGCCTGTGTCCATCTGGAACCCATGAGCGTTGATTACGTAGCCCAGAAAGGCTACCTCTTGAGCATGGAATAAGCATTTCTCCAGCTTGGCATACAGCGAGTGCCGTTGAAGCCTGTCCAAGACTGCCTTAACATGAGTCACATGTTCCTGGAGACTAGACGAATAGATGAGAATGTCGTCTATATAAACCACACAGAACGTGTCCAAGAATGTTATGTTATGTTATGTTAATGACATTTGTAGAGCACGACAAATACCCGGGGGTGTAATGGCGCTAACTAATTCATCTGAGACTACTGGCCGCTGGAGAGTGGAAAGGATGCTTACACTTTGGAGAAGAGCCAGGTCTTTAGTTCTTTACGAAATGGCAAAAGATCTGTCATGGTCCTGAAATAGAGGGGCAATTCATTCCATGCTTTTGTTGCGCCGTAGATAAAGCTTTTGCCCCCCCATCGGGCTTTCTTTATAAGTGGCACCCGAGCCAACATGGCTTCTTTGGACCGCAGGGATCTTCCTGGGACATACCATTGTAGTCTAAGCTTTAGAAAATCTGGACCCATGCCGTGTAAAGCCATAAATGCTAGACAAAGAGCCTTGAATCTTATTCGGCTTTTAACTGGAAGCCAATGTAGAGCTTTCCTCTCCTTAGAGACTGAGGAAAATCTTGAGGAGCCTGTAAGCAGTCTAACCGCCGCATTTTGCAATAGCTGTAGTTTATTTAGCGCTCTTTGTTGTGCATTGAGGTAAAGTCCATTGCAATAGTCCAATCTGGCCATCACAAGAGCCCTGACCACTGTTTGTCTGCTTTCCCTGGGCAGCGAGGGCAGCACTTTCCTCAACATTTTGATGATATAGATAGTTTTGGATACTACGGCATTCTCTTGAGGCCCTAAAGTCAGTCTA